>NC_090755.1:29197693-29200193 GCF_036898095.1 Palaemon carinicauda | reverse complement strand
TATATATATACATTTATACATACAGTACATATATATGTATATATAGATAGATAGATAGATAGATAGATATGTGTGTGTGTTTGTGTGAGTATATAGTCGAAAGATTGTACAAAAATGCAAGTGTATTTTCCATCCCCTCTAATCTAGTTGTTGCAATAATTTAAATTTATGTAGTTATCATTGCGTCATTAGTATATGGCACACGTCCAAACCTTTTCTCTTGTTATCTTTAGTATAAATATGCATTTTCAGGGATGTTTCTACATTTATCAATTCGCAATAATATCATCATAATTGTCTTGCTTATCTTATCATCACAAATCAAGACACAATGTCAGCAGATTTTGTATCAGACTTTCTCTATCTGTTGAAGACGGCGACTTTTCACTAAATGACACACCGGGAAAATATCTTTACTGGCGACAAGTGAAATCCGTTGACGAGTAAGGTCACAAGCCACAATTGCAACTTAAATGCTGCTATTCATAAAGATATTTCTAAACATTTAACAGCATGAGTGGGCCTTGACTTGACACTTTATTCATTTTTTCATGATTGCTTGAAAAAATATTCAATTTTGGATAAACTTCTATTCGTTAAAATAGCCTACGTCAGTGTATATACACAAACTTGCATGCACAAATCTATACTCCCATATAGGCTTACATAAATATATGCACTATATATACATACATACATATATATATATATATATATATATATATATATAGATATATAATATATCTATATATATACATACATATATATATATATATACATATGCATATATATGTATGTGTATATATATATATATATATATATATATATATATATATATATATATATATAGACATATATATATGTATATATATATATGTATATATATATATATATATGTGTATATATATATATATATATATACATATATATATATATATATATATATATATATATATATATATATATATATATATATTAAACATGGTCGAAAGAAAATAAGACAAGACATTTTTGTCAAAATTTTCAACACATTCACAAAAATTATTTGCTGTTTTATGTGTACGTTTTTTAGTGATCCTTGATTCTAATTGCTGAGTATGTTTGGTTTGCCACGCATAATTGGAGTTAATGGTCACTTAATACGTACAGATAACCAAGAAAACTCTTTTTTCTCAATGTGTTGAAAATTTTAAGAAATATTTGTTGTCTTATTTTCTTTAGACAAGCATATATTCCTAACAATCACTTCCTGGCTTATGTAATAACTCGAAAACCTGACATTCTTTTAAACTAATTTCAGTGCAGATACATATACACATTCCCGGATACAGTAAAACCATACACAAATTCCATATCAAGTCATAATTATTTCATATTTTACCTAAACCTAATTGAAATCTTAAATTTTCTACACAAAAGCTGGTTCCAAGCCTGGATAAAAGTCAAAGGTTTGGGGAAGGGTGAAATACCAAGCGGTCCTGAGCTAATCAATGACAGTCTAAGGCAAAGAAAGCAAAGGCCACATAAGCCATAGTTAGGCCCAAGATCATATCCAGTAACATTAGTTATTGAAAGTAATGGTAAGAGGACATTGAATGATTGTTCAATGCCGTAATGGTGTCACAATAACAAAGGTCCATTTAAGTAAGGGAGTCTTTAGGTCTTAACAAAGAATTGATGCACATTTCACATTTTGATATAAGCATTACACATTTACAAAAGAATAACATACTAATGTAACAATTACTTACTTATGTACCGAATGCTTAAGTAAGCATCACATACTTAGGTAGTATTCAGATGCTTGGCTACTCATGCCATACATAGGTAACTTCACATAAAAATCTAATATTTACATACTGACGTAATTATCAGATCATGATGCAAGCATATATTAGTTAGATTAAGCATCACATACTGATATAAGCATTGCACTGTCATATAATCATCAGATGTAGGCATTACATACTGATGTAATCAAAATATGTTGATAAAAACGTCACGTACTAATACTTAGTTAAGCATCATTAATTACAGTAAACACCGAATACGGATTTAATTACCATATGCTAATATAAAAATCACATACTTGGGTAAGCATCAGAAACTGCTGTAATCATAAGATGCCGATGCAAGCATCACATATTAGGTAAGGATCACATATTTATATAAGCATCACAAACACCTATGTAAACATCATATCTTGATGCAAACATCATATACTCAAATAACCATCACATAAGTATGTAAGCTTGATATACTGCTGTAATCATCAAACCCTGATGCAAGCATCAAATACTGATATGCTGATGCTAGTATCCCATACTAAGGTAGTCATCATATACCCTTTAAGCATCACATTCCCAGGCACGTACCACATACTGCTGCAAGCATCACATGCTGATGTAACCATATGATGCTGATGCTAACATCACACACTAAAGTGGTCATCACACACCCAAGTAAGCATTACACATTGATGCAATAATCAGAAGCAGGC
>NC_090755.1:29180193-29192693 GCF_036898095.1 Palaemon carinicauda | reverse complement strand
TCTATTGGCAAGGTTATTTCTTATATCACTATTGTATAGCATTATACTGTATAGAAATCCTCTGCAATTTTTACAACTCCATCTCTATTGTTTATAATATTTCTATTTTCCTCTTTTAAAGCAAACATCTGTTAGCACCCTTTTCCAAATCTTCTTTTCAACAATTTGATGCGTCTTACTTTCTTTAGTGTTTCCTCAATTTTTGTCTGATTGTGTTTATGGACGTCTTGGATTTTTTAGTTTGTTTATTATTTTTGATAGTTCTGCTGATTCTATTGTGTTTTACCCTCATTTTCAATATTTTCTTTATTGGGTTTTTGGTCTTTTCAGATAGATTTACTTGATCTTGTTTAGGAACTCTTCCACCTATCTGTTGTGCTGATTCCAATACAAATGTTATTAAATTTCTGTTCATTTCTTCTTTACTTGCTTCTTTTTCTTCATGTAGCTTGGAGTACCTATTTTGTATTGCTAAACTAAACTTGTCGGCTTTTTCTTTTATCACAGGAATTCTTATTTTCTTTCTTAAAATCACTTTTTCTCTCTCTCTCTCCTTAGATCTAAACAAATTTTGCTTCTCCCTATTTTATGGTCGCTTGGCTTTAGTTTGTTTAACAGTGTAACATATTTAACTAAATTAACCTTTTCACTGTGAAT
Organism: Palaemon carinicauda; assembly: GCF_036898095.1. Classification (NCBI taxonomy): domain Eukaryota; kingdom Metazoa; phylum Arthropoda; class Malacostraca; order Decapoda; family Palaemonidae; genus Palaemon; species Palaemon carinicauda. The sequence goes on along the minus strand of NC_090755.1, from coordinate 29,192,036 downwards.
AAAATCTACTTCATTCTTTGTTTTTCCATACCCATTTTCTATGTTCCTTTAAATAAAAAATATAAAGTGTTCATGATTTTAGATTGGTTTCTTTCAGCAAATTCTACAAGCATGTCTCCTGTCATTCATTGTGCCTACTCTAAATTTACCTACTGCTGATTCTCCTTTCTTCTTATGACCTATTTTATCATTAAAATCACTCAAAAAAAAAGTAAATTGAGCCTCCAGGCTAGTACAGAGGTAAGCGTTTGCCTAGCATTCGCATGGCAGCAGATCGATCCTCATCTGGGACCATGAGTTTAGTCTGTTTACTGGGGAGGATACTGCTGTGATAGGGCACCACAGTGGGCGGTTGGGTTTTCCCAGCTGATGTTCTGGTGAGAATCTATTCTGATGATACTGGAACTCAAACCAGACACCTTTACCTTCATGTGTGTTCATAGATATCTCTAGATCTTCATAAACCATTTCTATTTATTCCTCTCTATAGGATATTGATGCATATGTTTGAATGATCTTCAGTTTGTACTTCATATTTAGTTTGATAATTAATCCTACAATTATATCACTAGTATTAAATTTACAAAAAAAAACTATATGTTAACTGCACGATTTTTATTAATAAGAAAAACTATTAATTTTTCTTTGTTTCTTCTTAACTCTATATAAGATTCCACAGTCATTTTAATTTTACTTAATTATATTACAGTATATCAGAATTTATTTATTTCAGTTCTTCTAATAACACTGCAAGATCTTCCCTAGACAGGACTCTGATGTTGTATGTTGCAAGGGTCAGTTTCCAAAGGTGACCTGTTCTAATCCAGAGATTTTAGCAGCCCCTACAGTGGAATGTAACTGCCTACCACCTTGGGTAGTTGTTCCACTGCCACTGGGGACTGGGGCCCGATATGGGTAGTTTCACTCATGTCTGGATTTTGGCCAATTTTCATCATCATGCTGGCATGGCGGGGGTCCCCCATTCCCACTGGCACAGCGGGGCTTCCCCTCTCCCGCTGGCATGGCGGGGCTCCAACGATCCCGCTAGAACGGCAGGGCTCCCCCGTTCCCCTGGCACGACAGGACTCCCCCATTCCCCTCGGCATGGCAGGGCTCCCCCGTTTCCTGCTGGCACAGCAGGGTTCCCCCGTTCCTGCTGGCACAGCAGGGCTCCCCTGTTTACGCTGGCACGGCGGGGATCACCTGTCCCCCCTGGCACAGAGGGACTCCCCCGTTCCCATTGGAACTGCTGGGCTCCCCCGTTACCACTGGAACGGCAGGGCTCCCTCGTTACCACAGGCACGGCGGCGCTTCTCCATTCCCTCTGGTGAGGCACGGGTCCCCGTTCCCCCTGGACCGGCGGGGCTACCCCGTTCCCACTGGCACGGCGGGGCTCCATGGTTCCTGCTGGCACGGCGGGGCTCCTTTGGTCCTGGTGCCATGGCGGGGCTCGCCCGTTCTCGCTGGTACGACCGGGGCTCGCCCGTTCCCGCCGTTACGGCGGGCTCGCTTGTTCCTGCTGGAATGATGGGGCTACTCCATTTCTGCTGGCATGGAGGGGGTCCCCCGTTCCCACTGGCACAGCGGAGCTCCTCTGTTCCCGCTGTCACGGCAGGGCTCCCCCGTTCCCCCTGGCCCGACAGGGCTCCCCTGTTCGCCCCGGCAAGGCGGGGCTCCCCCGTTCCGGCTGGAATGGCAGGGCTCCCCTGTTCCTGCTGGCATGGCAGGGCACCCCCGTTTACGCTGGCACGGCAGGGCTTTCCGTTCCCGCTGGCACGGTGGGGATCACCTGTTCCCCTTGGCACAGCGGGTCTCCGCTGTTCCAACTGGAACTGCAGGGCTTCCCCGTTCCCGGTAGCACGGCGGGGCTGCCCCGTTCCCACTGGCACGACAGGGCTTCCCAGTTCCCGCTGGAACAGCGGAGCTCCCCCGTTCCCGCTGCCATGGTGGGGATCAACCATTCCTGCTGGCTCAGCGGGGCTCCCCCGTTCCCACTGGAACTACGGGGCTCCCCCATTAACGCTGACACGGCAAGGCTCCCTCGTTCTCGGTGGCCCGGCGGGGCTCCCCCGTTCCCGGTGGCACAACGTGGCTCCCCCGTTCCCGCTTGATTGGCGGGGCTCCCCCGCTCCCGCTGGAACGCCGGGGATTCCCTGTTCCTGCTGGGACGGCGGGGCTCCCCTGTTCCCCCTAGAATGGCGGGGCTCCCCTTTTCTGCTGGGACCGCAGGGCTTCCCCATTCCCGCTCGCACAGCTGGGCTCCCCCGTTCCCACTGGCACAAGGGGGCTCCCCCGTTCCCACTGACACGGCCGGGCTCCCCCGTTCCTGATGGCACGGCGTGGCTCCGCCGTTCCCGCTTCAATGGCGGGGCTTCCCCGTTCCCTGTTCCTGCTGGGACGGCGGGGCTACCCTGTTCCCGCTAGAATGGCGGAGCTCCCCTTTTCCGCTGGGACAGCAGGACTTCCCCATTCCCGCTCGCACGGCTGGGCTCCCACGTTCCCGCTGGCACGGCGAGGCACCCCTGTTCCTACTGGCACGGCGGGGCCCCACCATACCCGCTGGCACGGTGAGGGGCCCCCTTTCCCACTAGCAAAGCGGGGCAACCCCGTTTCCGTTAGCACGGCGCAGCAACCCTGTTCCCACTGGCACTGCGGGGCTCCCATGTTCCCGCTGGCACAGTGAGGCTCCTCCGTTCCTGCTGGCACACCGTGGCTCCCCTATTGATAAATCTAAAAAATACTGCAAGCAAATATTATCTACTGTATATGTGTATAAATGTATATATATATATATATGTATATATATATCATGATTTTCTATGCCTATTGATGCGAAGGGCCTCGTATATATATATATATATATATATATATATATATATATATATATATATATATATATATATATATATATACATATATATATATATATATATATATATATATTTATACACATATATATATATATATATATATATATATATATATATATATATATATATATATATATATATATATATATATATATATATATATATATATATATATATATATATACTTATATATACATATATATATACATCTATATTTATATGTATATACAGTATATATGTATTATATATATATATATATATATATATATATATATATATATATATATATATATATATATATATATATATATATATATATCCTTTCTGAGAGGGGACACCTTATCGTTGTGAAAGGGTTTGTGTATCGTCACGATCAGCAAAACTGTACTGGTCAAGGCTGCCCATACCAAGCTGGTTTGCTGTGAGCAATCAGACCAAAATCTCCCACCATCACCATTCTACACTGGCCAACATAGTGTTAAAAACTGGTCAAACCCCAGATATGGATTAACATGTCTAATGCCTTCGTCCTGCAGTGGACTAGAAAAGGCTGCATTTGTTTACGTTGCTGTATTTTTTCAGATATTGATGCTTTCGCTGATGAACATGTCGGAAACTGTGAGATTTCAAGTTCAAATGGGTTGATAAAACTCTGAATAACTTTTACAGTTCGCAGCAACTGTTTCACTGGGGTGAAAAGTATGATGTGCCTTTTGTATTTTTTTCTGGCTCACTCCATATAAAAGGGATGTTTTTCATGCAAACAACAAGCTAAAATGTTGTAATTGTGTGTTTTGTCGTACTTTGGATGATACTTCTTGACTGTACCTAAAACATTCTAGAATTGTTTTGAAGTCCGTAATTGCTGCATTAATAATTGGATGATACCTAATAGTTGTGGTACATATTGGAGTATTGCCAGTACTAAACACAGATCCCAATATGGCAGGGATAAATTGACCCTTAAAGTGCATATGACAAACAATAATCTAGAAAAAATCTGAATCTTGTGAATCTATAGCTTTAATGCTGTAATTTTCAGCAAAGTTTGAGGGCTCCATGAGGGTTAATTTTGACCGTTTTCTCTGGTAGTATGGTGCAAACTTTTAAATTGTACTTTTAAATATTCTCTGCTTTTTCTTCGGTTAGGTATCAGGAATGGGTTCAGACCTACGAGGGACTAATTTCAGGGTATCATCTTTATAGAATCCATATTCTTGCAAGTAGATTCCAACTGTGCTTTGAACTGATCCAGTTCCATAAACATCAGACACTAGCTGATCAAAGTTGTCCCAGTCACCATGAAACACTGTTCCTTCAGGCTGATTCTTAACCACATCACTATTACTGATTACTGAGACACTTTCAACCATGTATTTGCTAGGACAGTTTCCAATTCAAGAGAATAAGCTAGGACTCACAATGACCTAGTTTCTTTGGGAGAGTAGTTAATTGTTTAGATTTGAAGAGATGTCGGGTGTCATACATAGTAGGATATGCTTTTTCATCTTCCACTGTCCACCTACTGCTGCTTTACATATATCTTGACTAACTGGTAGTACTAATATTCTTTCTCGATCTGATGGGTCTCTCTTATCACAAATTAGTGTAAACACAGATTTTAGAACATAACCGAGAATTCCCTCTAGTGGATAAGGAATGTCACTAGATTTGGTGGGCTATAGAAGTGTCTTAATTTCTTTGAAGGTATTGAGTAATCTAGTGTGAAGCTCCAGACTAACTTCTTTGATCCAGTCATTATCTCCCAAATCATAAGCAGAATGAACACTATGTTTTCAGTGATTCTAAAGATTTACAAAATATCAGTGTGTATTTACGCCTATACGGGGGTGATCTAAAGTCAATGCTGTCTTTCAGGTCAGAACTAGATTGACTAGTTATTTCATAAGCTTGTTCATTATTGTTATTGTTGCATAGATTCTAATTATACACATTTCTAAATGACTAAGTTTTAGAACCCGACCTTCGTGAATAACTTCCTTTTTTATAAAATCGTAGGTGCAAAAATGCTTTTTTTCTATACTTCTTTTCCTGTCTTATACTTCCTTTGGTCAGCACTCATGAAATTGGGCCTTCTCATACAAAGAGATCTAGTTCTCTTATTTTGCATCAGGTACAAAATATAATAATTTTTTAATTTTCACTTTTTTTTCAAACCCTGTGTTCTCTAAGCTTCTTTCAGATGAAACTGGTTTCAAAGTGCTATCATTACTCCTAATAACTAGTCTAGGGACCAGGTACCCCAAAACCAGATTTTGATAAAAGTGAAAAATCTATTTTTGGGTGAGAGAGCCATGTCGTCCTGATGGAAGGGTTCTTATAGGTACCCTTCTCACGGATATTTGCTACAGTGATACTCACAGAGAATTAAAACCAAAGGTCTCCAGGATTCCAACTCCTGGCACGAGTATCCAATAAAGGATATCGTATAATATCAGGCGACGTATTCTAGATACGACACATGGTAATCTTCACCCCGAATAGATTTAACGCTTGATGTAAGTGGGAAAAGTGGCAAAAAGGAAGGGGTGCTTTCTAGGTACCCGGTGGATCTCTTTCCCTACTAATACTGCAACGCCATTTCTATTCTTGCCGTTAAGCGGAAATGGCCACAGATAGAGTAATTTTGGGAGGGATCAGCAAAAGGGTGGGTTCCATCAGGACAACATGGCCCTCTCACCCAAAAATAGATTTTTCACTTTGATCAAAATCCGTTTTTGGGGCTCAAATCGTGTCTTGCTGATGGAAGTATACTAGAGAATTGTCTTGAAATTACTATTAGCTGTGGGTTTGTGTATGTGCCTTCTACCTTGAATAGATTTCCTTATCTGGACTACTAGACCTATATGTGAAATTCCAGAGATCTGTCACGTTCACCAAACCTGGAGCTGGTTTAGTACATCCTGCCCCCCAGCAGGAAAATGTCGATGTCGACAATAAGGATTCAAGGTTTGTATTTCCCGATGGAACATAAAGGGAAGAGTTGAAACACACCTTTTTACTTACCTTAAAAATGTAAGGCTATTCCTTTAAGAAAATATTATTGTGATTTCTAGAATCTAAACACCATAAAGGGGTTTTAGTAAAACTCTAACGTACTTTATTAGCTTATAACTGAGGGAGCAGTAATAAGACGCAAATACGGTTAAGTATTTTATTATGCAACTAAATTATCAAAATGTAGTTACAACAAAGTATGTATCTGAACCAGCATTACAACACACAAAAACACATATTTTCTCGTGTAGAAAAATATACGAATACATTATCAGAATAATGCCACTCAATGGAGATGTGAAACCAAATCTATCTGACATAGTCAGATGTTCGGAAATGCATAAGACACCGTAACGCAAACATTCGTTCGGCACTGGTGTACTGATCAGATAAACACCTACTCAGAAAAGTGTGTCAACCATAGTTGTGATCTGCACAAGTGGGTACGTATACCCATGCACCTGACGCACTGTAAAGTCCCAAAACAGTCCACTGTTCATCGCAGCACTAGACGACAGGTTTAATCACACTACCCGCCGCCACCACAAAGTATTTTATCTCTTGTACTTGCTTTGCGTAGTGTTTGTAGATGACCCTGGATGACCACCGAGTGTACGAGCGGAGTCTCTCAAAGTCCATATGTTGAAAGAAGTTCAACGAAGAAGCAACTTTCCTCAGATTGTGACCCACGGGTGTACTGTCAGGATCCGCTCTGCAAATAAAGTAGGTGAGCTTTGCTCTCAGTTGTCTTAAAGATAGGTTCGATCCTGAAGTTTCGCCTCTGAAGAGCTGTCTTCCTTTGAAGTTCAAAGTTCTTCGAAGATAGACCTTAAGACACTACTGGGCACAGAGAGGAATCTTCCTTCAATGGACAGATTCTCCAAGGACCTCACCTCTTGGTGGGTAGCTCATTCTTGGCGAGAAAAGCAGGATCGGGAAACAGATTCAGTTCTCCTGAGTCCAGGAACTGCATATAGCCTTCGTTTCTAGATAAGGCCACTATTCAACTAACTTTAGCCCCTGAGGCTATTGCAAACAAAAGAATAACTTTCTGTGTTAAATCCTTTAGAGTACAGTTCTCATTGTCCAGGTTCAAAGCATAGTGAAAGACTTTGTCCAAAGACACGTGATGGGCTTTGGTGGGGCAGCAGGCTTGAGTCTAGTGCATGCTTTCGGGATCTTATTAAAGATTTCATCTGAGAGGTCCACCTCAAAAGCATAAAGAAGTGGTCTAGCCAGAGCTAATTTACAAGAAGTAAATGTAGTAGAGGCCAGGACTTGTTTGTGGAGGTGTATGAAGAATACACAAAGGTCACCCATTTCTTCCATGACGATTCATGTTGTCTCCTAGTAGAACGTGACTTGTACTCCTCGATGAAGTCAACTTTATCCCTTGAGATTCCGAACTTTTTGCTCGCCGCTAAGGCGAAAAAATCATGAGATGTAGGTTGCTGGCTCTTGAGGATAAAGCGTAGACAGTCGACTTCTAGACCAGTTGAGACAGCACTGGATTTGGCATTGGAAACAGCTTCAGATTCAACTCCAGGCCTAGAGGAAACCAATTGCTCTTTGGCCACTTGGGGCCTACTACCGCTGCTGTCCCTCTGAAGGATCTTAGCTTGTCGAGGACTCTAAGCAGGAGATTGGTTGGTGGAAACAGGTAAATATGATTCCACCTGTTCCTGTCTAGGGACATGGCATCCATCGCTTCTGCTTGAGGGTCAGGTAAGGGGCTACGTAACAAGATAGTTTCTTGTTGTCGCTCGTTGCGAAGAGGTCGATCTGCAGTTCTGGGAATTTTCCCGAGATGAAGGAGAATGAGTCTGCGTCTAGGGGCCATTCTGTCTCTATGGGCTTTCGCCTGGATAGAGCGTCCGCCGTCACATTGCGGATCCCTTGTAAGTGAACTGCTGATAAGTGCCATCTCTTCTTCCTCGCTAGGTAGAAGATGGCTAACATCCCATGGTTGATGTGGGGTGATCTTGAGCCTTGTCGATTTAGACACTTTCCTATCACCTCGTTGTCCAAGACCAACCTGATGTGGGTTGATCTGCGCGGAGATAGCCTCTTCAACGTCAGGAATACTGCCATAGCTTCCAAAATGTTGATATGAAATCTTTTGAACTGACGCGACCAAGTCCCTTGCACTTTCTTGTCGTGAAAATGACCTCCCCATCCTTCCAAGGAGGCATCCATATGGATCACTACTGATGGTTGTGGTGGTTGCAGGGGAATTATCTGCGCTAGACTCTTGGCTGTTGACCACGGCTTTAATTGCATGCGCAACAAAGCCGGGGTCAACCTTACTTGATCTCTTCGAGCGTTTGATGCGTATTTCTTCCAGACTCCTGACGCATCTTTTAAACGTGCCTTTAGCACTGGGTCTGTCACTGCTGCGAACTGAAGAGAGCCCAAGACTCTTTCCTGTTGGCGTCTTGAAATTCTCTTGAGACAGATTAGTCTCCTGACAGATCCCGCTATTTCTCTCCTCTTCTTGGATGGAATGGAGAGGTGGTGTGACTTTAAATTTCATTGGATTACTAACCACTGGAACTGTTGAGCTGGAGTGAAACGAGACTTCTTGTGGTTGATCTTGAAACCCAAGTGTTCCAAAAACTGGATCACTTTTTGACCTGCCTGCAGACAAGTAATCTTGGATGCTGCCCATACCAGCCAGTCGTCTAAGTAGGCTACCACTTAAACACCTTCGGTGGGTAGCTGTTGGACGACTGCTTCTGCTAGCTTTGTGAATATCCTTGGGGCTGTGTTCAGTCCAAAGGGCATTGCTCTGAAGACAAACTTCTTCTTCTGTAGTGTGAATCCTAGGTAGGAGGAGAAAAGTCGACTCATCGGGAGATGCCAGTAAGCATCTGCTAGGTCTATTAAGACCGTGTACCTCCCTTTTGGCAGAAGGGTCCTTATGTGTTGCAAAGTAAGCATCCGAAACTTATTGTTCTCGATGAACTTGTTGAGTGGAGGCGAGACTAGAATGACTGAGTTTGTCTGAGTCTTTCTTGGGAACACAAAACAGCCTTCCCTGGAACTTGATGGACTTCGCTTTCTTTATCACCTTCTTGGTCAAGAGTTCTGAGATATATTCTTCTAACAAGGGGGTGGAGTGTGGGAAAAATTCTGGAAAACGGGGTGGAATTCTGCTCCATTTCCACCCGAGTCCATTCGTGATTAGGCTGTGGGCCAAGGGATCGAAGGTCCAGCAATCCCGAAAGTGATGGAGTCTGCCCCCTACCTGAAACCCCTCATTGCTTGGGGGGTCCTGCGGATTTGCCTCCGCGACCACGTCCTCCTCAGCCCTGAGAGAAGTTACCTCCTGGAGAACTTCTCTTAGAACCTCTTCCTTTCTGGCTGGGGCAAAAGGAAGTTGACAGCCTCTCAAAGGTAGGGTTGAATACAGGCGGTTGGGTTACCAGTTGTTGAGGGACCATCTGGAAGGTGGTCTGAGGCATTGCGGTCATGGTCATGGCGGGGATTTGTGCAGGTCTTTGTGGTCTCCTTGCCCTCTTGTTCTTGAGTTGGGGACCTCCTTCCGTAGAAGATTTCCTCTTCGAAGACATACCCCGCTTTTGGAGAAGGTTTCTGTTCTCCGTTGCTGCCCTAGCAATGACCTCTTGGACCAGTTCATTTCACAAGGGTACCCATGTGAGACTTGGCTAGAAAGAGGAAGATTTCTGGGGCATTATGTTTGCTTACGCTTAGCTCCAAGCAGTTCTGATGAGAGAGAGAGGCCGCAAGTCTCTCCTTCGACTCTTGTTCCTTCCTCAGAAGATGGTCTGGCAACTTAGGAAGGTTCTCGTAGAACTACTGTCCTGAGATCTCCGGATCTAGTTTGGAGACAGAGAAGGTTAGGTGGACATCCTTCCATTTTTCTTCGCTGGTAGGCAGTGCGAGAGAGAATGGCTTACATTCTTCTAGAGTCGGGCAGGGTTTTCCCTCGTCGGCAGCCTTGACGACAAAGTCAAACGCTTTCTCCGTAAAGGGAAATGAGATGGAGAAAGGTGCAAAAAGGTGGGGTGCTTCTTGCTCAGTGCCGAGACTTTGGAATTTATATATCCGGCTCCCTTCAGGGTCTTCAGGAGGATGGCCTGCGCCTTATCGTGTTCAAACACGATGACCTCTTTAGGGACCGTTTCTTATCTGGTCGCATTTTCGTCCCGCAGTCTCACATAGCACTCGGGATAAGCGGAGAAGTTGGGCTAGAACTGGAGGTCTTTGATCTGTCTAGCCCCCAACTTCTCGGAAACGAACAGTTTCCCATCCATCATGGGCATATGCTCCGCGTACCTCCAGGGATTGGTTTCAGAGCAATGAGGGAGATCGGACACTCTAAGAGGCTTCTTAGACGTGCCCCTGGTGGTTCCGGGATGGCCGATCTTCTCCTGCATAGTCCTTTGCTGCTTCCTGAATGATTCCTGCATGGCTTTCTGTTCCTGTTGGAACAACTCCATCATGAGTTTCAGAGATGTCAGAATCTCTTCACTCTCATTAGCCTGAGCAACAGGTTGTGGAGTTGGAACAGAGGACGTTGAAGGTAGTGGTTGGTATGCGGCCACGACAAACTGGGGGTCGTCTGTCGCCATTAGGAGGGATTCTTCTTCCTCTACGTGGGGAGGATCCTCGTCATCTTCAGGGATACTTTGCAGCAGATCCTGTTCCGTGTCAGAGGACACTTCTGACATCCTCTCTTGATGGATGTCCATGCCCTCTAAGGCCTTGTTGATATCCGAGTCGACCTTCAGCTGGAGAGAAACTCTAGAAACTAGAGTTAGTGTTAGTAAGTAATTTATACTAACATTATCCACCTGTAGTACTGTATTAATACCGATCAGGTATTGTAAATCCCGGATGATCAAGGAAAACCATCAGGGTGTTAAGGGATTACTCAACCTCAACAAGTTATCATGGTCTCTACAATCGTCTGCAATAGGGAACACAGAATATGTTAGAAAACATATGTACTAGTGTATAATTATATTCAGTAGTCTGCCGGCAGTCACTGCCAGCCATGGGTTAGTACCTAACGGTGCTAACCGATAAAAAGAGAGAAAGATTAAGGAAGGAGAATTTCCTTCTATTATGTATGGACATAACAGCGGGAAGTGTAGGAGGACTATATGTCCACCTACGATCTCCCTACTAGAGTGAAAGTTCCAATGGAAGGGGAAAGAATCTATCTGATTCTGGCTTCCACCCATCTACAAACTAGCTTATCGCCGGCAATAGAGGCGGCGCTAAGGAATGCAGGTGGCAACTCAAGAGAGAGCTGAGGACTTTCCAAAGTATGTTAGGTTTCCTGCCGGAAGCCGTCAAAAGACGTCTCAGTCCTCCCCCATCCTTATCAACTTCCTGTGAAGGAAGGGAAGTCAGGGGGAAGGTAGTAGTGAGACGAAGGAGCTAACTGCTGCCGGTAGAACACCTGCCGGTAACGCAATCATCTCAGCAAGCCGGGGTGATTGTCAGAATACCGGCGAAAGAATCTTGTGACGACAAGCCATCACAAAAGGACAGAGGGGGGAGGGTTGAGGGTCCTACAGTTCATTGTTATAAGAGGTCGCGGCAGGTTATGTCATCCTCCTAAAAACAATGAGCTGGGAAACATGACTTCCTGTGCTGATGACGTTGCCATCGGCAAGACAAGGGCATCTTGAGTATGTCACTATCTGATTCAAAGCCGGGGGCAGGAAGAACATCGTTCTACTCAACAGCAATGAAGCGAGACAATGACAGCCGCCTATGCCGGCGGCACCACTCAGGGAGGGAAGAAGGGTTTAGCCTCTTCTCTCTGAGAGAGAATAATTATCGTAACTTATCCATAGATTCGAGAGAATATAACATCTCATCAGAATCGAGAAGAAACGATAAGGGTTGAGGCTAAACAGGGGGAAATACTTTACTAACGTATATGTGAGCAAGAATAACTCTGCTCCGGTAGGAGCTCCG
>NC_090755.1:29167693-29175193 GCF_036898095.1 Palaemon carinicauda | reverse complement strand
GGTTATTGTTTCACAGTTTCCTTTTCCTGGCCTAGCAGACAGTCCTGTTCTAGGGTTTTCTAACTGGAAGATAGGTTTCTTCCTTGGTGGAAATCCCTAGTACGTGATTCTGTTCTCTAAGAGTGTGTCCTATGGGCGTTCTCTTTTACCTAACCCTTTCTGGGGAATTGATTTCCCCTACTTGAGGTTACTTTTGAGATCAGAATCACTCAGGCTAGGTAATTCCTTAGGGTATTACCTTACTTATGGACTTTTACCCCCTACCCCGCTATCTCTTTTTGTGTTGGATGAACCTTCACCCTTGGCCGTGGTCCTAAATAGTCCCTATGGGGGTCTGTAGAACTGGCCTGAGTTTCCCTGTCGGCTGCCGGCAGGTAACCTCATATCTTTGAGTGTGCCCTCGAGTCCTCCCTTGGACTGCCTTCCATATTCTTTATGATGGGATATGGTTGAGTGGAAGCCCGAATTCAATTCCCTCTTCCACTGGCTCACTCCTTTGCTGTCCTTTATCCTTATCTTTTTCTCTGACTTTCTTTATGGGCTAGCCGCCAGAAGATTAGTTCTGCCGGCATCTATATGGATGGTTAGGCCGGCAGTTCACTGCCTCCTCTTGCCTTGGTCATCGTTGATCGATGTGCCGACGGCAGGTATCCTATGACTGGCTGCCGGCAACTGTGCTGTTGCCGGCAACCGGCCTGTGCCTTCCATCCACTATATTATAAGTTAGTAATTGAGCCCAGTCAGGCCGGCATGTGCTGGCAGGCCCGGCTGGTGCCGGCCTGCCCGGCAGGTGCCGGCTAGCCCGGCGAGTGCCGACCGGGCCGGCAGTGCCGTGGTCCGATGCTGTCGCTGGGGCCGGCAGTGTCGGCTAGGCCAGCAGTGTCGGCTAGGCCGGCTAGGCCGGCAGTGCCGGCGGGACCGGCCAGCTACTGCTGGGCCCTGGAAAACCAAAATTTTTTCCAACCTACATGTGGTTCTTGGGCAGCCATTTGTGAGACCATCATTTAGGAGAAATGATTCTCTCTTTTATTAATGGTTAAATTCCATTAGATTCTTCCACCATATTGTGCATAATAGAAGACGTGTCATGAGGACACTTAATATATCTTGGATAATGTCTTCCAGTAATTAATTCCTAGGAATTACCTAGTTCAATATGGGAGGAGGTCATAGCAAATGGCTGGACAGGAGGCACATGTAGGTGTCTTTCCTTCCTATAGCTTACCCTATCCAAGCTAAATATAATGCTTAATTTAAGTCGAAATCTGAAGATTTCACAGAAAACTCATTTGCTTTTCTTTCTTTACAGGAGGAGCATCCCAAGTGCGGGAACAACTTTTGTAGAGTCCGTAGCAAGAGCTTCTACGGACATGGAGTGTGCAGGACTCACGCCCGCTGCTCTATCACCAAAGGGGTTCTCAAGTATTGGGACCCGCAGGTATGTACCATTTGTGAAAATTTGGTAAAGGAGGCTTTTGATGACCAAAAGACTCTAGAGTCTAGGGATGCAGCTAGGGACACGCTGCGTAAATGGGTCAGGGGCTTTCAAAAGAATGCTTCGGGCCCATACCTTCCTAATGCTAGGATGAGGGATTGTCTCTTCCCCAGAGCTCATGATGATGCTATCATTCCCCAGACAAAACCTGAGATCCCCTCGGTTCAACTTCAGGTCCAGCAGACCCAGGATCCTGACGTTGCGGATACATTGGAGGGTATCCATTTAGACGACAACATGTCTGTCGTCTCCGAGGAGAAAGAGAAGAATCTCCTCGTGGAAGAGTTGGATCAGGAGGCAGTTGCCCCCCCCCCCCCCCTGAAGAGAATGTTGAGAACGCTGAAGTAGCTTCGGTTTCTTCAGCTGTAGCGGCCGATCCGGCACCATCAACTTCTTCTCAACCCCCTCAGCTCGATTCGATCACGAGCACTCTTCATTCCTTGATCTCCATGGTGCAGGACCTACAGAAAAGGTCGTCCGAGAAGGAAGCCACTTTTCGGACGGAGATTGAGCAGTTGGTGTCTTCACGTATGGCTCCGAAGAAGCTGAACGTGAAGGACCTTCTCGTTTTCTCTGACGTTAACCCTTGGAGGTACGCAGAGCATATGCCTATGTCAGCAGGCAAAATTTTCCTCTCGGAGAAACTGGGCACAGTACCAGTGGAGGAAATCGAGTTCTGGCCAAGCAGAGGGGCTTATCCGGACTGTTACGTCCGGCGTCTAAAGAAGAGACGGAGCCCAAGGAGACAATTGTCCTTGAGCTTGCTAAGGCACAAGCCTTATTTTCCAAAACGTTGAAAGAGAGGGCTTTCACTAGTTCGAAGGTGCCGGCTCTTAGCAAAAAACATCCATCGTTTGTTGCTGACCCTAAATGCGATTTTCCCTTTATGGACAAAGGGTTTAAAGCAGCTCTGAAGGCCGTGGAGGCAGGTAAACCTTGCCCCACATTAGAAGAAAGCAAGCCTTTCTCCCTTGCTTTCCCATCAGACGACAAGGACTGGAAGGATGTTCACGTCACCTTCACAGTCGGGAAGCTGGAGGGCGATATCGCTGGACGTCAGTTCAACGAAGACCTCCCAAAGCTGACTGATTTTCTCTTTAAGAGAGAACACGAGACTAAGGAACCAATAAGCCTATTTTTTGTGCAATTGAAGAAGACACAGACCTTATATGTTTCTCAAAAGTAAATTTGCTGTCGAGAATCACACCTAAAATTTTGAAAGAGTCATACAAATTTAAAGAAACATTATCAAACAGGGTATGTACATGGTCTTCGCCAAGGCTCACTTGGCTACGGTAACGAGGGACCTGTACAACTTCATCAAGGCCAGAAGGGCCTGGAGGGAGTTCGTGTTTGCTTCCGCTTCTGTTAAGCACGAACCTAGGAAGCTGATAGCTTCTAACATCTGGGGAAAAGACCTCTTCCCGAGTGAAGTGGTCAAGGAGGTTGTAGACAAAGTCGCCGCAGAGAATAGAAATCTCCTTTCCAAATGGAGCTTGTGTTCAAAACGAAAATCTTCAGCTGACGAGGGTCCCCAGCCGAAGAACAAGTCTAAACGACCTCGCTTGACCTCTCGACCAAAGCAGCAACAGCTTCCCATGGCCACGGTGCCCCAGACGGTTGCACAACCCACCACCACCTTTCAACTGGTGCCCCAAACTCTGGCTTCTCAGTCGCCAGTGTTCACCCCAGTTTACAAAAGGCAGGCTATTACTTTTAAGCCAAAGTCTCGAGGTTCCTTTCGGGGTTCCTCGAGGCGCCCCTTTAGAGGCAGGGGCAACAGAGGTGGTCATGGCCAAGGAGGTAAATCCTCCAGTCAGCACTCTAAGTGAGATGCTGCCGGTAGGAGGGAGACTTCTCCATTTTCAGGATCGGTGGACCTTCGATCCTTGGGCCCACAGCCTGATCAAGAAAGGACTGGGTTGGGGTTGGATTTCAACCCCACCAAGCTTTCCTCAATTCTTACAACCATCAACCCCAGTTCTGGAAGAATATGTTCAAGAACTATTAGACAAGAGAGTCATAAGGAAAGCAAAGTCCATCAAATTCCAAGGAAGGCTGTTCTGTGTTCCGAAGAAGGATTCGGAAAAGCTGAGAGTCATTCTGGACTTATCACCACTCAACAAGTTCATTGTGAACTACAAGTTCAGAATGCTGACGCTTCAGCACATAAGGACCCATCTGCCCAAACGGGCATACACAGTCTCCATAGACATGACGGATGCTTACTGGCATGTGCCAATCAACCGTTAGGTTTCCCCCTACTTAGGGTTCAAGCTCCAGAAAAGAAAATACGTTTTCAGAGCCATGCCCTTCGGTCTGAACATTGCTCCAAGAATATTCACAAAGCTTGCGAACGCAGTTATTCGACAACTATGCCTCATGGGTGTCCAGGTGATGGCCTACCTGGACGATTGGCTGGTGTGGGCAGCATCCAAAGAAGAATGCATGCAAGCCTCCAGAAAAGTGATTCAATTCCTAGAAAACCTAGGGTTCAAGATCAACCTGAAAAAGTCTCGGCTTTCTCCGGGTCAAAAGTTCCAGTGGCTGGGAGTTCACTGGGACCTACAGTCACATTGACTCTCTTTGCCCACAGCAAAGAGGAAGAAGATAGCAAGGTCGGTCAAAAGTGTTGGGGTCTCTCCAGTTTGCCTCTTTGACGGACCCACTTTTGAGAGTGCAGTTAAAAGATGCATCAGGAGTCTGGAGAAAATACACTTACAACGATCGAAGAGATCTACGAAGACCATTCCCAAATCGTCTGCGATCCATTCTCAAGCCATGGTCGGAAGCAAAGAACCTAAGAAGAAAGGTATCCTTGCAACCACCTCCACCAGCAGTCACCGTTCACACGGATGCCTCGAAGGAAGGTTGGGGAGGTCACACTCATCGTCGGAAGGTGCAGGGAACCTGGTCTCCACTCTTCAAGTCCTTCCACATAAACTTCCTGGAAGCCATGGCAGTTTTTCTATCTCTGAAGAAACTGAGACTTCGCTGCTCAATCCACATCCGCCTGGTTTTAGACAGCGAAGTGATAATAAGATGCATAAATCGACAGGGCTCAAGATCGCCTCAATTAAATCAAGTGATGTTGGCCATCTTTCATCTATCCAAGAGGATGAAGTGGCACTTGACAGCAGTCCACCTCCAAGGATTCCGCAATGTGACAGCGGATGCTCTATCCAGGATCAATCCGAGAGAGTCCGAATGGTCCCTAGACGCAGGATCATTCTCCTTCATATTGAACAAAGTCCCAGGACTGCAAGTAGATCTCTTCGCAACGAGAGACAACAAGAAACTATCCCAGTATGTTGCCCTGTACGAGGATCCTCTAGCGGAAGCAACGGACGCGATGTCCGTGGATTGGAACAGATGGTCCAGGATTTACCTGTTCCCACCAACCAACCTGTTGTTGAAAGCCCTCGACAAATTGAGATCCTTTCGGGGGAGGGCAGCAATAGTGGCCCACAAGTGGCCAGGCAGCGTCTGGTTCCCTCTGATAACAGAACTGCGCCTGAAGCTGATCCCGTTGCCGGAACCAGTTCTAACTCAGCAAGTGCAGAAATCGACTGTCTACGCTTCATCAGAGAAAACCCAGAACCTTCATCTCATGATTTTCTCACCCTAGCGGTTAAGAATAGGTTCGGGATTTCTGCAGACAGTATTAACTTCTTAGAAGAATATAAGTCAAAGTCTACAAGAAGACAATACGAGTCTTCCTGGAAGAAATGGGTAGCCTTTGTTAAGGCGAAGAAACCACAAGAGATTTCTACGGACTTCTGTTTGTCCTTCTTCATCCATCTTCACGGACAAGGATTAGCAGCTAATACAATTACTACTTGTAAATCTGCATTGGCTAGGCCGAGTCTATACGCCTTCCAGGTGGACTTTTCTAATGAAATCTTCAACAAGATTCCAAAAGCCTGCGCCAAACTTCGACCTGCAGCTCCTCCAAAGCCCATTTCATGGTCTTTGGATAAGGTTCTTCATCTTGCTTCAACTTTGAACAATGAAGATGGCTCGCTGAAAGACTTGACTCAGAAGGTGATATTTCTTTTTGCACTAGCCTCAGGAGCCAGAGTTAGTGAAATAGTGGCCCTCTCGAGGGATGATGGCCACATTCAGTTTACAACGAACGGAGATTTAAATCTCTTTCCGGATCCGTCGTTTCTCGCCAAGAACGAGCTACCCACTAAGAGATGGGGTCCCTGGAGAATCTGCCCTCTGAAGGAAGAAGCATCCCTCTGCCCAGTGGAATGCCTAGAGGTCTATCTTCGTAGAACTTCAGACTTTAAAGGAGGTCAGCTTTTCAGGGGAGAGACTTCTGGTTCGACGTTATCTTTGAAACAGATAAGGGCGAAAATCACTTACTTTATTCGCAGAGCGGATCCTGACAGTACACCCACAGGTCACGATCCGAGAAAAGTTGCCTCATCTCTAAACTTCTTTCAGACGATGTCGTTTGAAAACCTACGTGCCTATACTGGCTGGAAGTCTTCCAGGGTATTCTTTAAGCACTATGCGAAGCAATTACAGGAAATCAAGTTTCATGTGGTAGCCGCAGGTAGTGTAATAAAACCTGCTGCTTGATTACTGCGAAGGACAGTGCACTAATAGGGACTTTTAGTGAAGGGTGTACATGATAGACTTAGGTATATAATGTTAAATATTGTGTTGTTAGAGACACTATGAACTGTCTTATCTAACTAGGTGACCTCAAGCATGATAATTTGACACAAGTGCCAGCATTTTATATGCTAGTGTTCCTGGTAATAACATTATGCAGTGAAATACTTTATTTCTTTGAGTGGCTTTTGTTTCTCTTTCAGATGAAACTTATTAATTTTGTTATTACTGTTATGCTTTTTTATGCAATATGTTTAGCATAAATATATTAATTCCATTCATGATTTCTGTGTTTCTTGTAAATAAACATTAGAAGGAATCTTTGCGTCTCTTTCGCCTCAAGATTTTATAGATCATGTATATCAGAGCATCTTTGATCCTCTTAGGACATTGTAAGACTAATGTCTTCTCTTTTGCAAACAGGTAAGTTTGGTTGTACCATGTCTATTTTACTGTTTTATGATCCCTACGTGAACATAAACCTATCTGTCTAGATCCGGACCTGGGAAGTACAGTATTCTATTCATCGCCTATTAGTACAAACTATGCTTTACGTATATAAGGACACAATATACTTCTGCTTGCTAATTGTTCTTTGAACTCACAATTTTCGGGTTTTTTCCTAGAGTCTATATAGACTTTTCCCTGTAGGGGGCAGGAAGAGCTGGCATTTGGTATGCTCAGTTGATTGATGTATTACGGTAACATCAAGTGTCTTTGGTCTTGACGACCAGATAGGAAATAGTTAATTCGAGATAACAGCACTATTATAAATCCACAGATACATTAATGCTCTGGTAAACTTTCATCAGTACGACATGGCCTAAGCCCAAAAAACGGATTTTGAGCAAAGTGAAAAATCTATTTTTGGGTGAAAGAGCCATGTCGTCCTGATGGATCCACCCTCCTTTAGTAAAAGGATATGAATCCCTCCCTTTGTTACTGTATCTGCAACACCTACGAAGCTACAAAGAATGGCTTAGGTGGCGCCTCGCGGTGGCGATTGGGGGAACTATTACAGTATATTAGGAAAGTCGAATGTTTGCCTTTTTGGCGACTATCCTATTTTCTTGCCACTTTTCCCTCTCGAAGTGAAAATCGCTATTTTGGGTGTAAATAGCTGTGAGATGTGTCAAGATACGTCCTTACGCGATATCCCTTTGTGAATTTTTAAGGGATACTCGCTCCAGGAGTTAGAATTCTGGATACCTTCGGTAAATTCTCTGGGATATATCACTGTAGTCACATATAACCTAGGAAGCTACTTATGAAGGAACTTCCATCAGGACGACATGGCTCTTTCACCCAAAAATAGATTTTTCACTTTGCTCAAAATCCGTTATATATATATATATATATATATATATATATATATATAT
>NC_090755.1:29142693-29162693 GCF_036898095.1 Palaemon carinicauda | reverse complement strand
CAGACTAGGGTTCGAGTCTCCCTCAAACTCGTCAGTTCCTTTGATCGTTGCAAACTCATCATCCTTATGAGCTAAGGATGGGTGGTTTGGAGCCTATAGGTCTTTCTGCTGAGTTATCAGCAGCCTTTGCCTGGCCCTCCTTGGTCCTAAATTGAGTGGAGAGGGGGCTTGGGCACTGATCATATGAATTTATGGTCATTCTATTGGGCATTGTCCTGTTCGATAGGGCAATGTCACTGCCCCTTGCCTCTGCGATTCATGAGCGGCCTTTAAACCTTTAAACATTTAAACCAAATGAATTTCGTCTTCAGTAGCTGTGCAGTCGATCAGCGTGAAGGATATGAGAGGCAATGGATTAAATCAAAAACCTATCGGCGCATGATGGCAGGTATCCACGACCTGAGCCTACCAGTACTGACCACACAGAGGAGAGTGGTGTTGGAGTAGCTGAGGGCAATGACTTCCCAATGGAGGGATATGCAGGATGTCCTACAGGCTTGATAGAGTAGTCTTTGCATTGCAGAAGGGCGCTTCCTAAGGTGAACCCCATGTCAGGTCTTTTGGGTTGCTCTTGAGGGAGGCGTAGATAGTTGGTAAGAACCGGTGATAATAGTTTATCATGACCAAGAATTCTTGCAGTACTTTGACGGTCAAGGGCATGGGGAAGTTCTGAACAGCTGATACCTTCTCAGGGAAGGGGTGGATGCCTTCAAGTGTGATGCAGTGCCCTAAGAACAATACTTCAATGGCGCCAAAGGTATACTTGTCGTACAAGGCCATTCTGATGTAGGCAGTCGAGAACAATGCATAGGTAACGGAGATGTTATTTTTTGGAGGAAGAGAACACAACTATGTTGTCCACATAACATACGCAGATGGAGAGGTTCCCTAAGATACCATCCATGAGATGTTGAAAAGTGGCCCCAGGATTATGAAGGTCAAAACAGGAGTGATTGAATTTGTATGTGCTGAATGCAGTGGTGATGGGAGTCTTGGGATGTCTTCTGGGTTAATGGGCACTTGATAATACCCCTTCAGGAGGTCGGAAAATGGAGAACACTTTCGCTTTGTACAAGTAGGAGGCAACGTCCGTGATGTTGGGGTAGGGGTAATGATACGACTTTGTCTGCATGTTTAGAAGCATGTAATCCCGACAAGGGCGCAGGGAGCCATTCTTCTTCAGAACAACGTTTAGAGGTGACGACCATGGGCTCGAGTCCGTTTGGCAAAGGCCAATTTCTTCCATTTCATTTCAGCAAACGTTCGTTTAGCAGCTACCAAACCATCCCGGGCCAGAGGTCTGAATCTGTCAAAGACTGGGAGCCCTGTCCTCTTGATATGGTGATAAATACTGTGCTTGGCCGGAACCGTGGGCGTTTGGTGAAGTTTTGGTTGGAAGACTTCCGGGTACGACATGAAGAGGTGGGCGTAGGCATCCGTAGGTGCACTGATATGGAGTGCTAGGTTGGAGGGGGCGAGTTTAAGAAGTGTCAATGAGTATGAGTCTGCGTTGACTAAACGTCGATGTGCCACATGAAAAAGATGGAAATGGGTAAGGAAATCTACACCGATTATTGGAAGTGTTACGTTAGCAACGAGAAACTTCCAATAGTATTTTGCACCCCCAAACGATAGAGTGAGTGTCTTATACTCGTGAGAGGGGATCTCAGATCCATTAGCAGTTACCAGGTGGACATCAGCAGGCTTAGAATAACTACATCTTGTACTGGAGAATGACATTGGTAGAAGGGAACGACAAGCACCAGTGTCTACCAAAAACCACATATCAGTACTTGCATCATGTAAAAAGAAGATATTAGTGATAGGGGAGGCCACCTCCACAACCGATGGCCTACTTACAAATTTTTTGGCCACTAACATCCTTCCGCAAATTTCTTCGTAGCAGCCCCGAATCTGGAGTGGTAATAGCATAAATGTGCCCTATGGGCATCAGAAACTGGCCGTAGAAGTCGTTGGTTGGGGCTTGAGTGAGGGGTGGCATATGTGGGGGCTGGGCGGCTTTGTCACTGCTCCGGAACGTCACGGATCCAGCGTCTGTGTCCTACCGCATTCACATCAGCTTTGGTCTGTGTTGAATGGTTGCCGTCTTCGTCAGGAGTGTAGGCATTGATGGAGGTCTTGAAGGTAGTGCAGTGGCTGTCTATAAGGGTGTCGACTTTGGTCATCAGGTACTTCATGGGCAGGGTATCGACATTGGGGATGACAGCACATACAGGTTCAGGTAGGCTTCGTCTTCATTTCCCGAGGAGAGCCGTCTGCGGCACGTTGCAGACAAGAGATACTGGTCATTTCCCTGAGGGCAAGCGAAGCCTTTTGGTCCCCCAGTGGTTGTTAAGAGAGCTGATAAACCTTGCTATACAGTAGCTGGCAATGGCGAGTAATGCTCCAGGAGGTATGCTTTGAGGGCATCATTATTTATTGGGGATTCTTTTTGGTTGCAAAGCCAATCTGAGATTTCTGTGAAAGTGTCCTCATGGATCGCCACAAGGACATAGTCTGCTCTGCTGCTTGAGCGAGCCATGCCCTAGATACCAAACTGAACTTCGGCACACTGAAACCAGGCCTAACGCTTCTCTACTGGCAAAGGGCGGCAGTTTCATTGATGTGGCATGGATCAAAGTGCCAGGGTCAGTAGGCAGCTTCGTCAAAGGGTAGGGCACAGCAGTGTGCAAAAAGGCAATAGAGAGCTGATAACTCCAGTGATCACCAATGTGACAGGCTGATAAGGTCTTAACGGAAAGACGAGCTGGACATGACTGATTTTATTCAAATGACATAACTTATGCATAAAAGATTGAGGATAACAATGGCATAAAACTTCAACAATATGAAACATGCAATGGCACGCTTAAACAGGTTTTTCTATTATCAGAGAGAGAGAGCATTACAGTATATGAGTGTGTAAGAATTACACGTGCATTACAAGAACTACAAGAGGAACAACACGAGTTATTGCCCCAATCATTCTCTAAGAGCTGAATCGTGAATGAATCGTATTGAAGAGTAGAACTACCACGCCACAGAAGATTCACAATCTCTCCTATACATTGCCTTATTCAACTATCTTGCATGAATTCATGCACTCCTTGGATTTCAGCTTCCCTTCAAACACCTCTTTCACCCAGTCTATCCAGCCATTTTGAGACTCTCCCTTGCTACATCTTATTATTTATGAATTATTCGTTCTTTTCATAGCCTGACTGAGCATCCTCTAAAATATTTTTCTCCATTGTCTCATAGGGGAGACTGATAACCCTCTGTGTCGTGGTAGTTTTACTCTTCAAGAATATTCATTCAAGATTAAGCTCTTAAAGAATGACTGGGGCAATAACTCGTGTTGATCCTCTCTAAAGTCACTTCCAATTGGCGAAACCGGATTCATATCAAAATAAAACTTTATATGTGTGTAGGGGTGCGTGTATGCGTGCATATTATTAGGATTATACATCGTGGAGAGAGAGAGAGAGAGAGAGAGAGAGAGAGAGAGAGAGAGAGAGAGAGAGAGAGAGAAAGAGAGAGATAGTGTTTTGCTTTCACTTGCCTAGGGATACAGAAAAACTATACTTTCAGCAAAACACTCTTGAATATGTTGATTTATATATTTGCATGTAAACTGGCACATACTTTTTCTCTAATCAAATCCTGTCTTTCGTTTTTTGTGTGATAAAACCCATTAGAATCAGAACAGAGTATTACATTGTGCCTTGCACCGTCAGAAAATATTTTATGAAAGGAAATCTATCATCCATGTCTTCACCCATATCGAAAACCATGAGACACTGTCAGCTCTTATTCAAATAATTCAGGTACATGAACATGTCGGATATTTTTTTATGAGATTTCATCGCAAAGAAACGTCATTGTACAAAACTATGGGGTATTTATCGTTCTCTCTCTCTCTCTCTCTCTCTCTCTCTCTCTCTCTCTCTCTCTCTCTCTCTCTCTCTCTCTCTCTCATTTTCGCTTGAAAACAAAAAATAAAAGCAAACAACTATTTACTAAATCTCTTATCGATACATGCGCCAATATCCTAATTAATTCCATATCATCGAATGGTGATGCAGACATGTCTAGCATGGAGAAAATTGTTGTTCAGTATGATGGCTGTTCACCCCGCCCACCCACTTTGATTTCTAACTAAACGCTGATACCAATTTACAGGTGGTCGGACAGGGTAAGTGGCGAGCGGGAATCCAACCACAGACCATGCAAACACCAACTCAGTTTGACTGTATTGCTAATGTTAAAAGCTTAGTAATGTTTAGCTAGAAGAACAAATCCACATCTATATTTCTACAAAATGTATTAAAAAGTAGCAAAAACTTTCCAGAACCTGCACAATCCTCTTTTTTCAATCAGAATCTACTTAAAAATCTGAACCTGTTCCTCTATTGTCATATGCATCCTCTTGGGAGTGATTCATAATCATCCTGTAACTACTAACCACAGTAATCGTAGCCATATGAGAAAGGAGGATAAGCTTCGCCCTATATAAGTTATATATATGTATTTCCAGAAAATGAAGGTTTGGTTTTCCTTAGTGATCTTGGGGATTTTCATGTCACTCATCCCAGAAGAGTCCGACGGACAAATAACGATAAACACCAATACGGCACTGCTTGGATTGGGAGGAGCCATTCTGGCTGCTGGTGCATTCAAGACGGTAAGAAACAACAATGTATTTCAAATTTATTATTATAAGTAAAAATAATTAAAGATGTTAATGCCCTTCTCAAAATTTCAGCTATATCAGAATGTTTGCAACAGTATTCACAATAGACATTTCTTACCCACAAGTCTACCATTTTTCAGTATTCACTTACTTGTTAGTATATGTGATAAGTATACTCGATTATCCATTTATATCAATCTAATGGCATTTCATCACAGAAATACTCGGTTTTTATAATATCATATGTTTTTTTTTTCATTATAATTACGTTCTACTATCTTTTTCTTATTAAACGTCAATCTATTCAGCGGACGATTGCAAGCCAAGGTCGCAATTTTCACTTTGTTTGCTAAAAACTCGTAAGTTATTGTGGATAACAGCAATCATAAGGAAGCAGGAACTGCATACAGACTAAATCCTTTATTCTCCTTACATCGACAGGGTTACTTCTTGGGGAGTCAGCAAAGTCAAAACCGGCCATATAGTCCCCATGGGTTTTTCAGAAGACGTTACTATGGAAGACGGGGTAGGAGAGATATAGCAGTGGACCAGGCGAATGATGAAAACCCTAACTCAGAGTTTCTGGACATGCTTGAAGAGGTAAGATTGGACAAAAAGGCCTAACTCAGAGTTTCCGGACATGCTTGAAGGGTTAACATTGGACAAAAAAGCCTCACTCGGAGTTTCCGGACATGTTTGAAGAGGTATGATTGGATGAAAAAGCCTAACTAGGAGTTTCTAGACATGCTTGAAGGGGTCAGATTGGATGAAAAAGCCTAACTAGGAGTTTCTAGACATGCTTGAAGGGGTCAGATTGGATGAAAAAGCCTAACTCAGAGTTTCTGGACATGCTTGAAGGGTTAAGCTTGGACAAAAAAGCCTCAATCAGAGTCTCAGGACATACTTGAAGGGGTACAATTGGATGAAAAAGCATAACTAGGAGTTTCTGGGGATGCTTGAAGGGGTAAGATTGGACAAAATAGCCTAATTCGAAGTTTCAGGGCATACTTGAAGGGGTAAAATTGGACAAGAAACCTAATTCAGAGTTTCCGAACATGCTTGAAAGGGTAAGATTGGACGAAAAGAATCTAACTCGGAGTTTCTGGACATGCTTGCAGGGGTAGGATTGGACAAAAAAGCCTATCTCGTAGTTTACGCCCATGCTTGAAGAGGTAAGATTGGACGAAAAAGCCTAATTTGGAGTTTCTGGACATGCTTGATGGATACGATTAGACGAAAAAGCCTTACTCGGAGTTTCCACACATGCTTGAAGGGGTAAGATTGGACAAAAAAGCCTAATTTGGAGTTTCTGGACATGCTTGAAGGGGTAAATTGGACGAAAAAGCTTAACTACGAGTTTCCAAACATGCTTGAAGTGGTAAGATAGCATGAAAAATCCAAATTCAGAGTTTCTGGACATGCTTGAAGGGGTACGATGGGATGAAAAACCCTAACTCAGAGTTTCCGGGCTTGCTTGAAGGGGTAACATACGACGAAAAAGCCTAATTCGGAGTTTCCGGATATGCTTGAAGAGGTATGATTGGACGATAAAGCCTAACTCGGAGTTTCTGGACATGCTTGAAGAGGTTAGATTGGATGAAAAAGCCTAACTAGGAGTTTCTAGACATGCTTGAAGGGGTACGATTGGAGGAAAAAGCCTAATTCAAAGTTTCCGACATGCATGAAGGGGTACGATTGGACGAAAACCCCTAACTCAGAGTTTCCGGACATGCTTGAAGGGGTAAATTGGACGATAAAGCCTAATTCGGAGTTTCTGGACTTGCTTGAAGGTGTAAGAGAGGACGAAAAAGCCTATCTCGGAGTTTCCCGATATGCTTGAAGGAGTACGATTGGACGAAAACCCTTAACTCGGAGTTTCCGGACATGCTTGAAGGGATAAATTGGACGAAAAAGCCTAATTCGGAGTTTCTGGACATGCTTGAAGGGGTGCGATTGGACGATAAAACCTAACTCGGAGTTTCCGGATATACTTGAAGGGGTAAGATTGGACGAAAAAGCTGAATTCAGAGTTTCCAGACATGCTTGAAGGGGTGCGATTGAACAGAAAACCCTAACTCGGAGTTTTCGGACATGCTTGAAGGGGTATGATTGGACAAAAAAGACTAATTCAGGGTTTCCAGAAATGCTTGAAGGGGTACAATTGGATGAAAAAGCCTAACTCGGAGTTTCTGGACATAATTGAAGGGGTACGATTGGATGAAAAAGACTAATTCTGAGTTTCCAGACATGCTTGAAGGGGTACAATTGGATGAAAAAGCCTAACTCAGAGTTTCTGGACATAATTGAAGGGGTACGATTGGATGAAAAAGACTAATTCTGAGTTTCCGGACATGCTTGAAGGGATAAAATTAGACGAAAAAGCTTAGATCGGAGTTTCCGGACATGCTTGAAGGGGTAGGAATGGACGAAATCCTAATCAGAGTTTCTGGAAATGCTTGAAGGGGTAAGTTTGGACAAAAAAGACTAACTTGGAGTTTCTGGACATGCTTGAAGAAGTAAGATTAGACGAAAACCCGTAACTTGGAGTTTCTGGACATGCTTGAAGGGATAGGATTTGACAAAAAAAAAAAAAAAAACAAAAAAACGTTTCTGGACATGCTTGAAAGGGAAAGATTGGACAAAATAGACTAACTCGGAGTTTCTGGACATACTTGAAAGGGAAACATTGGACAAAAAAGACCAACTCAGAGTTTCTGGACATACTTGAAAGGGTAAGCTTAGACGAAAAATCCTAACTTGGAATCTTATAACTTGGTTGAGGGGGTAAGATTGAACAAAAAAAACCGTAACTTGGAGTTTCTGAACATGCTTGAAGGGTAAGATTAGACAAAAAAACCTAATCAGAGTTTCTGGACATACTTGAAGGAGTAAGATTGGACAAAAAACCCTAACTTGCAGTTTCTGGACATGAAAATTTTGCGTCTAATTCCTAAGGTGCTCTAACGCTCATCACCAACCCACAGGTACTGAAGACAGACAGACAGTCCTGTACTCTCCTTCTAACTTGTCACGCCGCAAGTCTCGATCCAGACTCCCTCAATCCAAAAGTTGCCTCTCTTTTGCTTCCATTCGAGTAAGTATAGCACCCATACAACCAGACATTATATATGTATGTACAGTATATACGTATTTACTCTGAGTCCATGAATTCATAAGTATTTGCTTTCATAAATATCATATGTATGATTTGCTTCTATTTGGATGTATATAAAGATATTACATTCATAAGTTAGATCTATATGCACGATTTCATTAAATCTGATTGTTTCTATTCATACGTATCCTCAAATTACATTTGGTTGAATACCATATGATTCAAAATTAAATTACACAACATTTAATGTTGAAAGGACAATTCAATTGCAGTTTGCGTAGTTCAAAACATTTAAGCAAAGAAATAAAATTTTAAAAATTCAGGAAACAAATATTTTAATTTTTCTCTCAAAATCTAATAATTAAAATAAATTTCCTTATATTCTTGAAAGTGAAGGCTTTATGTATTTTCTCCACACATTTATAAAAGAGAAATTTGTATGAATTGATAAACTTTATATTTTCCAAAAGTAGAGACGTTAACGTTTCTCATAAAATGTTATAAAAGGGGTAGGGAGAAAATAAGAAAAATTTATAATTTTAATCAATAAATTTCGATATAACTTATGACAAGATTCTGAATATGATCCTTTAAAAGTGAAAGGTGAAATTATTAGTGTTATTTTACCAATCCTCTGCAACTTTATAAGTGGGCTTGATACAAGTAAAAACAAGGGGGCTTGGGATGGGTCACCAGGAAAACTACTTGACATGATATAATGAATTTGTTTGATAATTTCAGAAGTGAAGGCTTAAGTGACCAGTCTGCAGCTTATGCTCACTTCAAAGAAGCAGTATCGGCTGGTAAACGTGAGCTTTCGTGTCCAAAGCTCTACGATACTTGCCCAGCCCCACCTGATTCGCTTCTGGATCAGTACCTATGGACGGTAGACCAATTATTATCCGACACACCTGCCGAGGTGTAGAAAACGGGAAAAATATTGCAACCGTTCTCTCGTTCATCTTTCATTACAATGGCGGAAATCTAGTTTCCTTTTTGGGGATGCCAATGCTCACATATTTTATTCACTTTATGCGTGTATTATAATAAAGCAAAGTTTTGAATCCAAAAACTGCAGGAAAATAATTCCGATTGGCTCCGAAATCTACATTCCATATAAAATAAAAATAAAATGTATCTTATAAATAAAATTAGCAATTTAATATTACATGCACATAAAATGCTCTGCACCTAAAACATTCATGTATTTTATAATGATTAAATGATGAACTTTTATCACGTATTACTTGTATATAAAAATCTGGTAGAAATCAAACCATTTGAATTATACCTATATTTTGAATAAAAAATTTTATTTGCAGAACCATTCTAATCAATTTTGTGATTTAGCAAGAATACCTTCAAATTATATACTGTATATATATATATATATATATATATACATATATATAATATATATATATATACATATATATATATATATATATATATATATATATATATATATACAGTATATATATATATATATATATATATATATATATATATAGATAGATAGAGATATATATAATATATATACATATATATATATATATATATATATATATATATATATATATATATATATATATATATATATATATATATATATATATATATATATATATATATATATATTGGGCTCAAGCCATGTCGTCCTGATGGAAGGTTCCTTCAGTAGCTTCCTTTGGATATATGTAACTACTAAAATATTTCCAGAGAATTAAACTAAAGGTTTTCACAGAATTCTAACTTCTGGAGCGAGTATTCTAAGGGTTATCCCTTTAGAATATCGTATATCAACAGGGGACGCATGCATTAACACGTCACATGGCCATCTGCACCCCACCTAGCGTTTACGCTTCGAGGGGGAAATGTGGCGAGGCAATGTGGGAGGTAACTGAAGTGCCGTTCCAAAGTTACTCTCCCTTCGTTACTGTTACGATACTCGCAACGTAAACAAACCGGCGCCATACTTGTGTGACGTCACGTCTGCCCGCTCCATTCCGTTCTCAGTAGCGATAACACCCTTTGGTTTGTTCCCCTTTATCGCTGTTTTTTGTGTGCATCCTTCAAGATGTCTCAGCCTTCTGCTTCGCCTTCTTCAGGAAAGTTGAGTACCAGGTTCTTGTATTGTTTAAATAAGCTCTGGCCGTCGAGTAACGATTTTTTACACTAAAATCTTGTGTTTTGTGGCCGAGCTGTGCCTTGCCCCGGGTCGCCATTTACAACGCTGCTGTTTGCTTGCATGCGTTATTTAGATAGCCAGAACAGCCTTTCCCGGCCTTTTAACTAAGATAAATCTTTAGTTATTTAGTCTTCATTATTAGGAATAAGTTATATTATGCCGATAGTGGTCTTCGGCGCTCTTGGCTAGCCGACCCCAGACTAGCCTTTCAGCCTAGCATAGGCCGCAGCCTAGTGTTCATGTTTGCTTCAGCATGATATAATAAGTGTTCCTAGTGCTTACGTTAATGAAGATATAGGCTTAATTAGCCAGCATAGCCTTCCTGGCCTTATAACTAAATTTATCTTGGGTTATTTAATCTTCAATTTTAGGAATAGTTATTTATGCCGTTGTGGTCTTCGGCGCTCCTAGCCAGTCGACCCCATACTAGCCTTTCAGCCTAGCATAGGCCGCAGCCTAGTATTCATATTTACTTCTGCATATGAGTGTTCCTAGTGTTATTTTAATGAAGATTTAGGCATTTTTAAACATATACAAGATTCCATGTTGCACATATTTTTGCCTTCGAGGAACCATACTAGGAACAGTGCCTGGCCCAGCCAGGCCACACCTAACCCAACGCTGGGACCCTTGTATACTTCCTTATCTCCCTTACCCTAATGTATCTCCCTCTGGGTAGCCTTGCTTTTCCTAGCCCCTTACCCGAAACATTTCGGGTAGGTTAGGTTAGGTAGTTCTTCCCTCTTCCCTCCCATAGTGTATGGAGGGATTTCGGTCAGAACCCCAGAGTACTTATCGTTCATCCCAGTCCACCCCTAAGGAACGTCTTTCCCTTGGGGTATCGACTGAGACTGAAGGCGGGGGGGGGGGGGCTAGCCCTCCCCCCCTAAACTGCCCTTGGTTGGGACTCGTCCCTTCCTCCTGTAGCCTAGCGATATGCATCCCCAGCCTTACCTAATCTAGGAGGAGATCTCCTGGTTTAGGTTAGGCCTTGGGGGTCTCTGTTTTATTATAGTTTAGGACAGTACACCAGCTCTGTTCCTACTCTGAGCTAACCTACCCTAGGATTGGAGAGAGCTTCTCTCTTATCTGGGTAGTATAGAAAACTGATTCCCCCACCCTCTGGGGGCTTTAGGGTCGCGATCCCTTCTGCCCCCTCACCCCTCCCCCCCTACCCCACTCTATTCTTTGTGTCAGCTTGCCTTCACACCCCTGTCTGCTGTCCTACAATTCCCCCTCAGGGAGAATTGTAGGTTAAGCTGCGCTCTCCTGCCTGGGTGGCCACTCTGCTACACTTCCCCCTCATAGTCGAACTACAGTATGGGGTTGCGTTGGCGGCCGCCCTACCAGCAGGAGATCAGCCACCCCCCCCCCCCCCGGCCTAGAGTGTTCTCTGATCCTCCCTTGGATTACCTTAGGCACCCAGCCGTCTGCCGGCTCCCTGCCGTCGGATGATAGGGTTCCCCCCCCTATCATGAGTACACTCCTTCCGGAGGAAAGCCGGTTGGGTATCGGACATTACCCTTCCTCCTTCCCTCCTTCTCTTTCTCTCTCCTATCATGGTGCTGGTCCACTGGCCCCGCCGCATGCCGGCAACTGCCGCCGGCACGCCAGGTGACTCCCTACTACATAGGACCTTCCTATCTCAGGATTACCTAAGGCAACACCCTGCCGGCTGCCGGGGGGCCGCCGCCCCTTGCCGCCGCTAGTCGCCAGCACACCCTGTGACCTTCCTACTTCATAGGACTTCCTGTCTGAGGACCAACTATGGCGCCAGCCTGCCGGCTGCCGGGGGCCGCCGCTGCCGGCGACCGCCGCCCCCTGCCGCCGCCGCCGCTGCCGCCGGCTTCTCAGACACCTTTCATCTTATGTACCCAGTTAGGTTCACCATCGCCGGCAGCCGGAGGCCTCCGCCCTGCCGGTGACCTGCCGCCGTGCCGGCGGTCGCCCCTATAAGTGTTTCCTACCTCTCTGCTACTCAGTGCATAGCCTTGACGGATTCACCCCGCCGGACCAGGCCGCCGGCTTGCCGGCAATGCGCCGCGGCTTCCAGAGACAAGCACCCCTTCCCCCCGGCTGCTGGCCCCGTGCCGGCAGTCGACCTATACATCCATATAGCCAGACTGATCTTCTTTGCTGTTTCATACCCTGAAGACAGTGTCTGAGCTGTATGAGTGTACCATACAATGTTTCCAGCATACTCTGTGCTTCTCAGTGCAGTCTCTTACCGGGACCTTCCCAAATATTGAGGGGTTTATCCTATTTCCCCTCCTTTATCTAAGTTCTGAACGATCTCAGACCTTCTCTACCCTGCAGACAATTCCTTTATAAGGAAGCCTAGTCTGGCTTCCCCATAGGGATACCATTCCCTCTCCTATAACCTCAGGTTCTAAGGAATTGCCAGCAGAAAAGGTCGCGGTACCTGGCTGGACGGGATTCACAAGTATGTGTCTTCCTACTTCTTTTCTAGCTCACCTGTCCGGAGCTCAAATTACACAATTCTAAGTTTAAGAATTAGATTAAGGAATCTTAATTTAAGAGTAATGTAAGTCATGACTCTATTTCCATGTACTCATGTTCTCTTTCTTTTACAGGAGGAGTACGTGAAATATGAAAGCCCCTTCTGCTCGGTCCGCCGCCCGGACTTTTACGGGCACAGTACGTGTCGGACTCACGTCCCCTGTACGGCAAAGAAGGGCAACCTCAAATACTGGGATCCAGTCTCCTGCCCAGTCTGCAAAGGCCTCCTTGACGAGGGGTTTGACAATCCCCCGTCCTTATAAGCCACGGACAATGTTCGAGAGAAACTGCGCAGGTGGGTTCGCGGTTTCCAGAAAAACGCTGCCGGACCGTATCTCCCCAACGAGAAGATGAGGGCCATCCTTTTTCCGAAAGCGGCAGCAGATTCTGTGATCCCCCAGGATCAGATCCCCTTGGTTCAAGTGCCCGTTGAACTGGACATCGAGACTACGCTTAGCAAGTGTAGTCAAGACGAGGTGGAGAAGATGTCGGACGTGTCCGACGACACCCTCATGGGCGAGGATCCAGAGGAAGAAGAGGATCAGGTGGAATACCCTGATTCGGAGGGCGAGGTCGCCCCTCCACCTCCGGCAGCTCCTGTAGTGGCCGAGGAGCCAGTCCCCTCTACCTCCACCGAACCGCAGCCCCTGCTGCCTGCCACCAAAGATGTCATCCGGGTATTGGTGGCCTTAATGGACGAGAAGCTTAGTAAGCATTCTGCCCAGATTACAAGCCGTTTCTTGGAATTGAGGCAACCGAAGAAGATCTCGGTTAAGGATCTTCCTTCCTGCTCGGAGTATAACCCCTGGAGGTACGCCGAGCATATGCCAATGACAACTGGCAAGATTTTCATAAATGACAAGCTAGGGTCTATCCTCCTGGAAGAAGTGGAATTCTTCCCTAATTTCGAAGCTTACCCGGACTGTTAAGTCCGACTTAAGACCGAACCAGCCTCCAAGGAGGAGACTGAGCCCAAAGAGGTGATCGTGTTCGATCACTCAAAGGCCCAAGCTTTACTGGCAGATTGCCTGAAGAGCCGCGGCTTTACTAATTCGAAAATGCCAGCTCTAAGCAAGAAGCACCCGTCCTTTCTTGCTCCCTCTTCCGCATCCTTCCCCTTTGTGGAAAAAGCCTTTCATGCGGTCATGAAGGCGGTGGAAGAAGGAAAACCCTGTCCTACCCTGGAGGAGTGTAGGCCCCTCTCCCTCGCCCTTCCCCCCGACGACAAGTTCTGGAAAGATATCCAGTACACCTTCACGGTTGGGAAGCTGGACTCTGACGTAGCTGGACGTCAGTTTAACGAGGACCTCCCGAAATTGAATGACCACCTTCTTCGTCGGGAGCAAGAGACCAAGGAGAGACTGGCTGCCTCCCTGTCTCACCAGATTCAGCTCGAGGTCATGGCTGGGGACGTTAGAGTCCCAGACCTCTATATGGTTCTTGCAAAAACCCACCTAGTGACTGTGATGAAGGACCTGTACAGCTTCATCAGGTCCAGAAGAACCTGCAGAGAGTTCGTGTTTGTCAACGCGACAGTGAAACATGAACCCCGGAAACTCATCTCCTCCAACATCTGGGGTAAACATCTCTCCCTCTGACTTGGTGAAAGAGATCGTCGACAAGGCCGCCTCTGAGAATCGGAACCTTCTCAACAAATGGGGCATGTCGCGAAAGAGGAAATCCTCCCAGGACGAAGGCCCTCAGCCTAAGAGGAAATCCTCCAAATCCTCCAAACCAAGACCCCAGCAGCGTCAACAAAAACGCCAGTTTCCGGCTCCCGCTACTCCCCAAGTGGTCACTCAACCGCAACAGACCTTTCAGTTGGTCCCCCAACCGGTGGTGTCACAATCACCGGTCTTTACCCCTGCCTACGAGCGTCAGTCAACTAGCTTTCGTCCCAGAGGTAGAGGCTCAGGCAGAGACTCCTCGCGCCGCCCCTCCAGGGGCAGAGGAGGGAGGGGAGCTAGCGGCCGAGGTGGCAAGTCCTCGGGAAACCAGAAGCAATGAAGTGCTTCCGGTGGGACCTTCGATCCTTGGGCACACAGCATCATCAAGAAGGGACTAGGTTAGAGCTGGACGCAACCACTTCCAACTTCCACCAATTCTTCCAGCCATCAACCCCCCTCTTGGAAGAATATGTTCTAGAACTCTTGAACAAGAAGGTGATCAAGAGGGTAAAGTCCACCAGGTTCCAGGGAAGACTGTTTTGTGTTCCCAAGAAGGACTCAGACAAACTCAGAGTCATTCTAGACTTGTCCCCCCTCAACAAGTTCATTGTGAACAACAAATTCAAGATGCTGACTCTTCAACAAATAAGAGCCCTACTGCCTCTCAAGGCTTACACGGTCTCAATAGACCTGGCGGATGCCTATTGCCACATCCCAATGAACCACCACGCTTCCTCCTACCTAGGATTCCGGCTCAATCGAAGAAGCTACGCCTTCAGAGCCATGCCCTTCGGGCTCAACGTGGCTCCGAGAATCTTCACCAAGCTAGCAGACACGATCGTCCACCAGCTACGCCTTCAGGGCGTCCAAGTGATGGCCTACCTCGACAGCTGGCTAGTCTGGTCGACTTCGCCAGAAAGGTGTTTGACAGCTTGCAGCAAAGTAACCCAATTCCTGGAACATCTGGGTTTCAAGATAAACATCAAGAAGTCTCGCCTTGCTCCAGCTCAGAAGTTCCAATGGTTAGGAAAGGCGGTGTGACTGAAGATTGGGATCTTCAGTCACACCGCCTTTCCATTCCATTAAAGAAAAGGAAAGAAATAGCAGGGTCTGTCAGAAGACTTCTCAAATCCAAACGGATCTCAAGACGACAGCAGGAGCAAGTTCTCGGCTCACTACAATTCGCCTCAGTGACAAACCCAGTGCTACGAGCACAGCTAAAGGATGCATCAGGAGTCTGGAGACGAAACACGTCCGTCGCTCGAAGAGACCTCAAGACACCCCTACCAAACAGGCTTCGCTCCCTGCTCAGCCCGTGGTCAGAAGCAAGGACCTTGAAAAGATCCATCCCTCTCCAACCTCCACCTCCATCGCTCAACATCCACACGGACGCTTCTCTGGAGGGTTGGGGGGGGGGGGGGGGCACTCCCACCAACGACAAGTTCAAGGAACATGGTCTCCCCTATTCAAGACGTTTCACATCAACATCTTGGAGGCCATGGCGGTTCTTCTCACCCTGAAGAAATTATTCCCGCGTCCTTCGATACACATCCGTCTAACTCTGGACAGCTCGGTGGTAGCCAGATGTCTAATCGTCAGGGCTCGAGATCGCCCCACCTAAATCAGGTGTTACTACCCATCTTCCGCCTAGCGGACAGGAATGAGTGGCACCTGTCAGCAGTTCACCTACAAGGATTCCGCAACGTGACGGCGGACGCTCTATCGAGGACAAACCCCACAGAGTCGGAATGGTCCCTAGACGCAAGATCATTCTCCTTCATCTCTCGTCAAGTCCCGGAACTACAGATCGACCTCTTCGTGACGAGCGACAACAAGCAACTTCCTCGATATGTGGCCCCTTACGAGGACCCCAAAGCGGAAGCAGTGGACGCCATGTCCCTGGACTGGAACAGATGGTCCAAGATTTACCTGTTCCCCCCACCCAACCTTCTGCTGAAAGTCCTCTCCAAATTGAGAACCTTCAAAGGGACAGCAGCCCTAGTGGCTCCCAAGTGGCCCCGGAGCAATTGGTTCCCCTTGTCCTGGAGCTACAGCCCAAACTGATCCCTCTGCCGGGCCCAGTTCTCTCCCAACAGGTGCAGAAGTCGACTGTCTTCGCTTCATCAAAGAAAGTCAAGGATCTTCATCTCATGATTTTCTCTCCCTAGCCGTGAGAAAAAGGTTTGGGATCTCGAAGAAAAGTTTAGACTTCCTAGAGGAATATAAAACAAAGTCTACCAGAAGACAATATGAATCATCCTGGAAGAAGTGGGTATCCTTCGTCAAGGCAAAAAATCCTTCGGAAATCTCCATAGATTTTTGCAAGTCCTTCTTTATTCACCTTCATGGACAAGGCTTGGCAGCCAACACGATTTCCACTTGCAAATCGGCATTGACCAGACCACTCCTATACGTCTTCCAAATAGATTTATCCAACAAGATCTTTAATAAACTACCGAAGGCGTGCGCTAGACTCCGTCCAGCACCTCCACCGAAACCCATCACCTAGTCCCTGGATAAGGTGCTTCATTTTGCCTCTAGCCTGGACAATGATTCCTGTCCTCTGAAGAACTTGACTCAGAAAGTAATCTTCCTTTTTGCTCTCGCCTCGGGAGCCAGAGTCAGTGAAATAGTGGCTTTATCAAGAGAAGAGGGCCAGATATAGTTCGCCCACACGGGGGAACTTACCCTCTTCCCCGACCCCACGTTTCTCGCTAAAAATGAACTTCCCACCAAAAGATGGGGCCCTTGGAGAATCTGCCCCCTGAAGGAAGATGTCTCTCTATGCCCTGTGGAGAGTCTTAAGGTCTATCTTCGAAGAACTTCTGACTTTGGTGGAGGACAGCTTTTCAAAGGAGAAACGTTGGGCAGCGACCTGTCACTAAAACAACTTAGAGCGAAAATCACCTACTTCATTCGCAGAGCGGATCCTGACAGTACACCCGCAGGTCACGATCCCAGGAAAGTCGCCTCTTCCCTAAATTTCTTCCAAGGAATGGACTTCGAAAGCCTCCGATCCTTCACAGGCTGGAAGTCCCCTAGAGTGTTTTTCAAACACTATTCGAAGCAGGTGCAAGATGTTAAGAGATTCGTGGTGGCAGCAGGTAGCGTGATGAAACCTGCTGTTTAGTGCTGCGTAGGACAGTGAGTTTTTTTCAGGACTTTAACTAAAACGGGTGCCTCTGTTGACCCTAGTGCGATACATAGTGATTTCAAGGGACACTTAGTGTCACTAATGGACTGTCCTTTACCAAGGAGAAACGACATAGATTCGTACACGTGTGCCACATGTTCTCGAACATAAAGTGTATCTTGACTTAAAAGACTGACGTTCCTCTGGAACTAGTGATTAGAGAAATAATTGTTTCCCTTTCAGATTCTGCACCACCAGCTTTTACCATATCTATGTCTATTATTGTATTTTATTATTGTACACAAATTTTCATATTTCCATGCAAATTTCAAATAAAATATTTATTTTATTTACAACATGCATCTCTTTCGCTCCTAATTTTATATGAAAATATATTGCTGTTCGCGTTTTACTGAACCTATTCTAGAGTTATTATGATTAGTATACCTACTATCTCTTATGTACTCACCTAATGGTATAAATTTGTTCCTACACAAATACTTACTCTTCTGCTCTGTCTTGAGACCGGCATGATTTCTCATCCAGGTGAGTCTTTCTTCGTCAGATTACTTCAAGATGTTCCTCTTGTCCTACTAGTACCTTCCTCGCCAGGGGGGCGGGACGCCAGGTCATTGTAATGCCTCTGGTAGTGACATTTAACAGAGATGTCACGGTCTCTTGGTCACCAGACCACGGAACGTTAATTCGGAGTACCAGGCACTTGAATTGGGAACAAATCCACGATACATTAATTCTCTAGTACACTTCCATCAGCACGACATAGCTTGAGCCCAAAAAACGGATTTTGAGCGAAGCGAAAAATCTATTTTTGGGTGAGATGGCCATGTCATCCTGATGGACCCGCCCAACTGTTCCAGTTCAGCCTACTAGGCCCCTCCCTGCTGTACTGTATCGCGAAGGCTGGTTATAGCTAGAACGGAATGAAGCGGGCGGACGTGACGTCACGCAAGTATGGCACCGGTTTGTTTACGTTGCGAGTATCGTAACAGTGACGAAGGGAGAGTAACTTTGGAACGGCACCTCAGTTACCTCCCACATTCCCTCGCCACATTTCCCCCTCGAAGCGTAAACGCTAGGTGGGGTGCAGATGGCCATGTGACGTGTTAATGCATGCGTCCCCTGTTGATATAAGATATTCTAAAGGGATAACCCTTAGAATACTCGCTCCAGAAGTTAGAATTCTGTGAAAACCTTTAGTTTAATTCTCTGGGAATACTTTAGTAGTTACATATATCCAAAGGAAGCTACTGAAGGAACCTTCCATCAGGACGACATGGCCATCTCACCCAAAAATAGATTTTTCGCTTTGCTCAAAATACGTTATATATATATAATATATATACATATATATATATATATATATATATATATATATATATATATCTGTAATGGTAGTGAAGGAGGAATGAATAAAATGCACACTCCCTAATAACTAACTTTAGTTAGTAAACAACACAAAAATTCATATGACCCAAAAGGCAAACAAGAGTGACTGTACATCAATGGCTTTTGTCAATAACGCTGACATTTACAAACGAATTGACAGTATAATAACAGTAATTAAAATAGTTGAAATTAGGACAAAAATAAATCTGCAGGGAAGACCAACTGGCTGCCACATACTTTCAGTTGCTGAGACATCCATGACGTGTTTGAGAGTGGGCTTTACTCCAGGAGGACCTAGGGAAGTTGTGGAACACAGTTGGAGTTGGTGCAGCGGGACATCAAAGCTGCCTTGAGGGTTCGATGGAAACTTTCCACCATT
Source organism: Palaemon carinicauda (assembly GCF_036898095.1). NCBI lineage: Eukaryota > Metazoa > Arthropoda > Malacostraca > Decapoda > Palaemonidae > Palaemon > Palaemon carinicauda. Next base: position 29,143,591 of record NC_090755.1, on the reverse strand, counting down.
CCGTTGGCTGCATGCAGAGTTGTAAGTGTTAGTCTCATGTAGGGCGATACCAAGAAGATCCCCTAATGATATCCATAATTGAGAGGCAAATGCGGATATCCATGTCAGAAGTAATATGCTATCCATCCAGAAAGTAAGACGGCAGTTCATGAGGAAGATGTTGCCTCTTGCATAAGGGTGGCTTCAGGCAAACGAGTGAAGAAATTAATGACCGTGAAAAGGAAACGGTTTCCTTGTGACGTAGGTAGGGGCCAACAACGTCAACATGAATGTGAGCAAAACAACTATAAAGTTAATGAAAAGTTACCAAACCCAAATCCGTGTGTCGATGTACATTTGACGTTTGACACGAAGTAATGGCGCGGGCCCAATCATTAGCATCTTCAGTAATGCCTACTTCGACTTCAGTAGTTGTGCTGTAGATGAGAATGAAGGGCGTGAGAGGGCATTGATCAACTGAAACACATGTCAGTGCAAGAAGGCAGCTACCCATGGGCAAGAACAACCAATACTGAAATCACAGAAGAGGGTGAGAGAGTCATTGAGGGCGACGTCTTTCCAATGGAGAGACGTGCAGGATGTCCTGCAGGTTTGGTTCTTAGGGTTCTTTTGTTGGCCTTCTGCCATAGGCTTGTAATCCATTACCAGGCAAACAGCAGCCAGTGTGTTTCTGAAAATTGACGTCAGTGACAGGATTTAGTTTACCAGGGATGTGTTGAATGGTATAGTTTTATTCAAAAATAGCAGAGATGCTGGCATTTATAGTTGAACCGGGCATCAGACTGTCGAATTAAGGTGTGCACAGGAGGCATGTAGTGCGTGTAAATGATGAAAGAAGGGCTTTCTAAGAAGTGGGGATAGTGACAGAAAACAAAATACACCACCAGTAGTTCCTGGT
>NC_090755.1:29115193-29140193 GCF_036898095.1 Palaemon carinicauda | reverse complement strand
CAATGAACTGTGTTTCCACAACTCTCTTCCTCCAACATTGGGGTTATAAATCGTAGTTTTGTCTCTAGCATGAATATTCTTAATTTACTTTACCATGAGTCCTCACGGATAGTTGTTATCTGTATCTTTTTTCCCACCATTATCCCTAGACTAAGAGGTCGGTTGCCTGATGTGACTTGTCCAGTATCTTCTATTAATGGCATCCTCTTCCACCAAACCTCTTCTCTCCATATCACCCTTCACCTTCTTTTGCTATCTATTGCTCTACATAATTCTCTGTCATGGTAAAGTAGGAAATATATTGAATTTGATAATCAATATACGGTACTACTAAAATAACAGACAGCTCAAATCGGGAAAGTGCCTAAACAATCTAATACAATACAATTTAACCATAAAAGAAATCTTCTCTGGTACAACCAACGAATATAAGTAGTGGGCTACCCTTAAATCTGCACTCTTTGGTGTAGATGTAACAGTTCCTCCTTTACTTAAACCAGATAGCTCTGTCACTCAGTGTCCAAAGGAAAATGTAACCCTTTTGGCTGATGTATTTATCAGTAAGCAGAGTAATGAGAAATTTTATCTCCCTCATTCCTGTTTTCCTGAGGCTAAACTAACTAGTTTAGCTTTTTGATCTTGTATTTCTTTTTTCCTTTGTTTGTATAAAGACTGAAGATTTCTTAGCTCCAAGGTTATCTGTTATTTTGGGCAAGTTGGTAAGAAGAGGTTCTTTTGGTACTTTTGGAGAATTAGTAATGTTACTATATCATATGAAAAAGGCGTTTGTGGTAGCTCAAGCCCAGCTGATTACCGGCCAATTTCCATTTTTCCCATACTATTTATAGTTTTTAATGTCTTTTGGTAAAACATCTAAATAGGTTTGCTGAAGGTAATCATCTGTTCCTTGGTTGGCAATTTGGCTTTTGTAAAGGCCCTAGAGCATGTGATGCCCTTCTTACAATCTCCAATACTGTACAGAAATCCCTCAAGTGTGGTCAGAAAGTTCATATGATTGGCCTCGATTTTAGTGCCGCCTTTAACCATGTCAATCACGAGGCCTTTGCTTTCAAACTCAAACAGTTGGGAGTGGATGTGTCGTTTCATAGCATCATTATTGAATTTTTAATTAATAAATCACAAAGAGTTGTTGTTGATGGGCACCATAGTGAGTGTAGGAATGAGATATCTGGTGTTCCCTAGGGTAGTTTTCTAGGTCCATTAATTTTCATACTTTATACACATATGTGGTTTGACCTAGAAAACAAGGTCGTTGATTGCAGATGATGCTACTCTGTTTGCATCAATTCCATATCCTGAATATAGATCTGGGGTTGGTGAATCTCTTGATAGAGATCTAGCTAAAAGTAGTGCATGGTGCAAATTATGGGGTATGAAGTTGAACTTTAATAAAACTCAAAGTATGATTGTAAATAGCTCTAGGATAGTGGCTCCTCACCATCCAGATCTATGCATTATTAATGTTTCTTTAACTTTGTATGACTCTTTTGAAACTGAAATTTTAGGTGATTCTTGACAGCATATTTTCTTTTGAGAAACATTAGATCTGTCTCTTCTCAAATACATAAAGAAAAATTAGCTTACTGAAAAAGTCTTGTAAGATTTTTGGGGATCAATTATTCTGAAGAATTTCAATTCTTTCAATCTACCTTGTTTCGAGTATTCTCCTGTCTGGTCTTCAACTGCTGAATCTCATCTTAATTTGTTATACAAAAACTTACGGTCTATTAAACTTCTTATTCCTGATCTATATAATAATCTCTGGCACAGTCGTTCAATTAGTTCATTGGACATGTTGCCTCGGCCAATTTTGTGGAGATTCCTGTGTTATTGTGGAGTTCCTTTTAAATATATAAATTTGATCAAGACTGTTCATGAGCATAGCAAGTGCAAAGTTAAGGTTAATGGACTCCTATCAAATGAATTTTAAGTGAAAAGTAGAGTACTCCAAGGGTAAGTGTTGTCACCTATGTTGTTTATCCTCCTCATGGATTTTGTAATGCATAGAACAGTCAGAGATGTATTTTCCTGACTTGAATCTAACATAAATTTTAATATCTTCCATCGACAGACCTTTTTAAAACATTTCAAGTTAATGGTGCACCATTTACAAGCATAACCTATTCTAATTTCCTTCCACAGTCTATTATATTATTTCACAGTTTTAATCTACATTTTCGACCGTGCTAGTGGCATATCTTAGCAATCCATGTCTGCCAACGGTTATACTCGTATAAGCGGATGAAGAACTTGGTGAAGTAATGAGAGCTTTGGGTGTGGAAGAAATGGCCCCCTAAATCTCGATGAAGTCACTGGCAGCACGGTGACAGATCGGCTTTAAGGAGATGGACAAACTGTCTCTTCGGCTTTTACTCCTGATGCCTGGAGGTTGATCTTACTATAATTAGTATGGACCGGCAGGGGTCACTTGCCTTAGTTAGATAGGCCCTGCGCATGACAAGGAACTGGCTATCCTATGATGCATCTAGAATATGAATCCTCTATGGATTTAGTCAGTCATGAAAAGAGGAGATGACAGAATGGCCCCAAGTCCCGGGAGTAGCGGGGTGATAAGAACCTCCCAGTTTATAAATACTGAAGAAAAATTGAAAATAGGTAATTATTATTATTATTATTATTATTACTAGCTAAGCTACAACCCTAGTTGGAAAAGCAAGATGCTATAAGCCCAAGGGCTCCAACAGGGAAATATACCCCAGTGAGGAAAGGAAATGAGGAAATAAATAAAAGATATAAGAAGTAAGGAAAATTTAAATAAAATACTTTAAAAACATTAACAGCATTACAACATATTTAACTTATAAACTATAAAAGGAATTATGCAAGCCTGTTCAACAGAAGAATATTTGCTGCAAGTTTGAACATTTGAAGTTCTACTGATTCAACTACCCGACTAGGAAGATCATTCCACAACTTGGTCACAGCTGGAATAAAACTTCTAGAGTTCTGGGTAGTATTGATCTTCATGATGGAGAAGGCCTGACTATTAAAGTTAATTGCATACCTAGTATTACGAGCAGGATGGAACTGTCCAGGAAGATCTGTATGTAAAGGATGGTCAGAATTATAAAAAATCTTATGTAACATGTATAATGAGCTAATTGAACGATGGTGCCAAAGATTAATATCTAGATCAGGAATAAGAAATTTAATAAACCGTAATTTCCTGTCCACCGAATTAAGATGAGAATCAGCAGCTGAAGACCAGACAGGAGAACAATACTGGAAACAAGGTAAAATGAAAGAATTAAAACACTTCTTCAGAATAGATTGATCACCGAAAATCTTGAAAGACTTTCTCAATAAGCCAATTTTGTGTGCAATTGAAGGAGAAACAGACCTAATATGTTTCTCAATAGTAAATTTGCTGTCGAGAATCAAACCTAAAATTCTAAAGGAGTCATACAAAGTTAAAGAAACATTATCAATATTGAGATCCGGATGTTGAGGAGCCACGATCCTTGACCTATTTACAATCATACTTTGAGTTTTGTTAGGATTCAACTTCATAGAACCATGCTAGAACCATGAATCAAATTTGGAAAATACAAAAGTGGAGAGTGAATTTATGAAATATAGTTTGGATATCTTGCCCCTAAGTGAAACACGCTGTAAGGGGATTGGAAAGGAAACTTTAGAACAAGGCAATATATATATATCTACTCAGGAAGATCAGATGGAGTTGGAAGAGAAGAAGTAGGAATGATGATGACACCAAGAGCAGAAAAGGTATTAACCGAGTGGAGAGATGTGAATAGTAGATTGTTACTAGCAAAGTTCAAATAAAAACAGTGCAATATGAGTATTATAGTTTGCTATGCCCCAACAAATGATTCCCCTGAAGAAAGGAAAGACGAATACTATGAAGAACTGTAGAGGGTAATAGATGAGATCCCTGATAGAGATGTGAAAATTATGATTGGCTACTTCAATGCTAAAGTTGGAAGAAATAATCAAGATATAGAGAATGTGATGGGTGTCGAGGGTCTTAGCGAAGTTGCAAATGAAAATGGAGCACATTTCCTAAGTTTCTGTTCAGCAAACAATCTTGACATTGGAGATACTCTTTTTCAACTCAAGAACATCGACGAGCATACATGGACTTCACCATGTGGCAGTTACAAAACTCAGATTGATCACATTGCCATTAAAAGAGAAGGAGGACTCTGAGACATGTAAGAAGCTATAGAGGTGTAGATATTGGTAGTCTGCCTAACTTAAATTAAAACTGAAAGCACCCAACGGAAAGATGGATAGAATACCTAGGTTGGATACAACTAAGCTTTTAGAAGAAGAGCACAGAGAAACATTTGCAATTGAATATAGGAATCGATCTGCAGCTTTAGAGACTTTAAGAGACAAAGAACAGACAATTAATGATGAATGATGTGATATTAAGAACATATATCAGTCAGTTGGTAGTGAAGTCTTGGGACACGCAGTAACAAGGAGAAAGTCATGGATATAAAATGATACTTGGGATACTATAAAAAGGAGACAAAGACAGACATTGATTGTTGAAAGTTTTTGAGGAAGTAATGAAAATTGTAAGGTAGAGCATGCTAAATATTCCAGTATTGACAGAGAGGTCAAAAGAAAAGCCAGGAATGACTGGAGAGAATATTTAGACAGTAAAGCAGCTGAGGCTCACAAAGCTATGAATTCAGGAAGTAGCTATGGTATAAGAGTTGCTCATAGAATTATTAATGAAATCTCACCTGGGGCAAAGAATAAGCATATGGCCATCAAAAAGAGAGATGGTTCTTTTATAGCAACAGAAGATGAAGAAAGACAACGTTGGATGGAACACTTTAGTGAGGTTATGAATAGAAGATATGAAGGGAATAATTTAATTGATATACATGAAGCTGATGAAGACCTTGATGTGCCCATGAATGAATTCAGTGTGCTTAAAGTTGAAGCTATCCTTAAAAACCTAAAGAAATGGAAAGCCCCAGGATATGAATGGAATAACTGCCGAGATGATACTGCCTGAAAATTAAGTGACTCCTACACTACTTACAAGATTATTTTGTAGAATGTGGCATGAAGAGGCAAAACCTGATGAATGGGAATTATGAGTGGTGGTGAAAATAGCAAAAAAGAAAAAAAAAAAAAAGAAAGACCTGACTGATTGCAATAATTACTGAGGTAAAACACTTGTGTCAGTTGTTATGAAAATATATAGTATGCTTATTCTAAAGAGACTGGAATGAAAGATTGATGAAAAATTGAGAGATGAACAAGCAGGATTTAGAAAAGGTTGAAGCTGCACTTACCAAATTTCCATTTTGAGACGTTGTACAGAAAGGCGTAGAATATAGAAACTCCCTTTTGATGGCATTTGTGGACTATGAAAAAGCCTTTGATAGTGTGCACCGGTCGATTTTATGGAGAGTCCTGCATTATTATGGAATTTCTCTTAAATATGTAAATTTGATTAAGTCTGTTCATGAGCATAGCAAGTGCAAGGTTAATGTTAATTTCCAGTGAACAGCAGAGTACTCCAAGGGAATGCGTTGTCACTTATGTTGTTTATCCTCCTTATGTATTTTGTAATGTGTAGAACAGTCAGAGATGATGGAGAAGGATTGTACTGCATTGATGATAGGAATTTAGAAGACCTAGAGTATGCTGATGATGCTGTCCTTGCAAGCAGAACACCACAGGATTTACAATGTTTGCTTACCAGAATGCATGAAATATCACACGAGGTTGGGCTGAAGATAAATAGAAGAGAAACACAGAGATCATGAGAACGGATTATGCAATGGAAGACGAAATATCATTGGAAAGAGAAAGTACTGAGGTAGAATCATTTGAGTATTTAGGAACTATGATCTCCAATGCAGGGTCTTTAGAATTAGAGTTTAGTGAAAGACTGAAAAAATCCAATCAGACAATTGCTAGGTTAAGTAAAATTTGGAAATAAAATCTGAAATTACAAATAAAAATCAGATTATATATCAGTTTAGTGAGATCGGTGTTACTCTATGGACATGAGTCATGGTATGACAATGAAATAATCTCCAATAGATTCAGTAGATTTGAGATCAAAACCCTCAGAAGGATATTGGGAGTTAAATGGCAGGACAGGATTAGAAATGAAACTATAAGAGTGCCATATGTGGATGAGATAATGATGAGGGGTAGATGGAGATGGTCTGGACATGCTCTTAGCACTCCCCATAAGTGATTAGTTCACCAAACGTTCAGCTGGGTTCCATAAGACACTAGAAGAGTTGGATGACCCAGGCATACATGGCTGAGGAGATGATGAATGGAGAAGTATTGATTTAAAAGCTCAAAATAGAGACAACTGGGAAAATCTAATCGAGGCCCTTTGCGTCAACAGGCATATGAGATGATAATGATCATGAATCTACATTTTCATCACATGCTCAGGTTTGTCAAATGTATTAATTCAAATAAATTTGAGCAGTTGTGGAGAATCCTGAGGCTTAACTAACAACCATTTTCAAGCACAATCCCATGTGCTTCACTAACATAAATGTTTTTTTCCATCCTTAACAAAATGCCATCCACCCTATATACAACCAAAACTCTTTAATCATTGCAGCTATATTCCTCTCTCCCATAACCCCTAGCAATGATCATATATCAACAACAAATCACTTTCACTTTATTTTCAAACTTGATACACATTTGTTCCACAAAGAACAGATAAAACAAGTATTCTCCCCAAAATTTCTTTTCAATTGAAAGTTTCTGTAATATTTCGTCTTCTTAGTATACAGCTTCCCATACGTCTTTCTCAATATCTTAGTCTATTTTTTAGAAAATAATTATATCTTTTCCCTTGTTTGCTGTTCTAAAACCTTTCCCTTGCAAAAACACGACTAGCATGTTAAATCAAATTCTGACCCTAATTGAAACCCTTTCTGTTGCACCTCAAGAACATAAGTGGTGGTCTGCAATCTTTGTGTAAATGCAACATTCTTCCTTTACTTAAACCAAATTGCTCTGTCACTCGCTGCCCAAGGAAAAAGGCAAACCATTCTAGCTGACGTGTTTGACAGCAAGCAGAGTAATGAGAAACTTTATATTACTCATTCCTGTTTTCCTAAGGCTGAACTAACTAGTTAGCTTTTCTATCCTGTAAAATCAAAGCTCTCTTGATGGACCTTGATGCTTAAAGAGGTATAGGCCCAAATGGTATTTTCCTTTGTTTTTTAAGAAGACTGTAGACTTCTTATCTCCAAGTATATCTGTTATTTTGCGCAAGTCAGCAAGAAGAGGAGCTTTTAGCACTTGCTTAAGAATTCTTAATGTTACTCCACTAAATAAATGTATTTGTGGTACCTCAAGTCTAACTGATTACCGTCCAATTTCCATAACTCCCATACTATCTGTTTTTTAATGCTTTTCAATAAACGTCTAAATATGTTTGCGAAGGTGATCATCTGCTCCCTAGTTTGCAATTTGGATTTCGTAAAGGCCTTAGAACATGTTATGCCCTTCTTACAATCTCCAATGCTGTACAGAAATCCCTTGATTGTGGTCAGGAAGTTCATATAACACGGTCAAAGGCAGTACTAAAATACTGCCTTTGACCGTGTTAATCACGAGGCCCTTGTTTTCAAACTCAAACATTTGGAAGTGGGTGTTTCTTTTCTCAGCATCACTATTAAATTTTTAAGTAATAGATCGCAGAGAGTTGTTGTTGATGGGCACCATAGTGAGTATAGGAATGTGATATCCGGTGTTCCTGGGGGTAGTGTTCTTGGCCCATTGCTTTTCATACCATATACACATGACATGTGGTTTGGCCTAGAAAACAAGCTCGTTGCATATGCAGATGATGCTACTCTCTTTTCATCAATGTCATCTCCTGAATGTAGATCTGGGGCTGTAGATTCCCTTAATAGAGATCTAGCTAAAAGTAGTGCATGGTGCAAATTATGGGGCACAAAGTTGAATCCTAACAAAACTCAAACTATGATTGTAAGTAGGTCAAGGACAGTTGCCCCTAAACATCCGGATCTCAGCATTGATAATGTTTCTTTCTCTCTATATGACTTTTAAAATCTTAGGTGTGATTTTCCACAGCTGGTTTACTTTTGAAAAGCACATTAGGTCTGTGTCTTCTTCAATTGACTTACTGAGAAAATCTTGTAAGATTTTCGATGATCAATCTATTCTGAAGTGTTTTAATTCTTTCATTCTACCTTGTTTCGTGTATTGTTCTCCCGTATAGTCTTCGGCTGCCGATTCTCATCTTAATTTGTTGGGCAGGAACTTATGGTCTATTAAATTTCTTATTCCTAATCTATATAATAATCTCTGGCACCATCGTTTAATTAGTTCATTATGCATAATGAGTAAGATTTTTCATAATTCTGACCATCCTTTACATTCAGATCCCGGAAAATACCATCCTGTTCGTGATACTAAGTATGCAGTTAATTCTAATAGTCAGGCCTTCTCCATCGTGAGGCTCAATACTGCACAGCATTCTAGAAGTTATATTCTAGCTGTGACAAGTTGTGGAGTGATCTTCGTAATCAGATAGTTGAATCGGTAAAATGTTTTAATGTTGAACAGGCTGACATAAGTCATTTTATAGTTTATATATAAAAGATCTGTTTTAATGTTGTTACTGTTCCTAAAATAAGTTAACCTAATTGTTCATTACTTATCATATAGTTTATTTATTTCTTTATTTCCTTTCCTTACTGGGGTATTTTCCCTGTTGGAGCCTTTGCGCTTATAACATCCAACTTTTCCACCTAGGGTTGTAGATTAGCTTGTAATAATAATAATAATAATAATAATAATAATAATAATAATAATAATAATAATCATTTAGTAGCTTTATGTCCTCCAGTTCCTGATATCTGGTTACTCTTCACATTTTTAAGGATTTTTATTTCTTTATTTCCTTTCCTTACTGGGGTATTTTCCCTGTTGGAGCCCTTGTGCTTATAACATCCAACTTTTCCACCTAGGGTTGTAGATTAGCTAATAATAATAATAATAATAATAATAATAATAATAATAATAATAATAATAATAATAATAATAATCATTTAGTAGCTTTATGTCCTCCAGTTCCTGATATCTGGTTACTCTTCACATTTTTAAGGATTTTTATGCATCACCAAGTGACTTTCACGATCATTTGGTAATTTTTTTGACAATATCAAACATTACATCAGACAATTTCGCCTTTTTTTCTTGTTAACACCATATTAGTCCTACATATATCATCAATGAACAAATGACAATTTCTTTTCATAAAGCATAATAAATTCTCCCTTTTCATCCACAAATATATGCTTTTTTGGGCTCAAGCCATCTCGTCCTGATGGAAGTTCCTATAGGGTAGCTTCCTAAGGTATATTACAACTACGGCGATATTCTCAGAGAATTTACCTTAAGGTACCCAGAATTCTAACTCCTGGAGCGAATATCCCTAATGAAAGTACCAGGGATATCGCGAAATATCAGCGGACGTATTCTTGACACGCCACATGGCAATCTGCACCCCGAACAGAGATAACACTTCGAAGGGGTCAATTGGCAAGAAAACGAAAACGAGAAAGAAAAAGGAGAGCCGTTCGCAAGGCTCTCTCTTCTCCCGTTTCGTAAGCGTGCATTGCGCCGATCCTGGCGCCATCTGTATTCCTTTTTGCGTAGCTTAACAACTCGGTGTTTTGTCCTGTGTTTCTCGCAAAATCTTGGATTTAATCGCTTTGTTATGCTTTCTCCAACTTCGTCTGCCTCTGATAAGTTGAGTATTATTTCTTTTATGTATAAATGTAGGCTCTTGGTAATTTTTAAAGTGATTACTGTAATAGTAATAATCTTTGTTACAAGAGCCGTTGCCTACCGGAGGCATCCTGGACGCTGTCGCTCGCTAGGTATGAGTTTTAGTTAGCCAGAGCGACGTTCCCGGCTGTTTTGCTTTAATAATTTTAGCTATTTAGCGTTACATAGGATTTCCTTTTTCGTGCTTTTAGTTTTATTTGTTTTGGCGAAGTATTCGCCAATTCTGGCCTACGCTAGCCCATGTAGCCTAGTCGTTGGCCCTATTACTTTCCTGCATGATTTTTGGATTTCCGAGTGTTTTAAAATATTATTGAAGCTTTAGGCAGTTTTATACATTTAAGATTATATTGTTTATTTCCAAGATAGTATACGAGTGAGTTTCGGTGATTTAGGTAATCGATTCTCTTGGTGCCTAGGCTAAGTTGCCTATGGAGCCTTAGTATACTTTCTCATACTCCCCGGTTGCTTTCTTGTCTTCGGAGAAGGTATGCAATCCCTTTCCCTCTGTTTAAGCCTTGGGCTTAACCCTAGTGGTTTATCTGAATTAACTTTCGATACAACTATGTTGGGGTGTTACTGTACCTTCCTGTTCCAGTAAGTCTGGCTTCAGAGAGGGGCAGAACATCAGAGTTTTTAGTCTGAGTCTGTGTTTGTCTGGCTTGGGGTAGAGTCTCCCTCGCTAGTCTGACGCAGACATAGGAGGCTTAGCCTCCTTAGGTCACTCCCGAAGGTTTCTGTACGAGATGATTCCTTCTTTTGTGATCTAGCAGACTAGTCCTTGTTGCTGTTCTTGGTGGGAGGATAAGATCCTTTCCCTGGGAGTAGCAACACCTTCCTTGCTTTGGTTCAGTGGGGGTTGGCAAGTATTGCTGGCCTCCCTCCTTGGATCTCCCTTAGGCTAAGATGAGTTTTCTTGGCTGCGGGTGATTCTTTACTAAAGCAAGGTTGGTAGGACCCTCTTTGTCCCTTTCCCCTCTATCTCTGTAATGGCCTAGCCGTTACAGTACTGTACGTCATTCTACATCTGGACCTAGTATAGGTTAGGATGTGGAATTGACTCAGTCCCTTGCCGGCCGGAAGAGTGTGCCGGCCGGCAAAGATCTTCTGCTTTGAGTGCTGCCCGGACCTCCCTTGGTCCCTCATCCATGTCTGTCTGTAGAGCCAGACGGCATTGGTCAGGAAGCCTGAATTAGATTCTCCCCTTCCTTATATGCACTCTTTCGGATTGCCGGGCTTTGAGGTAGTACACTCTCTTATCCTGGCATCCATTCTGTTTTCTTCTAGTGCTGTACCCGACCCGGCTGCCGGCCTATGTGGCCGGCAGCCGGGCAGTCGGAGTTCTCTGGTTCTTTTGCTGCTGGCCGGCATCGGTTGTTTACCTTTGCCGGCCGGCTATTGTCACGCCCTTGTCTGCCGGTCGCTATGAGCGGTGGCCGGCAGCCAGGTGCTACCTTGTGTAGTTGCCGGCCGGCAGTCATTGCCGGCCGACATTGGCTGTTGCCGGCCGGCAGTTACTGCCGGCCGGCACATGCATTTGAACCAGCGTTCTGCCGCCTAATAGCTGTTAAGTAGTATACTTTTAAGCTAGTTATGGTGTGTGCCGGCCGGCGCATTACCTTCTATACTGTACCAGTATTCTTCAGTATAGCATATACTGTAGGGAGAAAACTATAGTATAGTATTGGTACAACACTGTGTTTTCTAACACTTTTGTGTTGTCTTGCACAGCCCTTTGGTGTTGCCTTACAGATAAGAAAGTGAGTTCTTTCTTGTCTATTATCCGGTATTTTAAAATCATACCTTAGGTGTGAGCTACACCTGTTTCCTCTGGAAATTTTTCATTGGTTACTCTAGGACAGATTAACCATACGATTTTATTATCTGGAAGGCTGCAACAACTGGTTGTGCGGGAAACACAAGTGTGTGTCTTTCCTTTCTGATTTGTTATGCTAAACTGTGCATATCCAGTGATACGTAGTTCACTTGATACTCATGGAAATTTCTTCTCTTTACAGGAGGACCATCCGAAGTGCGGAAGTGTTTTCTGCAACGTCCGCAGTAAGAACTTCTGCGGACATGAGTTATGTAGGAGGCACGCAGCATGCGCTGTCTCCAAGGGTGATCTCCGGTATTGGGACCCTCAGGTTTGTACCGTGTGCTCTAACCTGATTACTGAGGCTTTTGATTTCCCTAGGACGGCGGAATCAAGGGATATAGCAAGGGAGAAGCTTCGTACCTGGGTAAGGGGCTTCCAGAAGAACACCTCTGGACCTTATCTTCCAAGTGAGAAGATGAGGGCTTACCTTTTCCCTAGGGCATCAGCTGATGCAGTGATTCCCCAGCCTCAAGAGAAGATCCCCCTAGTTCAGATCCCGGTGGATGCTGAAGTCGCGGTCCCCTTGCAAGACATCCAGTTGGACGACAGGATGTCTGACGTGTCCGAGCGTCTGGAGGAATAATAATAATAATAATCATCCTGGCAGAAGGCCAGGATGAAGGTCAAGCCCCAGACATTGTAGAGGAAGAGGCCGACGAGGTGTCGGCTGCTCCGGTTCAGATCCCTGAACCTATTCCCTCAACATCGTCCGCTCTCCCAGTAGAGCTGGGACAGGCCCTCTCCTCCATTGTTGGAATGATCCAACAAATGAGGAAGGAGAATAATGAGAAGGCGGCTGCAATGGAACTGCAGATGCAGAAGCTTGCAGCATCACGTGGGCCCCAGAAAAGGCTCAATGTGAAAGACCTTCCCTTGTGCTCAGATGCTAACCCGTGGAGATATGCTGAGCACATGCCGATGACGATTGGAAAGATCGTCATGTCGGATAAGTTGGGTTCAGTTCCCCTAGAGGAAGTGGAATTCTGGCCCAGCAAAGGGTCATATCCAGACTGTTATGTCCGGTTGAGAAAAGAACCAGCTTCAAAGGAGGAGACAGAGCCGAAGGAGGTCATAGTGATGGACCATGCTAAGGCTCAAGCTTTGCTTTCATCTTCGATGAAAGAGAGGGGCTTCACGAACTCAAAGATGGCTGCATTGAGTAAGAAGCTCCCTTCCTTTGTGTCCTCTCCTGCTAGAGCCTTCCCCTTTTTGCAGAAAGGGTTTGCGGCTGTGTTAAAAGCAGTCGAGGCTGGCAAGCCTTGCCCTTCCTTGGAGGAGTGTAAACCCTTGTCGCTGGCCCTACTTATGGACAACAAGGACTGGAAGGACGTCCATCTTACCTTCTTAGTCAGGAAGTTGGAGGCTGATATTGCCGGACGTCAGTTCGGTGAGAACCTCCCTAAGCTGTCTGACTTTCTTTTGCGGAGAGAGCTCGAGACAAAAGAAAGACTGGCTGCCTCAATGTCTCTTCAGACCACTCTTGAGACGATGGCAAGTGACCCCAAGGTCCATGAAATGTTCATGGTAGTGGCCAAGACTCATCTGGCCACAGTGACGAAGGATCTTTACAGCTTCGTCAGGGCGAGGAGAGCTTGTAGGGAGTTCGTGTTCACCTCGGCTACGGTGAGGCACGAGCCAAGGAAACTTATCTTCTCCAACATTTGGGGCAAAGACCTTTTCCCTAGCGAATCGGTCAAAAAAGTTGTTGATAAGGCCGCCACGGAGAATAGAAACCATCTCCAGAAGTGGGGCCTGTCTATCAAGAGAAAGTCTTCCCCGGATGAGGGTCCCCAACCAAAGAGGAAGACTAAGAGGACTAGGCTACCGTCTCGGCCAGCCAAGCCATTTAGACAGCAACAGCAACAGCAATTGCCGATGCCTTCAGTACCCCAGATGGTGGCACAAACCCCGACCACATTCCAGTGGGTACCCCAGGCCGTGTCGACACAGTCCCCGGCATTCAACCCAACGTTCGAAGGGCAGTCAACTTCCTTTCGAGCAAAGCCTAGAGGAGCAGCCAGAGGCTCATCTAGGCGCCCCTCAAGGGGAAGGGGATTCAGGGGTGGTCGCGGTCAGGGAGGCAAGACCTCAGGACAGCAGTCCAAGTGAGATGATACCGGTAGGAGGGAGACTTCAAAGTTTTCGGGATCGGTGGACCTTCGATCCCTGGGCCCACAGCCTACTCAAGAATGGACTGGGCTGAAGCTGGTACAGCACTCCACCCCCGTGCCCTCGGTTTTTCCAACACTCCACCCCCGTTCTGGAGGAGTACATCCAAGAACTGTTGGAGAAAAAAGTGATCCGAAGGGTGAAGTCCATCAAATTCCAAGGGAGGCTGTTTTGTGTTCCCAAGAAAGACTCGGAAAAACTCAGAGTCATTCTGGACTTGTCGCCACTCAACAAGTTCATAGTGAACTGCAAGTTCAAGATGCTAACACTGCAACACATAAGGACCTTACTGCCCAAGAGGGCATATACCGTCTCCATAGACTTGTCAGACGCCTATTGGCACGTTCCAATCAACCGTCGACTCTCCCCCTACCTAGGGTTCAAGCTACAACGAAGACTATACGCCTTCAGAGCCATGCCATTCGGGCTAAATATAGCTCCATGGATCTTCACGAAGCTTGCGAGCGTAGCTCTCAAACAATTACGCCTAAAGGGAATTCAGGTGGTAGCCTACCTGGACGACTGGCTGGTGTGGGCAGCATCCAAGACAGAATGCTTGCAAGCTTCCCTGCAGGTGATCCAGTTCCTAGAGTATCTAGGCTTCAAGATCAACAGAAAAAAGTCTCGACTTTCTCCATCTCAGAAGTTCCAGTGGTTGGGAATCCACTGGGACCTAATGTCACACCAATTCTCCATCCCAGCGAAGAAAAGGAAGGAGATAGCTGGTTCTGTCAAGAGACTTCTAGATTCCGAAAGGATATCAAGACGCGAACAGGAGAGAGTACTGGGTTCTCTCCAGTTTGCTTCGGTAACAGACCCGGTGCTAAGAGCACAGCTAAAGAATGCAACCGGAGTTTGGAGAAGTTATGCATCAAACGCGCGAATAGATCTGAGAAGACCAGTTCCGCTTCGTCTACGTACTCTTCTCAGGCCTTGGTCCCAAACCAGACATCTAAAGAAGTCGGTACTTCTTCAGCCACCTCCCCCGTCGGTGACAATTCACACAGACGCCTCGAAGGAAGGGTGGGGAGGTCACTCTCATCGGAAAAAGGCCCAAGGGACTTGGTCCAATCTATTCAAGACCTTTCACATAAACTTTCTAGAAGCTATGGCAGTGCTCCTTACCTTAAAGAAAGTCTCCCCGCGTCACTCGATCCACATAAGGTTGGTGCTGGACAGCGAGGTAGTTGTGAGATGCTTGAATCGACAAGGATCAAGGTCGCCACCTCTCAACCAGGTGATGTTGGCCATCTTCCGATTGGCGGAAAAGAAGAAGTGGTACCTGTCAGCAGTTCACCTTCAAGGAGTCCGCAATGTGACAGCGGACGCTCTATCCAGGTTCACACCGATAGAGTCGGAATGGTCCCTAGACGCAGGATCGTTCTCCTTCATCTTGAGTCAAGTCCCAGAACTGCAGATAGACCTCTTTGCGACGAAAGACAACAAGAAGTTGCCCCTGTACGTGTCCCCGTACGAGGACCCCTTGGCGGAAGCAGTGGACGCGATGTCCCTCGACTGGAACAGATGGTCCAGGATTTATCTGTTCCCTCCTCACAACCTTCTGTTGAGGGTCCTCAACAAACTGAGATCCTTCAAGGGGGTAGCGGCAATAGTGGCCCACAAGTGGCCGAACAGCGTGTGGTTCCCCCTGGCATTGGAACTACGGTTGAAGTTTCTACCGCTACCAGATCCAGTTCTGACCCAGCGAGTCCAGAAGTCGACTGTCTGCGCTTCATTACAGAAAACCCGGACCCTGCAGCTCATGATTTTCTCTCCCTAGCGGTGAGAAAGCGTTTCGGGATTTCGAAAGCCAGCATAGACTTCCTAGAGGAATATAAGTGCAAATCTACTAGAAGGCAATATGAGTCATCTTGGAGAAAATGGGTGGCCTTTGTCAAGGCGAAGAATCCGCAGGAGATCTCGACGGACTTCTGCTTATCTTTCTTCATCCACCTCCATGGTCAAGGGTTGGCAGCTAACACGATTTCAACGTGTATGTCTGCTTTGACAAGACCCATTCTATATGCCTTCCAGGTCGACCTCGCTAATGAGATCTTTAATAAAGTTCCGAAAGCCTGCGCTAGGCTCAGACCTTCAGCACCTCCAAAGCCCATTTCATGGTCTTTAGATAAAGTTCTTCATTTCGCTTCACTGTTGAACAATGAGGAGTGTGCGTTAAAGGATTTGACCCAAAAAGTTATTTTCCTATTTGCACTCGCGTCTGGGACCAGGGTTAGTGAGATTGTAGCCCTCTCGAGAGAGGAAGGTCGTGTTCAGTTCCTGGATGGGGGAGAACTGAACCTGTTTCTGGATCCTACGTTTCTCGCCAAGAACGAGTTACCCACCAACAGGTGGGGTCCCTGGAGAATCTGCCCTCTGAAAGAAGATGCATCTCTATGTCCAGTAGAATGCCTAAAGGTCTATCTTCGTAGAACTTCAGACTTCAAGGGTGGTCAACTATTCAGGGGAGAAACATCAGGCTCAAATTTATCACTGAAACAACTCAGGGCGAAAATCACATATTTTATTCGCAGAGCGGATCCTGACAGTACACCCGCAGGTCACGATCCGAGGAAAATTGCCTCATCCTTAAATTTCTTTAATTGTATGGATTTTGAACATCTTCGTTCATACACTGGCTGGAAGTCTTTCAGAGTGTTCTTTTGCCACTATGCGAAGCAAGTGGAGCAACTAAAGAGATCTGTGGTAGCAGTGGGTTGCGTCGTTAACCCTGCTGTTTAACTCTGCGAGGAACAGTGGTTTTAATTGGGACGATTAATTCCAGTGTAAGTGTGTAGTTACATACTGTGCTACAAACTAAGTGAGGGCACCGAGTTGCCCACGTTGACTGTTCCACTTCCAAAGGTGAACATAGCATAAGTGCAGACATGTGTGCCGAGCGTTTCTAACGCTAATGTGACTGATTAGTAATACAGACTTTTATGACTTTGATACCTCGGTATGTTAAAAGTGGCACTAATGTTTTTTCTTTCAGATAAACAAGTTTCTGTTTACTATCATACTTATGCTTAAAGTTTTGGTTATCCTCCTCTTATATATATATATTTGTTGTTAACCTGTCTATTTATTGTCTGTCAATAAACTTGTTCTTGAGAACCTTGCGTCTCCTTCACCTGTGTCAATTTATTGGTATAATTGAGCATTCATTCTATGTATATTTATCTGGGATAATTCTAATAGACTGTTCCTTTATGCAAGCTAATGTTGCATTGGTTTATGCTTTCCTTTAGCGGGAGGACTCCATCCCATAAGGGGACGGTGGCAGATTTACAAGTTTCCTCCTATGCGGATATAAACCTTTGTCCAATACAAGTATTGAGCGGAGAACTGGTCGATATTTCATATTGACGCAGTGGTTCTTTACAAACTATGCTTTACTTAATATAGGGTGAGACCACTATATTGGCTTGCCTGGTATTCATACATAGGTATATGTACTCTTCGAGACTTTTCCAGAGTCTAGTAGGACTCTTCCCTGTAGGGGGCAGGAAGCTCTAACATGGTTTATGGTTAGTTGAAAAGATGTATAACGGTAACATCTTAGGTCTCTAGGTCTAGTCGACCGGGGAAATACCTCTGGGGAGTACGGCACGTTCTGAGAATCCACAGATACAGTAATGCTCTGGTATACTTCCATCAGGACGACATGGCTTGAGCCCAAAAAACGGATTTTGAGCGAAGCGAAAAATCTATTTTTGGGTGAGATGGCCATGTCGTCCTGATGGACCCGCCCTTCCCTTTCTATGAAAGGGCTGTAGGACCCCTCCCTACATACAGTATCTGTAGCACCTCGTGTATCGCTACAAGGAATACAGATGGCGCCAGGATCGGCGCAATGCACGCTTACGAAACGGGAGAAGAGAGAGCCTTGCGAACGGCTCTCCTTTTTCTTTCTCGTTTTCGTTTTCTTGCCAATTGACCCCTTCGAAGTGTTATCTCTGATCGGGGTTCAGATTGCCATGTGGCGTGTCAAGAATACGTCCGCTGATATTTCGCGATATCCCTGGTACTTTCATTAGGGATATTCGCTCCAGCAGTAGAATTCTGGGTACCTTAAGGTAAATTCTCTGGGAATATCGCCGTAGTTGTAATATACCCTAGGAAGCTACCCTATAGGAACTTTCATCAGGACGACATGGCCATGTCACCCAAAAATAGATTTTTCGCTTCGCTCAAAATCCGTTAATAGAGAACGATGACTTACGAACGTCACCTGCACGTGACACTGTGAGCGTTTTAGAGTGCACCCCTCACTTGTAGCTCGTTTGCACATTTTTTATGTGCCAAATACAAATGGAAACTGTTCCTATTTATGTACAAACAGCCCGTAGCAGAAGTGAACGGACTTAAATCTAACGCAACTCGAAAGTGTCAAGAACAGTGTCGATGTGTATTAAAGTTAAGTCTGCTACTAGAACTACCTGATTGTGTGTCCCTACATGATGATATGAGTATACCCGCAAACCTGTGGAGAACGTGAATCCAGCTAAAAGGACTTAAAAGGGGCTCTGTCAGTAGTACCCAAATGGTTCACAGTGATCAAAGTGACTCACTCTGTCAGTAGCTCCCAAGTAGTTCATTCACAGTGATAAGCAGCAAAATGGATGCACAACGCATTGGTTGCCCAGTGCCTGGATGCACCTATCGAACTGAGGCATCCACAGAGCCCATCATTACTGCTGCACTCCTGAACGCACACACAACGACTCATACCCAGGACCCAGCAGCAAGCACCAAGGTTGATAAACTCCAGAGCCCAACAATATCAGCGGCCGGCATGAGCAGGAAGTGGGACTACTTCCTAACTCGCTGGGGCGAATACCGCAAGGGAACTGGACTCGAAGGCGATGATGTTGTGGTACACCTCCTTGAATGTTGTGAGGAGAGCCTATGCAAGATCATCACCAACGCTGCGGGGAGGAGCCTGGTAGGCGAATCAGAGGAGGCGATGCTCAGGGCGATAAAAGCCCTCACGGTTCGCGGGGAGAACGCAAAGGTGGCACGGGCGGCTCTCTCAAACATGCGACAGGGTCGCGAGGAACCAATACGGGCATTTCACGCCAGCGTGAAGGCCCAAGCAAACACGTGCAAATACGTCAGGAGGTGCACATGTGTGCATAAACTTGCACGAGGCATCACCAACCAGGACATCCAGCTGGATTTACTCAGCAATAGGAGGCAGGAGATGTCGCTGGAGGAAACAATTTGGTTCATCGAAGCGAGAGAGTCGGGCTAGCAGTTGGCGTCCCAAATGCTGGACACCCACAGTCATGGCGCGGAGGCTGTCACCAGCTCCTATCACCGCATCAAGCGCCAAAACGCGGTGAGCAGGGGTGATGTGCGTCAGACGGATGCAAGTGATGGTGGCAGATAAGCTGTTTGCGGGTACTGTGGTGAGAAGGGCCATGGCAAGAATGCACCCTGGCGAATTAGGATAACTAAGTGTCCGGCTTACAGTAAAAAGTTCTGCAAATGTAATGGCGATAACCACATAGAGCAAATGTGCCGGAGTAAATCAGCGGCCAAATCCACTCACACAGACGCATGCGACGAACAGACGGTGGCATTCGAAGAGTTGTTGCCATGTCAGACATCCAAATTATCGATGGTGAACAGTTGCTAGCATTAGATAACCACCTGTATGACAACATGTGCAACAGATGGTTCAGGCGGAGCTCCCAGCCACAGCCCTTCATAAACCTCTGACTCAGCATCCATGTAGGGGATTACCTTGCCCTGGGGTTCAGACTGGTCAAGCGTGCAAGACCCCCAACACTCCCTGCCATGGTCGACACCGGTTGCCAAAGTTGTCTGGTCTGGATTAACGTTATCGAGCAGATGGGCCTGACGACCGCGGACCTGGCACCGGTTTTGATGAGAATGAAGGCGGCGAATAAGCAAGATATCCCGATCTTAGGGACAGCCATCGTCCGATTCTGCGGAAGGCGCACCGGAGATCGGCAAACCAAATCTCGGCAAATAGTGTACGTCACAGACTCTACCGACAGGGTGTTGTCACGCAGCGCCTGCGTCAATCTTGGCATAATCTCCAAGGACTTCTCCACACTAGGTGAGATGTCGTGCAGACCGGCAACCACAGACAATTGTACATGGGTAAATGATACATGTGGCAATGGCATCTTTATGCGATTGTCCTCAGCGCACAGAACCCCCACCTAAACCTACGTCTATGCCCATTCCAGCCACAGAAGGTAACAGGGAGGCCATTCAACAATACCTGAAAGAACTTTATGCCTCCAGCACATTTAATACGTGTGTCCACCAGCCCCTCCCCATGATGGCAGGCCCACCGATGCGCTTGATAGTCGACCCAGATGCTAAGCCCGTCGCCCATCACAACCCCATTCCATTAGCGTTACACTGGCAAGAAACCGTGAAAGCGGGTCTGGACCAAGACGTCAAAATGGGAGTTATCGAGCTAGTGCCAGTAGGGGAGCCGGTGACATGGTGCCACAGAATGGTAGTCTGCGCCAAGAAGACGGGCAAGCCAAGGAGAACGGTAGACCTTCAGGCCCTCAATGCTTATGCCACTCCCGAAACACACCACACCCCATCGCCCTTTCATCAGGCCTGTTGTGTCCCACGAGGGAAACTAAAAAGTGTTCGATGCCTGAAATGGGTACCACAGTGTACCACTGCACCAGGATGACTGCCACATGACCACCTTTATCACACCCTTGGGCAGATATTGATACTGGGTCGCCCACAAGGCTATGCCGCGTCTGGTGATGGCTACTCAAGGTGATACAATGAGATAGTATCCGACGTCCGTGACATGACGAAATGTGTTGATGACATATTACCGTGGGCCGACACTATTGAGGAAAACTTCTACCAGGCAGCTACCTGGGCCAACATATGCGGGAGAAACGGCATTACCCTTAATCCTGACAAATTTTTGTTTGGCTGTTGCGAGGTAGAATTTGCCAGCTTCACCATCTCAATAGACAGTGTGCGCCCGTGTGCGAAATACCTTCAGGCAATATCAGACTTCCCACACCCGAAGAACTTTACTGACGCTCAATCGTGGTTTGGCCTAGTAAACCAAGTGTCCCATGCTTTCAGTATAGCTGAGCGCATGCTCTCATTCCGCAAGCTACTGAAACCTGACAAGGCATTTACGTGGACAGACAATCTTGAAGGCGCATTCCAAGCATCTAGAGAGGCCATTGTGGATGAAATTACCAACGAGGTGCACATCTTCAACAAAACCAAGCCAACGTGCCTTGCGAAAGACTGGTCTAAAGAGGGCATCGGGTTCTGGCTGTTCCAAAAACATTGCCAATGCCCAACAGACAAGCCATTCTGCTGCTGCGATGGTTGGAAGGTGACCCTAGTCGGGAGTCACTTCATGCACCCAGCCGAACCCAGGTATGCCGCGATAGAGGGGGAGTAACCGATGCCCTTGACAAATCAACCTACTTTGTCCTCAGCTGCTGAAACCTGGTCATTGCGGTAGATCACAAGCCACTATTAAAAGTGTTGGGGAACCAATCCCTGGATGACATCCCGAATCCCCGCCTGCGTAACCTAAAGGAGAAGACACTGCACTACCGCTACCGCATCGTACACGTGCCAGGAATGTGCAACAATGCAGCCGACATCATTTCACGTCATCTAAGAGGCAACACCAACCCAGTAAAACTGTATCTCCCCGACGACAATGCATCAGTCTGCGACCACTCCATACCGTCGGTCCATCACTGTATCCTTGCCGGCATACGCATGAGGGACTGTGACACAAGCAGGATTGAAGAGCCCGGGTACCTCACAGCACTAGATTCCCTTCCAGCAGTCACCTGGGACCGTGTAAGGGAATCTACAGCAAGCGATCCCGCCCTTCACGCGCTCATAGAGCTCATTGAACATGTGTTCCCAACGTCAAAAGATGACATGCTGCAACACCTCCGTGCATACTACCACCTACGGAACGAGCTCTCACCACCTTCGACGGTGTCACATTGTTCAAAGATCGTGTTATCGTCTCCACGTGCTTGCACCAGGGTGTCCTATCTACGTTACACTCGGCACATCAGGGCCTTTTCATGATGACTGCTATTGCAGAGGCATCAGTGTATTTGCCAGGCATTACCACAGACATACAGGTAGCTAGAGATAACTGCAAGGATTGCCATCGCATGGCCCCCTCCCAACCATCTGCTCCCCCTTCCCCACCCGTCTTGCCTGTTTACCCATTCCAGTCGATATGTGCCGACTACTTCACTCACAAGGGTGCTCACTACCTGGTGATTATGGACCGATACTCAAAGTGGCCACTTGTATCAAAATCTACCGGTGGTGCCAAAGGACTAATTAACAACCTGCACTGTGCATTTGTCATGTACGGAATTCCTGAGGAACTTGCCAGCGATGGTGGGCCAGAATTCACGGCAACCGAAACATACGGGTTCTTGAGAGACTGGGGTGTCCACCACAGACTGTCGTCAGTAGCATTTCCACACAGCAATTGCAGAGTGGAAATCGAAGTCAAAACGATGAAGCGCCTGATTACTAACAACACGCGGACAAATGGAGACCTGGACACAGACGCCATTCAGAAAGCAGTCCTCCAATACAGGAACACTTCAGACCCAGTCACCAGAATCTCCTCAGCCATGTACATCTTCGGTCACCCAATCCTCGATCTTATCCCGATCCTTCCTGGGAAGTACAACCCCCACACCACATGGCACGAAACCCTAACATCCAGGGAAGATGCACTACACAAGCGCCATGTTCGCATGATGGACACTTGGTCACAACACACTCGCCATCTGCCACCCCTACGAGTTGGTGACTATGTTCGCATCCAAAATCAGACCGGCCCACATCCCACCAAATGGGACAGGACTGGGACGGTCGTCGAGGTGAGACAGTATGACCAGTACGTGGTAAAGGTTGATGGCTTAGGCCCAGTATCGCTGTGCAACCGGAAAGTCCTGCGAAAATTCACACCGGTTACAACCCCGACAGAACCGCAAAATATAACCGGTGGCATACCCCCATCAACCACCCACAAGCACGGCCCCCGACCAAGCCGAAGGAGACTAACCGATACATACCGACACCACCGAACCTGCCAGCTGACCAACCTCAACCGCTGGCTGACGGACATTACCCATCATCAGTCGATCAACCTCCCCCACTCACGCCTGTAAAGCCAGCCAACCACACTCGCCACCTTATACCTACAACGCCGACCGAACAAACTCCACTGCCCCCACCAGCAACACAAAGTCGTGTCATGCCTTCAACACCAGCCGCGCCACCCTCGCTAGCAAATCCCAACCCACAAATTGATCTCGCTGCGGGCCGGCCATCCAGGACTGTCAAAATGCCCAAATGGCATCAAGACTATGATTTTCCATCTCATGCTTAACATGTCCAATGTCATAGAATGCTTGACCAACCTGATATTATATTAGACATTGCATTACCATCATCAGTATAATTATTGCATTATGTAACTTTTGGCTAGTTTGAAGAAAGTTTGATCAACCTGTTATTAGATTAGATGTATTACCATCCTCAGTACATTCATTTATCACTATGATTTATAGAACTATCAGACTATTCAGTGAACATTTTCTATTTTAAACTTAATGCCCAATTAGTGACTGTTCAAACTTAATCAGTCTTTTCCTAGCCAATCAAGACTTGGGAGGAGGTAGAGAAAAATGACTTACGAACGTCTCCTACGCATGACACTGTGAGCGTTGTAGAGCGTACCCCTCGCTTGTAGCTCGTTTGCACATTTTTTACATGCCAAATACAAATAGAAATTGTTCCTATTTACTTAAGAACACATATACAAACGTGTACAACAGACGAACATAACAGAATCACTATATATATTCTTACAGAGCTGGTCTAGTGTAGAGTAAATAAATTAATCAGGTATTTTATTTATGTCTTCATATATACATTGAAGAGGTGAATAACCAGCTCTTAAGATGAGTTCCTCTCATGTAGGTGTAAGTTTGTTATGTAAATTACTTAAGATTTTCTTTGTTAATTTCATTGTATTTTTCATTCAAGTCAGCATATGTAAATATAAGTTATTTTTAAAAATTAACTTTGTATTTCACGTATTTCTCTATGAGGTCTTACATAATCTGTTTAAGAGTGCTATATGATCCATAAAAGATATGAACAAGTACTTATGTAAATCTTTTTTATATTCCTATGAGGTGATGCGTCATGTTTGTGAGAAAATATGCAATTTTTTTATGAGCCATGTGTTTTCGAAGGTCCTCGTAAACCCCAGCGTAAGTTTGTATCTTTTTTTTTATTTTCGAGCACAAAGGTGGGCAGAGCTAGCTAAGAGAGAGTTGTCTCGCTGTTGCTTTGATATGCGTCCGAGAGTTACCTGAAACCAAGGTTCGGCTCCCTGAATTTTTATCTAGTTGATAAATCTGCCGACGTCCTTAGGCCAACCCCCAAGCTTCCAGATCTCCAACCCAGTATCTTCTGGAAGTAGCTAATTCATATATAAGCGGCCCCAGGGATAGGATGTGTGGGGCAGAAGAGAAACAGCCGTCCTGTTAAAGAGCCAAAGTGACCCTCTCTCTCTCTCTGTCTCTTCAAGTCCCTTTAGTATATTCTTTCCAAAGTGATTCTGTGCCCCAGCGTAAAACGTGTGTTGAAATAATATGAAAGATGAAAAAGGTAGTTTTGAATTTATTGTGTTGTGGTGAGTGTTGGGATTGTGTAAATTTTTGTAACTGGCACTGCGCAAGTAAATACATGAAGTTATTAAGTTTATCAGTTGCTTTATGTAAATTATTTAAGTTTAAGCATTGGAGTGTAATTATTTCTTTTGTCTTTGTCTAAGGTTTATTCAGCTTTAATATTTTGAGTCAAGTGATTATATAATTTTTTGAGCGTAACATTTTTTGTCTTAATCTAAGTTTTGTTCAGACTTAATATTTCGAGTGTTTTATCTTTTTTATGTAAATTCTTTCAGTGGTGTAATTCATATACAATATATTTATTTTTGTAAAGAGAGTATTATTTCAATCACCAGTGTTTATTTCATTCTTGTTCGTATCCTCTTATGAATCGAAGTAAGAGGTGGTT
>NC_090755.1:28837693-29110193 GCF_036898095.1 Palaemon carinicauda | reverse complement strand
AGTTGAGGTATATTAATATTTTTCCGGATTGGCCTAGTGTATAGTAAATGTTGTCATTCATTTCATATTTTAGATTTTTCGTCAACAATATTAAATTAGGACGACTACCAGTGCTAGCATCTATGGTTATTATTGGTTTCTAGCTGAACGAGTATGACGGTGATACTAGAAAATTCAATAATATGAATTCCTCCGCAACCCGTGTTTCGAATTATTTTCGGTGCTACATTTCAAACCCTTCAACAAGATTAATAAAAGATGAACACGTTTCGAAGTAATGTTTGCAAGATAAAATGCTTCACGTGGATTTAAAGGTGATTCGTGTGGATGATTATGATTTAACAGGTGAACACAATCATTGGCAAATATAGTATGAGTAATGGCGAGCAGATATGGGTGGCGTTCAGTTTATTTCGTAGTTTCACAATAAAATGAGTAAACTCTCTGTACTCACTTTCAACATATTTTGTAATAATATGAATAATCCTCGTTTTAATACAACCATCAATAAACTCAAACACAGATCAACAATCTGTCTTAGATTATTACTATCGACACATCTACACTACGTTAATTTGCGCTACACTGAACGCAACCCAAACTACTACTATATGCAATGAATGAACCCTCGCTGACCATCTTCAGTGGTCCTAATGAGAGGTTAATATACAAAAGGACTCTTACATAGTAAAGTCCACTGCAGAGTTAAAACACTGTTACCTATGTCAAAAAAAGAACTAATCATCTGTCTAGAGTTGATAGAGATCTGTGGTGCGCAAGTGAAAAAGCAAGTAATAGCTGAAAACGGCAACCAATGGCCCAAAACTGAACGGGGAAGAGGAAACATGGAACTACTATCCTCAACAACCAACTGTGTAAACATTATTGATCAAATGTTTTCATACTATTGCCACAACTTTCCATCATTCTGTCACGACCCAACAATTAGATAATCCAACATGGATAATTTGCGCTCCTATCATACAGCAGCCTACCAAGAATTTCCCTGGGAATAGTTTAACGTTATGTGCCTTGCCTAGTTTTCCGTGTTCTCAATCGGTCACAACAAGACGTTGGTTAACTTAAGTAACAAAGAAAAACACTGTGACTTACCGAAAATAGGCACAAGAAAGAATATTCCCCGTGAATACTCCAAGCCCTGAAAGTGTTTCCATAACCAGCCACACAAGAAAACTTTAACTTTAGTTGGGTGACGGCATTTTGCCGCCATGGCCCGTGGATATGTGGATTGTTGATGTAAACATTGTCAATGTGTCGATCTTCTTCAAAATTCGAATAGATTTATGGACGCATGGTGGAGGACTAACAAATAAGGTTGTTTAGAAAGTGGAATTTTACTGTAGGATAAATTCGTTTTAAAGAATGCGAAGGAAGAGTGTGTAGAACACTTAAATGTAAGATCTCCAACCATAAAACAGACGTGATTAGTAATGTACATGATCCAATTTAATGAGTTTTAAACTGCGTGGACGTGGAAAAGGGAAAACAAAACGTGTGCTGAAAACGGTATAAAATCTGGGTTCCCATATAGGCAAGTGTTATGATATATAATCAAATGTGTGTATATTGAAATGTCACTAGGATTCGGGTCGAAGCTTCACAACCAGGTACGTATTTTAGATAAAAGTTTATATATGAATAACATGTTTATGC
This sequence comes from Palaemon carinicauda, assembly GCF_036898095.1. Lineage (NCBI taxonomy): Eukaryota > Metazoa > Arthropoda > Malacostraca > Decapoda > Palaemonidae > Palaemon > Palaemon carinicauda. Next base: position 29,108,519 of record NC_090755.1, on the reverse strand, counting down.
ATGTGTATACTCACGTTATCATTTATATATACTTATTTGTAAGTGTAAGTTTACTTAGGATTTCATCGATATTTAGGCTACTGAAATGCTGAATTGTCTGAAAAATAAACAAATCCAACACTTCAAAAATATTTAAGGAACTTTTTTATCTTCAATCTACGTGTAAATGAAAACTAACGAATTTCACCTGTGATGATCTAATGAGAATTGTGTTAATGAATAGGAAAGCTCCAATTCTATTACTTAAATACCTTTTTATATAGTTTTTTTTACACCATGAAAAGAGACCTTAGCACATAGACATCTAATTGTGTATTGAGAGTAACGTAATTCAGGTCCAAAACAGCTCAAGTCGATGAGGGCGAATTATTCAAAGGAGATGGGTGTGTCAGTGTGCTCAATTTAGGGGCCACTAAAAACTGTGACTACAAAGGCATTATTATAAGTGCACGTGAGGTACATGTGCAGTTCACATAACGAACATATGAAATATATCAAAGCTCTAAACCCCCAGCATTAAAAAATGAAACCCTATTTAGTTTCGAACATCATCTATAAGCTGGCAGTTTGAAGATTAAACACTATGTACATGAGTAATGGAGGTACAACTATGGGTGCACCTGCATTACTTCGTGTGGCACTAAAATCACGTGAAAGTATGCTTGCGTTTGCACAGGATGAGATGGTGGAGTCTGGGGACCACAACAGCGACACGTTTTGTCACTATCCTAGGAAGGTGTGCTTCATGTCACCAGGCCATCTTCTCTGTACATGGATTTGTTGTGTCTTTTGTGGTATGTTTTGCTGTTCTTTGAATATATTGTTATGATCAATTAGCCGTAAAGTATAAAAACAACTAAATAGTAATCGACTCGGGAGCTCGTTTCCATAACCCAGCTCTCCGCGAGATAGCACTGCATTAAATGTATTTTATCATAGGGACTGTCTTGTATTTTTCACTCATTTTCTTAGGCACCAAATGATGATTTTCCAAGGCTCCTTGCGTGTACTTGCTTGAACAATGTTTTTTCATCCTCGCCTGATGAGGTGGGAGTTCCACATATTTATTTTTTCTTCACAGAACCAATCTGTTCTACAGAACCAAATCAGAATCACTGCATTTCAGTTCACTAGCTCAACTGTCCCCACTTCACAAGAATAGATTCTGTCACAAACATGATAAATAGACATAGCTAATGTCTGTCGTAGAGATACAGACAGGCCTTAAAAATGGCTAAAAAGTGTTGATGACAAATATAGGCTTCTATGCACTTTGTTAAATTGATATTTTTTCCAACAATGTTAGACCAATGGCCATAGAGCATGGAGTAAGATATAAAAATTACCAGGGAATGTACCTTGTTTGTACCATTTAAAGGTCTATCCTTCAATTCTTCAAACCTACTTCACTGAAGTGCCAGTGCAGTTCACTAGAAAAGGTGCATACAGTACTTTGATCCGCAGTGCAGATGTAAGAGATTAAATTTAGCAATAAACTCTCCCAAAACGGCATATTGCTCTGAAGTCTGGGTTCCACTGCAAGCCACAAAGAGCAGCTGAAAGAAAGTTAGAGAGGATTCTAATAGCACAGAAGCCCCGGCCCCAGTGCCAGGCCATATGGCTCAAATTCCATAAATCAAATAAAATCATACGGCACAGAAGCATTACTTAGTGAAAGCAGAGAAATCACTAGCATATGTCACCACGCAGCAGCGATGATGACTACACTTTTCTATTCGAGAGTTAGAAAGTGTTGAAAGTAACTAAAAAAAATTCCCGCATTTCTGGTACTTGATTGCCTAAAGAAAAGGGAAAATTATTAAACCTCCTATTAGTAAACCAGTGCATTTTAGTGCTACCAAAGCTTTCTCTTCTACGTATCAACCAGCAGTTAAAAGGCTCTAGTACTGTGAGTGAAGCACAAAACCTGGAAGCCTTTTGTTCTAAAGACTAATTATGGCCATACTACCTACTTGAGTACTCCAGCACAAGCACATGAAGTAGCCTACAACAACAGTGGCAGAATCTATTTAAAAGGGGAGAGGGAGGACGGACCATAAGAACAAGACTATTGGAATTAGAAACTTTGTTTACGTATGAGGAAAATATAAGAGAAATTGTAAGAACAACGTAGGCAGCCCTTCAGCCAGAATTACAACATGCTTCAATGTAACAAAGCCCATGCACCATCATTAAGGATTCATTTACATTCTTCCATTTTACGTTATCAATTGTAAATATTAACTTCCCACTTGCATGTTGCACACAGGGCTTGTTTTTAATTCATACTTACATTGCAAATCAGCATTAGAAACTTTAGTGAAGCATGAATCATAATTAACTTCACTGCTAGCTATGAATCCATGTAGTTTCATTTGGCATAATCTGAAACTTTGCAACGAGTTTTCAGAGGTTCTGCCACCATTCTTATCGAAGACCTATTTAAAAGACCATTGATTTTAGTCGAAATTAAGACAAAAGATGATGCAGACTTCATGTGTTTGAACCATATTCGCATTTGACAGAAGAATGCCCCTCCATTATGTAACAGTTTATGAAAATAGCCATATCCATTCAACCTACCAATTGCTTACCCTAATGCATGGCAAAAGCCATGGTGTACTAATAAAGTTCCACATTCTTCACAAAAGAACCTCTGCTGGTGGGTTTCAACCACCAACAACTAAAAGCTCTAGCTAGCAACTGATGAGGCCTGTAGCATTTTCAATTAGTCTGCTAACTGTAAGACTAATGCAACAGTAGACTCTTTCAATTTTGTTCAATTGCTTTGTTGTCCAATTACCCTAGATTCTTGACCACAGAATGAAAAACAACTGTTTTGCTATAATCACCTTGTAATTTGGAATAAGACAGCTCATTTTCACTAGTCAGTTATTGAATACTTTCCTACCAAAGGCATGTTGTATTAGTAATATTACCCATTTTTATCTTCCTGGAACATTGCCTTTCCCAAACATCTCCCACTGTATTACCCTATTGTAAACATTCACAACCGTGAGTTACCTACATTTTGTACTCGAGCAAATATAGCATGTATATGACAGAGTACCACCAAATACAAAAATAATTTTTCCCTAAATACAACCCTTACCTATCAGCAGAACTTATTTTAATGCCCATAGCTACCAGCAAAACTTATTCTGTGTGTATCTTTTAATTTAGTTTAAATATGGAGGATGACTAGTTTTAGAAAGCTGCTGATTTTTACATTGTCTTTTGATGCAAAACTTAATATGTCTGAAGGAAGAGAGACAGGTGTGTAGATTTAAAAAAAAAATCTCCAAATCAACAGATACAGATAGGAATGATAATTCTCCATAATTGGTCAAAGGGTTATAGCATGATAACCCTTAGTGATGAGTTCAAAGGTACATCAGAAATTCTGTAATCTGCATTCATTATGATCATTATATTTTACCAATGCATTTCATCTAAAGAATCTTAAAAAGCAGTAAACTGTGCCAAAGTCACTAATATATTCTCACTCTAGGTAATGGAACTCTATATTACTGCCTGTTCCTTTTCAAATTAGAGAAGCAATACATTGGTCCATAGGAACATCAGCATATTTCTTCATTTCTAACACAGAGCAATAAAACTTCACTTCCATATGAGCACAGAGGTGTATTCTGTATCACAACCTACCCACATGACTTCCAACACATATTTTTCATCTTGGAACACAAGGTTCTTTGGTTTATCATTGAGGAAACCCCGATTTCATCATCAGTTCATCTTAAACAAGCATTGTTTAATGGAGAGCCTTAATGCTATAGATCACAAGTAAATAAGTACTCCTACCTTTCAACAGCTCATCTTAACCTAAGGAGGAAAGGGTTAGGTAATCGGTACATTTTGTCTGGGAATGCTAGTTATCCTTGAAAAGAAATAATGAGACAAATGAACAAGACTTATCACTAGACAAATGCAGATCTGTCTCTATGTATTATTATTTGGAATAGGCTATATGTGATGAAATTGAATAGGAAGTTTGTTAAAGTTTTTCTTACAACCTTAACTATGAAAACAAATTCTCATGTAACATCTTTGTGGGACATTTCCAACTTTCCTCTCCGAAGCAATGTAAGAAATATGTATACCTGCATACACCTATGGACTAGGTAACTCATAATTTCCCTGTCGAAATCAGTGATGCATTGTTAAACAGCCCCATGGAAGATATAGAGCAGGACACTGCTCCTGTGAAAAATACCCATGTTCATCTTAAATTTCTTATCATCACCTATTCTCGGTAAACCTTTTCTTCACATCTGGTGGATAAGATACATATATGAAGCTATCGCTTTGCTCACGATTAAGATTTGTAGTGTCATAATATTTATCATGCTCTGTGAACTCTTGGTAGTCATCATAGTCATCTAAGTAGTTGTATCGATTTCGTCTTAATCTTCGCTGTTCATAGTTAGGCATAAATGTAGTAGCATAGTTAAACATTCGCTCCTCTGAGATGTAATACTTGGAAGAGCGTGCTTGCTCATCAGGTGGACACGAAAGACGAGAGTCTTCTGAATAATGCCGAGAGCGATAAGACTGACCATCGTAGTCAGTATAAACGTGACCAACATCATTAGGATCAGGGTACAAAGGACCCTCGTTAAACCCGGAGTCTCGGCATTCACTCTCAGATTCTGTAGCAGCAGAATGGCGTACCTTGGTTGTCCTAAAAGTTGGAATGTTAGTGGTCTCATGGACAGTGACAGGTGTAGTTGCAACAGCTCCATCCTGTGACCTGCAGGACAGACAGTAAGAAGAAAATAAGGGTGAGATATCAAGAATAATGATATTTTATTTAAGAATCTATTGAGCTGTAGTCATACTTTGTTCAGCATATATATTGTTAGTAAAACTAGCGAAAAAATATACACTTTTATCTTCGTTTATCTTGATTTACAATGAAAATTAACAAAAGCTTGAATCCTATTAATAAGGAATCAAACAAACACAAGAAATGCTTAAAAAGAATGTTGACAAAAACTTATCTTTACATGATTCACACTTTCCCCTCAATGAAGACTGGAATACATACAGAAATGGGTAAAACTCAAGAAGTGGTATCTAAACATGGTGCACATTCACGCAATGTGTCCAGCAAAGCATGTTGTGAGGGTGGCCCTTGCGCACATTTTTCATTAAACTTCAACTTTTTATATATATAAATATTGTTAGTGTTGAATTTAAATACATAAAGAGTAAGGTGGGTGCTCTACAAATATATAAATAAAATTCTACCTTTCTATCTAAAAGCTAAGATGATGATTACAGAAAAAAAATTCTCTCCTTCCCAGAAAATAATCAAGAAATTAGTACAGCATTCACAACATTGTTTTGTGAACTTAAGTGATGAACTGTGACTAAACAAATTTCCTTCATTTTATAAAATCACATATTTGAGAATTATACGTTAGAGGCATCATCATCCGCTATAGCCTAGGCTAGGTAATTTTGAACAGCTGATTGTCTAGCCTGGGCTATGATATGATTCAAGCCTTGGCTATCATATGATTTAGACAGTAAAACTTACCAAAAAAATTCTTAATGAAATTTTTACTTCTTTGCCAATCGGTGAGTGTAACTTTAAGGATGTGTTGACTAACGAAAAATACTGTTGTGGACATGCCTCTTGTTTGGGAATCATCAGAAGGCCAAGTGGTCTTCAGTTCACTTGGTGATCGTCACGAACGTTCATCACTTATTGAGCCCAACACAAGAGTAAGATAAAACATCCATTACTAGACTAAAGAAAGTACGTACACTGTGTCTTTTGTTTAGATAATGATGCTAGACGAAAATATAAGCTCTTAGTGTATCATGTTATGCTGTGGAAGGAACAGGTTTGAAAAGGATGGAACAAAATCTTAATGGAATTATTATTTATCTTTGTAAATATATGTGGTGTTTTAAAGACGATCAAAGTTTTTAAAAAATCACTAATTTCTAGCCTATAGTTCCTACCCCTAAAAACCAACGAATGCACGTAGTGTGTTTGTATTCAGAAGAATACCTAAAATAGCACTACTGACAGAATTATGTTGTGTTATCTTGTTCAGTAAATATGAATCATCAGTAAATCACTAATGTAAAAGGAGTAACCTAATAATCAAGAGGAGATCATCTTAAATGGTTCCTCAAAACCTAAATTTTGAGAGCAAAAGAAAAACATTTACACCAGATGACACCAATATAAATATAAGAGTGTATCTTAGAATAAGTAACTGAGTCTTCTGCCTAACTCACGTCTCCAAAATCCTTCTTCGTGATTATTTTAGGTATCTGGTGAACAATAAGCATTTTTGAGCTAAGGGAGTGGTTATCTAGTCTAACTAATCACCAAGCATCCATTTTTCTGAAAGAATGTACTAGCAAAGACTTTCTTGCCTAATACCAACTACAGCAGTGGTTAAGAGACAGATGCCCTAAAGTTTGTGCTGTACATGTCATATATTTTTAGGATTACAATGTTACCATACCAATCAATAACGTTTACTCATTAAATCAGCAGTTGTAATAAACATGCTTTTGTCATATAGCCTATCTCTATGTCTGACTACAAAGGAAATATTTTCCTACATAGACGCAATGAAAGAATCAATAGAAAAGAAATACATTATAGAAAATTGTATATATTAGCTCTAAACTTACAAAAAAATACAGAATCTGAGGAAGTGGGAGACAGCAGGTTATCACATCTGACCAAACATCATAAGAATAGTGAAAATGACTGTCTTTCGTATTGTCAGATTATAAAGCTAAAGAAGAACATTATTTGATACCTCAACTAAGATTTATTTACTAATCATTTTCTTCCGACATCAATTTGAACAGATGGATAACCATGCTTTCTCCAGATTAAGACTTACTCGCAAAGAACCCAGACAATGTAGTAAGCTAGAGATACTCCGAGAGTGAGTAGAAGAACTAGTGCTGTAAGAAGACCCCAAGGGAATTCTGGAGGTTCCATGGTACCTGCTTCCCAGTATCTCTCACATGTCAAGTACCAACACACTGCTCGACTGAGAGCTCCTGTTCAAGAGAGTAAAGAGGAAGATAACACTATTGGCTCAGATACAGAACTTATGGTGACGATGGGCAAGTAATTCTACAAAAACTGTTTTAATTTTATTCAAACAGACATAGCAAAATTAACTTTCATCTTCTGGTAAGCATCTAGCTATTAGTACCCTTATGTCTGCCATGCATTTATCATCTTTGTAAAGTTCTGTACATAATATCTCACTTTAACTTACCTTCAACTTCTTTAAATTGCTCAAGCGTCAAATTTAACAGCAGTCCACCAATACACTGCTGTATCAGTTGCTATGGAAAAAAAATTACAACCAGTCAATTACCTCTGAACTTCGATTTGAGATGGCAAAGGATGCCCCATCCTTTGCCATCCCAAATTAAGGCAAAACATGCTCTAAATTGATTAACGAAAAATCATTTTATTAGAAAGAAAAGTTAAGCTAATTCAAAAATTATTCTGCAAGTTATTGATTTCATCAATCTCCCTTCAATAACATTATGCTTGCATTTTCAAGGCTTATGTTTATTGTCAGGTTCAAAGAATGAAAGAATACATTTGACAAGTTAAATTTCTTGCAATCAAGAAAGAAATGTAATTAAAAGTTCCTTGTAAGATGTTTTCTTGCCTGACCTTCAAGTGTTTTTAATACTTCTCAAGATTTCATAACATTTAAATATATCCCAGTATAATTGCCTATTTTGAAAGTTTGCTGAATGTTGAGGATAATAAGGAGGCAGATATGATTGCTGTTCCAGGTGTTGAGGTGCCAGTGATGGGAGATGAGAATGAGAGAGAGATTACAATAGAGGAAGTGAGGAGAGCACTAGATGAAACGAGAGTAGGAAAAGCATCTGGTATGGATGGTGTGAAAGCTGAGATGTTGAAGGAAGGGGGTGTGACTGTACTTGAATGGTTGGTGAGATTGTTTAATATGTGTTTTGTGTTGTCAATGGTACCAGTAGATTGGGTTTGTGCATGTATTGTACCACTATATAAGGGTAAGGGAGATGTGTATGAGTGTTGTAATTCAAGAGGTATTAGTTTGTTGAGTGTAGCTGGAAAAGTGTATGGTAGAGTAATGATTAATAGGATTAAGGATAAAACAGAGAATGCAATCTTGGAAGTACAGGGTGGTTTTAGAAGAGGTAGGGGTTGTATGAATCAGATTTTTACAGTTAGGCAGATATGCGAGAAATATTTAGCAAAAGGTAAGGAGGTGTATGTTGCGTTTATGGATCTGGAGAAAGAATATGATAGAGTTGATAGGGAAGCAATGTGGAATGTGATGAGGTTATATGGAGTTGGTGGAAGGTTGTTGCAAGCAGTGAAAAGTTTCTACAAAGGTAGTAAAGCATGTGTTACAATAGGAAATGAAGTGAGTGATTGGTTTCCGGTGAGAGTGGGGCTGAGACAGGGATGTGTGATGTCGCCGTGGTTGTTTAACTTGTATGTTGATGGAGTGGTGAGAGAGGTGAATGCTCGAGTGCTTGGACGAGGATTAAAACTGGTAGGCGAGAATGACCATGAATGGGAGGTAAATCAGTTGTTGTTTGCGGATGATACTGTACTGGTAGCAGACACAGAAGAGAAGCTTGACCGACTAGTAACAGAATTTGGAAGGGTGTGTGAGAGAAGGAAGTTGAGAGTTAATGTGGGTAAGAGTAAGGTTATGAGATGTATGAGAAGGGAAGGTGGTGCAAGGTTGAATGTCATGTTGAATGGAGAGTTACTTGAGGAGGTGGATCAGTTTAAGTACTTGGGGTCTGTTGTTGCAGCAAATGGTGGAGTGGAAGCAGATGTACGTCAGAGAGTCAATGAAGGTTGCAAAGTGTTGGGGGCAGTTTAGCGAGTAGTAAAAAATAGAGGGTTGGGCATGAATGTAAAGAGAGTTCTATATGAGAAAGTGATTGTACCAACTGTGATGTATGGATCGGAGTTGTGGGGAATGAAAGTGATGGAGAGACAGAAATTGAATGTGTTTGAGATGAAGTGTCTAAGGAGTATGGCTGGTGTATCTCGAGTAGATAGGGTTAGGAACGAAGTGGTGAGGGAGAGAACGGGTGTAAGAAATGAGTTAGCGGCTAGAGTGGATATGAATGTGTTGAGGTGGTTTGGCCATGTTGAGAGAATGGAAAATGGTTGTCTGCTAAAGAAGGTGATGAATGCAAGAGTTGATGGGAGAAGAACAAGAGGAAGGCCAAGGTTTGGGTGGATGGATGGTGTGAAGAAAGCTCTGGGTGATAGGAGGATAGATGTGAGAGAGGCAAGAGAGCGTGCTAGAAATAGGAATGAATGGCGAGCGATTGTGACACAGTTCCGGTAGGCCCTGCTGCTTCCTCCGGTGCCTTAGATGACCGCGGAGGTAGCAGCAGTAGGGGATTCAGCATTATGAAGCTTCATCTGTGGTGGATAATGTGGGAGGTTGGGCTGTGGCACCCTAGCAGTACCAGCTGAACTCGGTTGAGTCCCTGGTTAGGCTGAAGGAACGTAGAGAGTAGAGGTCCCCTTTTTGTTTTGTTTCATTGTTGATGTCGGTTACCCCCCAAAATTGGGGGAAGTGCCTTTGGTATATGTATGTATGTATAATTGCCTATGACAGCAACTGGTACAGACATGCGTTACTAACTTAAAATTATTTTTTTATGATGTTCAACCTACCTGGCATTTTGCTCTAAGCTCTGCTAAATGTTCTTCATTACAAGTATCTCGCCATGAATGAAGAGGATGCAGTGGAAGTTCTCTGGGTCCTCCTGACACTTGGCCACTTTCGTCTGAGGGATGAACATTAAATTAGTGAAATGTCAGTCATTGATCTCTGTAAGACAAGGACTGTTTTGCAGATTTCTTCGTCGGTGCATAATTATGTCGTGAAAGGGTGTGAATATGCTTATCAAGATGAACTCTAAAGATGAAAGAGGTGAAGCAATCAAAGGTGAGTTCAAAAGGTAATATTTATGCAGATATTTTTATACACATGAACTTAACTTTTGGAACGACAATAACCAAAAACCATGTTTAGAAGAATATGACTAGCATGGTGTTTATTTTCTAGTGTCATGAAGGATCCCTAAATATTCTGTTAAGAAAATATTCTTAACCATCTCCAATGACACTTACTGAAAGTATCTTCAGGACTTTGCGAACATTCTCCCTCAGTGCCGTCACAGTGCAAGGTACCTTCTGGATCACCAACAACTGATCGTCCTTCGCCTTCCTGGGGCCCTGAGAGATCGGGGGCAGATCTTGGAGTGGGCTGTGTTCTTGGGGGTGTATGTGAGGTGTCACGATGCCGGAGACGTGGCTGTCTAGTCCATTGAAACCATGGTGGAGAAGTGAAGGAAGAGCGCATCAAGCTTCTGGGTAGAGCTCTCTCTACTGCTTGATCTCCTGAGGAAAAAGGTTTGTTGTAAAGTACCGCAATTTCACTTCTCTCTTGGGTATGTCTTGAGAAATACCAATCAAGAGGGCTGAACCTGGTCAATAATAGCCCAAGCTTGGCTTTGCTCCATTTGTGAATAACAATTTATACAAATATCATGGTGATTAAGATCTGATCAGCCTTAAAAAAGAATTATAAGGCTAAAAACTCGTACACATACTTATATAGAATCTGGGAATCAATGTCTTGATAAACACCGGCAAACATTTTCTGTTGAAACATGTAGCTTCATGTTCTTAATTGTAACCAACTCCTTTGTATAGGCAAAATTACGACAAGAGCAAAAGTCTCACTATGGTGAAGAGAGCCAGAGGAGAAGCTAAGAGAGGCGTGTTTAAATACCATGAGTTGTAGTCACTCTTTGAAAAGTAGTGTTCGATGAGGCCATTATAGCAGTTGGTTGTATTCATACCTGCATGTGGCTGGGACTGATGGATAACCGAGGAAGACAGCAGAAGTGGTTGATGCCACAGGTCGAGAGCTGTAGCCGTTGGAGGAGCGTCATCAAAATCGCGCATGCGTTCAAGTAGAACCTCGCATCGCATCACATCGCAGAAATCTGCAAGGCAAATAGAGTCTTCTCCCTGGAAATGGAAGAAAAGAAAGTAAAGAGTGTTCAAGCATAATATTCTATTCATATCAATTATTGTTATGCAGTTATGTATTCGTGAAAGATTGGGTTCTTTTCACAGCCTGTATCTTTCTGAAAAAAAAAATACATTCTTTCATTGTTTTGTATACACTAGTGATTAAATTAAGATTCAAGATGTTTTAATTCGAAAATTAAAGCATTAGTGAACTAAAGTAGAGTTTTAGTGTCGATCTATTCCTTATTAAAGTTTCATAAAACTAATTTCCAACATCTTATTTCAAGTGCTTAGCCACTTCAGATAAACATTAGTAATTGAAATCAAAACTTTTGGAATTCTTGCAAACGTACCATGTCCCATCAATGGTCACAGTGGATTTCATCAAAAAAGACCAAGTTGCCCTTTTCACTACAGACTATTCCCTAAATATCTTAACCTAGATACCTGGTTTCTAACTACTCACTCCGCAGACCACGCTTATGGGCACTCTATCTACTATTATAGTGCGTCTGTAACATGAAAGCCGTTTCCTGTAACAACAATCTTAAGGGAAATCTAAAGTTTTACATTTATCTCTCTACTTTAAGATAAGTTGAGATAATACCTTGTTATCAGTCTTGGCAATGGCAACCTATTGTGGCACTTTCAAACTCATCCTTCAGTTTTATGGCCTGCTTAACGCAAGGATTTTGCAACATAATCACTTTTATATCTTTTTCTCTTATTTCCCTAATTTTCAGCATGAAATTAAATGTTCCATTTCATCTTTTTCTTCTTTGCACAAATCACAAACATGTTCTATGTATTTTCCCCTGAAATTTGCTTGTAATTTGAACATGTTCAACCTCGCTTTTATGACTAGGATTGCCGTATCCATGTCCAATTCTCTAATACAAGGTTGTGGCCATTTATTTCCATAATTTTCAATTTTTTTCCTTTTCTTCAATTTCTTAATCTATATTTTCCAGAATTATTTTCTTAATCTATTTTTAAGGGTATTTTTTCCCAAGTTTCTTATTTCCTCTATTTTCATTTTATATACATTAAAAGATCCTTCAATGTGGTAATCTAGCATTTTCCATCAGAGTTTACAATGTTATAGAACAGCATTATTTTCTATTCTACAATATACTGGCCATATTCCTGTTTCTGCTAAGATGCCGTGGCATGGAGTGCCTGATGGTTGTTCAAGTAAATTTTCTATTATTTTGTATTATAGGTTTTCTAGATTGTTAATTTCTTTATAATTCATTTCCTTCTAAATCTGCATATTAGCAAATATTGTTGGTACAACCACAGTTTCTTATATTTTCTTTCTGTTTCCTAATCTCCTCCTGTCTCCCTATATAGGCTACAGTTGCACACAGGCATTCCTGGTATACCCCCTTCCAAAGAAGTGCACCCTGTTGCACCCTTACTGCATAATGAGTAACTAAAGAGCTGGTGTAGGAAGAGATGGCAGAGGTGGTGGACAAGGCTACATATTTTCTCAGAGTGAGGTGTACCAGGAATATCTGTGTCCAATTGTATGTATTTCTTGGACCATGGAGGTTACTTAACCATCTCAATTTTCTTATACTATATATACTCACTTCTGTGTTTCTTTTCTGTGTACCGCTCACACATATACTTACACTCCTTAACTATACTTACTGGCCAGTTGAGTTCTTCAGTTTTGCGCTAATCTCTTTTTTCTTTTCCCTTTCTTTGTTAATTATCAGTACACCTGTTTTGGGATTGGTATTATAGTGACCTTTTTCAGAATCTACATGCTATGACAGTTACTTATAGCACATTTTATTCCTTGATTCCTTCCTATTGGAAACATAATATCGTTTATAAATACCAGAGATTCAATTTAAATGTTCCTTATCAATAATATATATTTTCTACTAATGCCATTGGATTTGTCTGGCACTATGCTGTATAGTTTGGGTCCAAATATAGTTCCCTGTCTTACTTTTCCTTAACTCTCAATGCTTCGATGTTCCTGCGGAAGAGTTTACGACTGTTATGCTTTTTTCCTTCATTTCCATCAAACCAGTCTTTCTTTCCATCTTATATTTTTCCCATCTCTCTTATACAATCTTTCATATCTAATTTATCAAAGTATTTTTATGCATCACATAACCATATCAATGTTGGTCCTCCTAAGTGAGCATTATAATCGATTACTGCATTTTTATTTTCTTATATATCTTACCGATTATACTTATAATAAATATTTCTCTTCTGTTTTATAATTAAGTCTTACTTCCTTTTTTTTTGCTTTTTTTTTGAGTGAAATAATTAACACCTCCCATTCTTCCGGGATACAAATGTTTTCATCTATTTCTGTTAGGATAAACGCCAGACTTTGTGTCAGCTCTTTTCCTATCATTTTTATCAAAACTTTGTTAAACTCTTGCCGGTCCATTGAATATCTGTCTTTCATGCATTTTACGACAGCTTTTATATCCTGACTTTTTACCTCTTCTGATTTGCCAGACCTGTTGATTTTTTTCTTTTTTTTTTTCTTTTTTTGCCATGGTCTCTTCTTTACTAAGTGGTGTTTCTGGCTTAAATAGATCTCTCTAGAATTGTTCGTATTCCTTCTTTGTGGCTAGTGAAACTGATCCTGGTCCCTGTTTTTAACTGCTCACTGCTCAAGGTAAGTTTACGGGCCCTCTATCAATTAATATGTGGATGCAAAGCTTATACTTGATACTGTAATTGAGCCTTTTTCTTGTAACCATAAACAACAGTCTTGACAAAAATCTCAAGTTTTACTTTTATCTAATTTTACCTTGAAATTAGTTGGGATAATTTCTTGTTATCAGTTCTGACAACCTATTGTGGTAAATGTGGTATTCTGAAACGCTTCTTTCAGATTCATGGCCCGACTTATCTATACCACAAGCTCTCTGCTAGGATTTTTCAACAAACATATGCTTATATTTTCATCTTTTAACTCACTAATTTTGGGCATGAAAATAAATGTTCTTTATTATCTTCTTTCCACACGTCACACGCATCATATGTGTATTTTCCCTGAACTTTACTTTTAGTAGAAGCATGTTTAACCTTTCCCTCATTATAAGGATTGCCTTATCTTTATGCATTCCTCTGATATAAGACAGTATTAGTGGTATCAATAGTAAAAGCAGTACTAAGGATTTGCCTTTACAACGACTTTCTATCTTTTTAGTTTTACAAGAATCCTGATTCCTTGTTGCTCACGCCACAAATCGAGTTTGCAGGCACTCTATAAATAGCCTTGTAAATAGGTGCTAAGCTTCTTTGCTTTGGTTACATTACCTTTTAAACTATACATAACAAACACTTATAGATTAGCCTATGTTAATTTTTACTATTTTATACAGTACTTTTACTGCTTGGTATGATATCTTATTTCAGCCATTTTTTTTTTTTTTTTTTTTGCGTGAGAATGATTGTTCCGTATTATATTCTTATTCATAATTGTCACAAATTTCATTTACTTTCCTCAGAAAACTTGCTTTAATATCAGGTATATTTCATCTATAGTCTTCATTAAAAGGTAATAGCCTAGCCTTTTATTTCCATAAATATCATATTCTTTAATTCTTTCTTTCTTTGTATTGTTTAACCTATGTCTTCCATTATTTTATTAATGTTTTCAGTGTTTTTTATCTCATAATTTCTTATTCTCCTATTGAATTTCTTATTCCTGATCGAGATATTAATCTCTAGCACCGTCGTTCAATTAGTTCATTATGCATATTGCTAAAGTTTTTTTTATAATTCTGACCATCCTTTACATTCAGACCTTCCCGGACAGTTCCATCCTGTTCGTATTACTAGGTATGCAGTTAATTCTAATAGTCAGGCCTTCTCCATCATGAGGCTCAATACTACACAGTACTCTAGAAGTTTCATTTCAGCTGTGACCAAGTTGTGGAATGATCTTCCTAATCTGGTAGTTGAATCAGAAGTACTTCAAAAGTTCAAACTCGCAGCAAATGTTTTTATGTTGAACAGGCTTGCATAAGTCCTTATATAGTTTATAAATCAAATATCTGTTTTAATGTTGTTAATGTTTCTAAAATATTTTCTTTTAATTTTCATTACTTCTTTAATCGCTTATTTATTTCCTTATTTCCTTTCCTCATTGGGCTATTTTTCCTTGTTGGAGCCCTTGGGCTTATAGCATCTTGGTTTTCCAGCTAGGGTTGTAGCTTAGCTAATAATAATAATAATAATAATAATAATAATAATAATAATATATGAAGTAGTGGTTTTAATAACAATATTTGCAAATGTTAAAATGAGAAGCTATATAAGAAGGAACGAACTAGAAAGCATGCAGTTTAGAATCATAACAAATATGATTTAGCAACAATCAACTACTCTCTACTGAGGCACCCAGGCAAAAACAAGCATATGGCTAATGTCCTATAAATCAGATTACAAGAAAACAATGCTATTTCGCAACATTATGAACCTGTAAACTCTTAAAAAGACTTACTTTAAGGGACTATTGAAAAATAAGTATAAAACTCATATGGAAGGTGCTGGAGTAGAAGTATTGAAAAAAAGTTGTAATACATATCGGAGAGAGTTGTGTATATATAAAATCTCTTCCGGACACGAGGGTAATAAAAAGCTATATAATAGATAATAATAGAACTTTAGCTTCAGAGAAAGAAATCGAATCGCCTCTCGAAGAATACAAATCACTGAACTCAGGGGAAAAGGAGAGCGGAAAATATTTAATTAAAAGTATGTGAAGAAGAGTAAGAAATGGGGTTCGCAAAGTACCGAGGAATATCTCAGTACGTTAATTAGAGTATTACTCAAATGCATCATCAGATAAGACGCATGAAGGTCACATTAACATTTGTGTTGGTCAATTACTCTCGGCTTCGCAGACCTCAGTGCGTGCGTCCGACTGAAACTTGCACCAAATAAGGTCTGTTGCAAGTTTTTCATCATTGGTCACGAATCTTTACAAAGGTACAGAAACTTAATTAGGAAAAAAAAAAAAAAATGTATTCGCATCACTAATATTCAACGGCCTTAAAAACAATAATTTTCTTGCCGCACAAAAGTCCATTGTTGTTTTCACCAAAGAGAAATGGCTCAAAGGGAATAAGGAAACAGAAAAAAGACGAGCTATTGGAGCAAATGTAACCCAAAATCACAATAATTGAATGAAAGAATTCATGCTGAAAAGATCACGACCGTTCACTCAAACTTTGTCTTTTGATCATTCTAAATGAATTTATCGTTCATATTTACAAGTATCTATAATTCGATAATATTCACCTGTCATGCATATTCTAACATAACATGTAAATACGCCTATTAGCAATGCGAATTTATTCTCTCTCTCTCTCTCTCTCTCTCTCTCTCTCTCTCTCTCTCTCTCTCTCTCTCTCTCTCTCTCTCGTGAATATTTTTGTTCGTTATATTTCGCTATCACCGACTTATCTTAAAACTTTATAAAAAAAAAACCTCGTCGTCTTACCGCCATACAAAGTTGTAGCTCCAATGAAAAAATATTGCTAAGCTGCAACCCTAGTTGCATTTTCTTACATTTTCACTCTTTCGTACTTCAAATTTCTCACTTTCCCTCTCCACATTTCTCATTCTTTCACTCCTTCCTACTCCATATTTCTCACTCTTTTACCATTCCCACTCCACATTTTTAGCTCTTTCATTTTTTCCTACTCCACATTTCTTACTCTTTCAGTCTTTCCTACTTCAAATTCCTCACTCTTTCCCAATCCACATTTCTTGTTTTTTCACACTTTCCTACTCCACATTTCTCACTCTTTCAGTCTTTCCTTCGCCACATTTCTCGCTCTTTTATTCTTTCCTACTCCACATTTCTCTTTAAGTATTCCTACTCAACATTTCTCGCTCTTTCACTATTTCCTACACATTTCTCGCTCTATTACTTTTCCTAATTCACATTTCTCACACTTTCAATCTTTAATAAGTCAAATTTCTCACTCTTTCACTCTTTTCTACTCCACATTTCTTGTCCTTTCAATCTTTCCTGCTCAATATTTCATGTTCTTTCACTATTCTACTCCACACTTCTTGCTCCATCACTTCACTACTACACATTAAATGTTCTTCCACTCTTTCTTGCTCTATATTTAATGCTCTTTCACTCTTCTTTTCTCCATATTTCTCGCAATTTCACTCTTTTCTACTCCACAATTAGATCCTTCACTTTTTCCTACTCCACATTTCTCACTCTTTCAATCTTTCCTACTCCACTTTTTCGCCATTTCACTCTTTTCTATTTCACATTTCCTACCCTTTCACTCTTTCTTGCTCCACATATCTCGTTTTTTGAGTCTTTCCTACTCCACATTCCTTGTTCTTTCCCTTTTTTTTACTCCACATTTCTTTTTTTATCACTCTTTCCTACTCCACATTTCTCCCTCTTTCACTCTTTCCTACTTCACATTATTCTCACCTCACTCTTTCCTACTTCACATTACACATTCTTTCACTCTTTCCTACTCCACATTTCTCTCTCTCCCTCTCTCTCTCTCTCTCTCTCTCTCTCTCTCTCTCTCTCTCTCTCTCTCTCTCTCTTAACAATTCTCGCTCTTTCACTTTTTTCTACTCCACATTTCTCGCTCTTTTGCTCTTTTCTACTCAACATTTCTTGCTTTTTTCACTCTATTCTACTCCTTATTTTATGGTATTTTACTGTTTTCTACTCCATATTTGCCCCCTTTCACTCATTCCTACTCCACATTTCACACTCGTTCTCTTTTTCCTTACCCGCATTTCTTTCTCTTTCACTATTTTCTGCTAAATGTTCTTCACTCCTTCACTCTTTCCTGCTCCACATTTCTCACTCACTGTTTTCTACTCCACATTTCTTTCTCCTTCATTCTTTCTTACCCTACTTTTCTTATTTTTCACTCTTTCCTGCTCCACATGTCTCACTCTCTCACTCTTTTCTACTCCACATTTCTCACTCTTCCACTCTTTTCTATTCCATATTTCTCTCTCTTTCACGCTTTCCTACCACACATTTCTCTGTCTTTCACTCTTTCATACACCCTATTTCTCTCTTTTTCCTACTGTCACTCTCTTCCACCCCACTTTTCTCTCTTTCACTCTTTCTTACTCCAGATTTCTCCCTCTTTAACTCTTTCCCACCCCAAATTTCTCGCTCTTCCACTCTTTTCTACTCCACTTTCTCACTCTTCTACTCTTTTCTACTCCACATTTCTCACTCTTCCACTTTTTTCTACTCCACATTTCTCATTTTTTCTTGCTCCACATTTCTCATTCTTTCACTATCTTCTAGTCCACATTTTTCCATCTTTCACTCTTTCATACTCAACATTTCCCACTCTTTTATTATTTTCTACTCCACATTTCTCGCTTTTTCACTTTTCCTGCCCCACATTTCTCACTCTTTCACTCATTCCCATTACACATTTCTTACTCCTTCACTCTTTTCTACTCCACATTTCTCGCTCTTTCACTCTTTCTTACTCCACATTTCTCGCTCTTTCACTTTTTCCTATTCCACATTTGTCACTCTCACTTTCTTACTCTTCAGTTTCCTACTCCAGATTTCTTGCTCTTTCACTCTTTTCTACTCCAGATTTCTCACTCTTTAACTCTTTTTCAACCCCACATTTCTCGCTCTATCGACTCTTTTCTACTCCACATTTCTCACTTTTTCAAGCTACACATTTCTAATTTTTTCACTCACTTCTACTCCATACTTCTCTCTCTTTCACGCTTTTCTGCACCACATTTCTCTCTCTTTCACTCTTTCATACTCAATATTTTTAGCTCTTTTACTCTTTTCTACTCCACATTTCTCGCTCTTTGACTCTTCCCTACTCCACATTTCTGGCTTTTTCACTTTTCCTGCTCCACATTTCTCACTTTTCCACTCTAATCCACTCCACATTTCTTACTCCTTCACTCTTTTCCACTCCACATTTCTTGTCTAACACTCTTTTTTCTCCACATTTCTAACTTTCACTCTTTCCCACTCCATATTTCTTACTCCTTCACTTTTCTACTCCACATTTCTTGCTCTTTCACTCTTTTTTACTTCACATTTCTTGCTCTTTCACTTTTCCTATTCCACATTTGTCACTCTTTCACTTCTTACTCTTCACTTTTCTACTCCACATTTCTTGCTCTTTCACTCTTTCTTACTCCATATTTCTTGCTCTTTCACTTCTTACTCTTCAGTTTTCTACTCCACATTTCTTGCTCTTTCACTCTTTCTTACTCCACATTTCTTGCTCTTTCACTTTTCCTATTCCACATTTGTCACTCTTTTACTTCTTACTCTTCACTTTTCTACTCCACATTTCTTGCTCTTTCACTCTTTCTTACTCCATATTTCTTGCTCTTTCACTTTTCCTATTCCACATTTGTCACTCTTTCCCTTTCTTACTCTTCACTTTTCTACTCCACATTTCTTGCTCTTTCACTCTTTCTTACTCCACATTTCTTGCTCTTTCACTCTTTCTTACTCCACATTTCTTGCTCTTTCACTTTTCCTATTTCATATTTGTCACTCTTTCACTTTCTTACTCTTCACTTTTCTACTCCACATTTCTTTTAGTCTTTCACTCTTTCTTACTCCACATTTCTTGCTCTTTCACTCTTCCCTACTCCACATTTCTCACTCTTTCACTTTTCCTATTCCACATTTGTCACTCTTTCACTTTCTTACTCTTCACTTTTCTACTCCACATTTCTTGCTCTTTCACTCTTTCTTACTCCACATTTCTTGCTCTTTCACTCTTTCTTACTCCACATTTCTTGCTCTTTCACTTTTCCTATTTCATATTTGTCACTCTTTCACTTTCTTACTCTTCACTTTTCTACTCCACATTTCTTAGTCTTTCACTCTTTCTTACTCCACATTTCTTGCTCTTTCACTCTTCCCTACTCCACATTTCTCACTCTTTCACTTTTCCTATTCCACATTTGTCACTCTTTCACTTTCTTACTCTTCACTTTTCTACTCCACATTTCTTGCTCTTTCACTCTTTCTTACTCCACATTTCTTGCTCTTTCACTCTTTCTTACTCAACATTTCTTGCTCTTTCACTCTTTCTTACTCAACATTTCTTGCTCTTTCACTTTTCCTATTTCATATTTGTCACTCTTTCACTTTCTTACTCTTCACTTTTCTACTCCACATTTCTTGCTCTTTCACTCTTTCTTACTCCACATTTCTTGCTCTTTCACTCTTTCTTACTCCACATTTCTTGCTCTTTCACTCTTTCTTACTCAACATTTCTTGCTCTTTCACTCTTTCTTACTCCACATTTCTTGCTCTTTCACTCTTCCCTACTCCACATTTCTCACTCTTTCACTTTTCCTATTCCACATTTGTCACTCTTTCACTTTCTTACTCTTCACTTTTCTACTCCACATTTCTTGCTCTTTCACTCTTTCTTACTCCACATTTCTTGCTCTTTCACTCTTTCTTACTCCACATTTCTTGCTCTTTCACTCTTTCTTACTCCACATTTCTTGCTCTTTCACTTTTCCTATTTCATATTTGTCACTCTTTCACTTTCTTACTCTTCACTTTTCTACTCCACATTTCTTAGTCTTTCACTCTTTCTTACTCCACATTTCTTGCTCTTTCACTCTTCCCTACTCCACATTTCTCACTCTTTCACTTTTCCTATTCCACATTTGTCACTCTTTCACTTTCTTACTCTTCACTTTTCTACTCCACATTTCTTGCTCTTTCACTCTTTCTTACTCCACATTTCTTGCTCTTTCACTCTTTCTTACTCAACATTTCTTGCTCTTTTACTCTTTCCTACTCCACATTACTCGTTCTTTCACTTTTTTCTACTCCACATTCTCTCTCTTTTTTAGTATTCCCTACACTTATATCGCTCTTTTACTTTTCCTACTCGACATTTCTCGCTCTTTCTCTTTCATTCTCCACATTTCTAGCTTTTTTATTCATCCATACTCAATGTGTACTGTGTAGGTCAAGTCTCCTTGATAGTTTATATTTTTTTTTTTCATTTTTGGGGGGTGGGGTGGGAGCTTTACGTATCAAAACGTTATTTCCATACAGGAAAGTTGGCTCCAAAATCTATTATACTGTAACTTTCAACTTTTGTTTGCATAAACACTTCTCTTCTCTTCCATATTTTCTGCAAACTCCCAACTAACTTTCTTTGCTTTACCTAGAATATGAATTTCCTCTAATCATACTATAACTCGTTAAATTTAAGACCCCCCCCCAAAAAAAAAAAACAATAATAGTCAACCAGTACTATTTTTGTAACATCCCTATCAAGATTCATTCTTCCATTTTCTTGGTTTTCATTTAACTTGAAAATATTACTCTTGCACATAATTCATTTAAATATTTCCTTTTAAAAGTTCTGTCAAACTTTACCAATGGTTTCTGAAGCTTATTTTCACTATCCTAATTCAGAACTGTAGAATGTACAAACATTTGGCCCTCCAAAGTATACTTACAACTCATATTTTCATCAATCATCTTTCCACTAACATCAGATGCTCATTCTGTGACAATTCACATAATTTTACTCATAAAGTTATCGAATATCCGTGAAGACATGATATTGCACCGGTCTGTATATATATATATATATATGAGGCTCTTCGTAGCAATAGGCGTAGGAGTGGATGCTATATATCATTGTGACATCTACCTTCCTTTTCTAATCAGAATCCTACCGTACACCTTCCTAAGTATATGTTCCCCTCTAAAACTTAAAACTTTAATCACCAAAAACGATTATACAAAGGAAGAATTATTCGTCTCACCTATTCTTATGGGACATTTCCTCTATGGCGCGTGTATTCATTAAAAAAAAAAAAAAAAAAAAAAAAAAAAGTCCTTTTCAGACTAAGCACTCAATGACAATCATCCAATAAGCCAAAGATAAACTCACATTATTGAGATGTTCATCATGCCTATTATCGAGATGTTTGTCTAGATGAGCTTCGTGATAGAACGCCTTCCCGCAGAAGCCACAAGTCCACTGGGGCGGGGTGTGGATCTTGGCCGCCTCCTGCTTAGAAAACACGTCCCTGGCAGCGTGAAGAGGGCATTCCAGAGGCAGCGTCACACCATACTTCTCCAGCACTGGCATCCATCTCTGTTTATGTTGGATAAGAAGAATGAAAATGGGTCACTTATAATTTTTACAGAAGTGCACACATATACATGTATGCATATATATATATATATATATATATATATATATATATATATATATATATATATATATATATATATATATATATATATATTAAACATATGTGTGCATGCATATAAGCATGTATAGCCATCAACTCCCCTGAATGCTCTAAAAGCTAGTTATAAATTTTGTCCACATTTGCAACGTTTCCTGAGGAATTTGAGATGTGTTATAGTTTGCATGGCCATTGCCTTCTAATAAAAATTTCACTTTGAAGTTCATAATGAGGGCCAGAGAGAAAAAAATTGTAGTTGGTTTTCACTAATTTCAGAAATGACCCAATGTATCATCAAATGTCAATAAAAGTAAGAAATGTAGTAACTCAAATAAGTAAGAAAATGTTGAATGGAAGCATGTTAGACTGCTTGGTGGAGACAGGAAATAAAAATATGTTTGAGATATGAATCCAAAAGAAGGAAAACTTGCTTTATTCTTGCCTAATTATGAGGTGCTATTTAATGAGTGAATAAACTTTATGTCATTTCTTGCAATCACATTATCAAATATAATATCCTTAATGAATATAGCTTTGTGGCTCAGTGGTGTATAATCTTGAGCTATGATATAGAGCTCTATGGTCCAGCGATGGGGACTGTGAGGCCATTTAGTACCCAGGGAAATCCCCGAAGTAGCACAAGGAAGTCAAAGTTAAAATATGTATGACATCAAGTTGAACATTGAATACCAGGTGTCTATCAACATAGTGGAAAACCATTTCATCCCTTGCAAGAAAGATAACTTTCAACAATGGATACAACTGTGTTCTAATAAGTCGAATATGCCTTCACTGAGAACCAATCTGGACCAAAAGCTAATGTTTTATTATCATAATTACTATTACTTGCTAAACTATAACCCTAGTTTGAAAAGCAGGATGCTATAAGCCGAAGGGCTCCAAAAGGTAAAATAACCCAGTGAGGAAAGGAAATGAGGAAACAAATAGAATAGTGTGCTCGTGTGTACTCTCAGTGAATCGACGGTCACAATGTTCAGGAAAATAGCCTAATTGCTAACTTTATCTGTGCTCATTTGTATGGAAAATGTGGTCTCTTGCAACATACAGCTTTGCTTACCTTGTTCACTAACTTCCTAACGAGCGCTGCTTTGTCTCTGGTACATGGTGGTCTGGGTTCGATGGGACCGGGCCTGGGAATCAGCGTCAACAAAACCACCACCAACACCTGAGAGATAAGATGGATGTGTACATGGAAGTTGATTAGGAAAGGCATTTGTTTACAGGATAATCTGAAGCTGAGGGGAAAGAGGCTGTGCTGGCATAAATTCAGTTTAATCTAATAACTACAACGAGCAGAGGGGCTAATGTACACTAGTTGAAGGATGGCAGGTGAGAGAGTGATCTCCGTATAGTATTTCATGAGTAAGAACTGTGTAATTACAATTTCGAGAAGGTTCCAAAAGGTATCACTGCTGTTATGTATTACGTTTAGGTGTCTCGGTCTTTCTAGGACTGTTGAAAGTCACTTGTGCGGTAATTGAAAAGTTATATTATAGGTGTTACTGTACCAAAAATTGAAAGAAGCACCGTGGGCGTAACCTCAAAAAATTAACTCTTGCTACTTAAATTCTGCAATATGATCATAACTATCTTCATGGAATACCTCCTTTGTGTTTACAAGTTTAAAAAAAAAAAAAAAAAAACTTTTAATAATTTTATGTAATTGACAAAGCTTACGATGGTCTGAAAAACCTGGCTTTTATGATTTAAGGTAAAAGAAATTTATTCCATACGTATTGTACTTTTCAGTATCTTTAAAGGGGCCTTCATTTACTTCTCACAAATATTGATTTCGTCTGTAATAAAAAAAAAAAATAAATAAATCTGATTAGACGACAGCAACCACAACAAATGCAGCCGTTTCTAGTCCACTGCAGGACGAAGGCCTCAGACACGTCCTTATTCATGTCTGAGGTGGAGCCAGTTTTCATCACCAGACTGGTGATGGTGGCAGACTTTTGTCTGATCGCTCACAACAGACCAACCTAGTATAGGTGGCCCTGATTAGTAGGCTACAGCTTTACTGATCTCAGCGATACATAAACCCTTTCACCACGTCAAGATATCCCCACTCGAAAAGGGTATAAAGTATACATTATGTGTTATATCAATGGAACGCCTTTGGGGTCCTACGTTATGAAAGTTTAAACTTACAGTGGATTGGGTGATTCTTAAACGAATGCTGTTATGCTCTAAACTTGAGAGCCACTTATGGATATCCGATGCCTCTTCAGAGGTAACAATACTCTTATTTTAATTGAGAAACTTTAGTATCAAGGCTTTGAGAGCATTTTTCTGTCACGTTCTTTAATTACATATAAGTTCTAGTGCTTGAAATTCTAGGGTTTTTTAATAACCCTGACAAAATGCCGAAAAATAATGAATTCAAAGATAACAGAGACATAAATCATTTGTGGAAATTACAGCTATATTGGGGGGGGGGGGGGGAATTGGCGCATCTCTCAGAAGAAAATTTCGTTTCTTTCTGTTTAGCATACAAAAGATAAGGCTAAATGTATACCGATGTTGATTATATACTTAAGGTAAAAAGATTACAGGATGAAACTAAACAATTATGGAAAATGTTCTCAAGTTATCACCCACGATTATAAAGACATTCTACATACATTACCATATATACAATGTAAATCATATTTTTCAACATGCATAAATTTACAACACTTAGCCTACTATTAAAAATCTTGTGTATAAAATCTTAAAATGATGGCTTACAGTTTGTGTGAATAGTGTATGAGATGGACAAAGTCAAGGAGAGAGAGAGAGAGAGAGAGAGAGAGAGAGAGAGAGAGAGAGAGAGACTCCTACCTCAACCTTCCTGCGATACGAGGCCATGGCTGCTGGCGTGGTGGAGGGGTAGGCCCAAGGTACTCATGAGGGAAACCCACCTACAAGAGATCCCTCCTAAGGGGCCGCTACCACCCTGCGAGGAGAGGAAGGAAGGGGAACTAGAAATACGTACAAAGAGATATCAAAGGCAGAATACAAAGAATAATTTCTAATTCATATATAAGCAGACAAGGAGAACCTGAAAAAACCAACAGCAATGAATTACCAACTTTACTGGCATAATCTAAACCCATCTCCGTAGGGGGAAAAGGTCAAATAGTGGGTATGTAAGCATATATATATATATATATATATATATATATATATATATATATATATATATATATATATATATATATATAACGGATATTTTACAGGTAATAATGCAAGAGGGAATACAAATACAAGCTTTAAAAATCAACGTTTTAATCTAATGGGGTATGTTACTAATTATTAGTCTAGCTGCTAGGAGGGACAGGATGCATCTAGTTTAACAATGTGAAAATGTTTAATCAGATTCATTTCTGGCAATAAATAAATCACAAACCACCATTAATTCAACAATATTCTGCTTTATAAAGCAATGAATAACTTAGGAAAACTAGGGTTCCAAGAACTGTTGTTTTCGTAGACTTCGTGGTGTTAAAATTGCATGATAAGTCTAGAATTGAACCAATATTTTCATGTTAGGCTATTGCATTTTCGATACATGTACTTCGAGGTGTACATTTGGCGATAATGGCATATATGTCCTTATAATGAAACTATACTTCCATACCATAGTATAGAATTCTCATTGTATGTGAATACGATACGAGAGGTAGTCAGTAATCTTAGTTCTACGTCATCACTAACTCGGGTGTGGCAAAAAAGGCTAGATAATATATGGATAATCTGAACTTAACTTCATGTGCAGTTAACTTGAACTAAAAGCAAATGCTAGTTTTATTCACATTACAGATCGACAAGGACGATGTATAAACATGCTGGAATTCGGGTCTTAAATCATAAGACACGAAAAAGATGAATCGATATCAGTTGACCCATTTACGACATGGAAGACAGAATTGCCTTTTAAACAAAAGTCCATTAAATGTAAGACAAAAGGTGACTGTTCTAAAGTTTAAAGACGGGGAGTAAACCAAGACTATCGTCCATCGAGTCTTGGGTTGACAAAGTAAAGTGTTCTTTGACATACATACAAACGTGAACTAATACAATTTTCAAAGACTTCGATTATCTACTTTTGGTTCCGAACTCACACTCTTAACTTCTCAAAAACAATGATAACATTAAAATTTCTGCCCACATCAAGGCACAACACCAGTATTTTCAAAACCCATGGCTCAAAATCAACTAAAACTTTAAGTGACATACAAGATCAGATTTACAGCAATACATTTAACTTTGGATTTCTTCCCTAACAATGTAAGAGCAGCATATCTACTCTTATACAGATATGAGTGTTAATTAAGACATGGTTATTTCTCCAACATTTGGCTGCATCACACGCGCATATATGTATGTATGTATGTATGTATGCATATATATACTGTATATATACGTATATATACACACACACACACACACATATATATATATATATATATATATATATATATATATATATATATATATATTTATATATATATATATATATATATATATATATATATATATATATATATATATATATATATATATAATGTGTTTGTATATATATATCTATATCTATATATATATATATATATATATATATATATATATATATATATATATATATATATATATATACGTATACATTTATAAATGTTTGTTTTTACACAATTTTAAGGCTTTACATCACTCAAGCCAAAAATATCTACAGGCAGCGACTCCTTAAGGTGTTATCAAATTAATTAAAAATTAATCTACTTTTCTATTGTCAATCTCTTAACTATTCTGATCTCTTCGTTTTAAGCTGGAGGACCAGTGGCATGGGACCCAATTTTACCCAATATCATTTCTTTGTTGCGAGCCAATGCTCTTCTCGCAATTTGGTTCATCAGGTGAGCCTCTTATTCGTTTGTCAGTTAACGTTTAAAAGGTTACCTTAAAGTCTAGACTTCTACCTAAGGTAGACTACATCTGTACCCTACTATTCAAATAGGCTGACGACTCTCATCGTAAATTTGGTATTGTGACAATATCCCGTTTGGTAGTTTCATTTCACACGCTAGAGCCCTGCATCAACTGTGACCTTAAAATTTGTGTTTACACCATTGCTACTTCTAACTAAAATTGAGTGGGTGGGGGATAAAAAGTAGCATATAGGCAGAATCAATTATCATTATTATTATTATCATTATTATTATTATTATTATTATTATTATTATTATTATTATTATTATTATTATTCATGGAAAAGCCGAATGCTACGAGTCCAAAGGCTCCAACAGCGAAAGAAGTCCAATGAGGAAAGGAAATAAGAGAATAGTGAATATTCTATATTTAAGTATTGAATAAGAAATATATGAAATATCTCTATATCAACGTAATAACGTTAAAATAGATCTCCCATATATAATTTATAAGTCAACCTGTTCAACTTTATATATTTAACTTTATGCAAGTTTGATCTTCTGAAGCTCTACCGATTCAACTGCGAGATTAGGAAGACTATTCCACAATTTGGTCATAGCTGGAATAAAACTATTAGAATACTATGTAGTGTTGAGTCTTGTGATGCAGAAGGCAAGACTGTTAGAATTAACTGCACACCTATTACTACATACAGGATTTTGCGTTCTGGAAAGATTTGAATGCAAATGATGGTCAGAATTATGAAAGATCTAACTGAACGACAGTGCCAGAGATTGATACCCAGGTCAAGAGTAAGAAATTTAATTGACCGTAAATTTCTGTGTGTGTATAGATTTCCTTACCTTATGTAAGACACGGCCTCTTGCCGCTGAGCAGCTCGTAATATAGATTTCTATCAAACAAGTTAAGACTAGAGCTGGTAGCTGAAGACCTGACGGGAGAACTGCTCAGAATGCGGTAATGAAAGAATTACATTTCCTAAGGACAGATTAATCACCAAATATCTCAAGACTTTCTCAATAAGTCAATTTTTTTGCAATTGAAAATAGAAAGACCGAATGAGTATTTCAAATATAAATTTACAATCAAGAACAACACATAAAATTTTAAAGAAGTTGCATATAGTTAAAGAAATATTATCAATGCAGAGATCTGGGTGTTGAGGAGCCACTATCCTCGACCTACTTACAATCATACTTTGAGTTTTGTTAGTAATTAACTTCTTGTCCCATAATTTGCATCATACACTTATTTTAGCTAGATCTCTATTAAAGGATTCAGCCACCCAAGTTCTACATTCTGGAGATGGAACAGATGTAGAGAGTAACATCATCTGTAATTGCAACGAGCTTGTTTCCTAGACCACACCACCTATCATGTGTATATAGTATGAATGGTAATGGACAAAGAACCCTACCCTGAAGAACACCAAGTACCAGATTCCTAAACTCACTATGGTGGTCATCATCAACAACTCTTTTCAAACTATTACTCAAAAAAATCAACAATAATGCAAAGATATGATCCACCTACTCCCAACTGTTTCAGTATGAAAACAAGGGCCTCATTATCAACACGGATAAAGATCACACTAAAATCAAGGGCAATTATACAAACTTCCTGACCACAATTATGATGATATTAGGGTATAATCTGCGTGATATAGATTATCCGTAGTATATTTACATTAAATTGTACAAGTCCCTGATTATGCCTTTCGTTTTCCAGTAAGATGTATGTAACTAGGCAAATTTGAGATTTTACTGTTTCATCAACTCAAGTGAAAGGGAATACATTGCCATAGATTTGATGAAGCCCCATACGGAAGGTCATATAGAGACTTTACCTTTGCCTCGTCAACTCTTAGAAACTGTAACACACGCTTAGAAATAGATATTTGTGAGGAAGAAGCCGGAAAAGCGAAGCCCGTTAACGGAAGGTACTACATCTTTTGTACGGGAAGAAAATGCAAGAAATAATAAGTAAAATACAGTGAATGCACATAGTTATAGATGTAAGTACCAAAGGAAAATTCACCCTCATTTTTTTTTTTTAAGTAATATACATATTTTTTGTGTATAGTTTCGTTGACTAATAGTCCTTACGTTTTGTATGTATTCTGGATATACAAAGTTAGTCAATATTATTATTATTATTATTATTATTATTATTATTTTTTTACTGCCGAGTTACTTTTATAACATTCAAGTTGATAAAAAATAAGGGTGCCACTCGAGGGTTCAATATGGTATAGAATTTGCAACAGTAGCTTACAGCACACTGCCTAAACACTTCTGTATTATCACTCACATACAGTACTATATAATAAAGAGCATGTGTCTGGCTATACACCAGAACTCGAAGGATATAGGGATAAATTGTTACAAGACCCGGACGGTCTTATAAAGAAACTCACTACATTATTCTTGCGAGAATTTACAGAACGTCTACTTAAGAATATAATTTGGCCTGATAATAGCTTGTTTACATCAAATGTCATTGTTTGTCTTCAATTGTATGTATGTATGTATGTATGTATGTATGTATGTATGTATGTATGTATGTATGTGTGTATGTAGTTCAATACAGTAGAAAATAATTAAAAGTGTGTTTGATTAGACTTTATCCTCTTTCCAGTTCCCATTATTAGAACTTGCACTTAAAAACCAACAATAACTGGTGGTATTCTCGCAATGACGCACTTTTCCATGCACGTGTTCATGTGTTTTTTTTTTTCTGCATACTAATTACAATATAGGTCTATATGCAGGTAGTAGATCCTGTATACTGATATGAGTATGTAAACGGAATACACATACAGGACACTTACACGTCTCCAGATGTGCATGGTTATAAAAATAGGCCAGCACAGATGTACGTTATTGATGATTGAATTGTTCGCAACGATAAGGTTAACTAATATTTAATGATACCGATTACTCAACATTTTTGTAAACATCCGATGGGCCGGGGAACCGCTATATTTTGCCGGTGAAATAACAATAAGTATTAGTTCATAACTGTACCCCTCGCTTTACATGCCAGTATTACTTGAATGTTTATTGGGATTATTCTATAAATTGTTACGTTAAAAACCTTAGGAGGCAGCATCTTTTAAGTCTAGGAAAACCTGCGTTCTCTCTAAAACATCTTCCGCACTTAATTAATTTGTGCTATCTTGCGTGAAATGACAATATTATGTTTCTGATTGCCTATAAAATGTGAAAACATAGATGAGTTGTCTTCTGAAGATTTATATTAATTGCATTAATAACAAGATGATCTTGACAGGTCAATGAAATTCGATCAAAATTATGCATTATTCCATATACTCCTATCTCTTAGGACATGGCACGTCTATGTTCACATGGTTAAAATCAGTATGTATCTTATTCATCATATACTTGGTTAATATGCTACGCCTTACCTGTGATCATTTCTAGATATCCATGGCCAAAGAAGAAATGCCAAATTCACGTCAGGAAAACGGGTTTGATGTCAGCTTTGTCGTCTGCATATTTGGTAGGGATGATTAATATAAAGTATAGGATATTGGTTTCCAATTATTTATTTAAAATCAACGATATCATAGAATTGTTTAATAATTTAATATAAAATAATTAAAATGACAAATTAGTGATAAGCAATATCAAATTACACTAAAATTTAAAGTAACTACTAGTTAAAATTAAATCTTGATAGCAATTGATATCGATAACTGTGATAGAATATGCATAAAGTTTTATCAGTTTAAGTAAAATATGTAACTTTTTTCTATAAAGTATAATTTTATACCAAAGTTCCCTCAGAAAGGCAAATCAAAACAGAAGAAGGAAAAGGTTGCGCACACTTTGTTTACATTATTAAAGTTAACACTGTTCGCCCAATACTTGTAAGTATATTGGACCGAGTTTTATGTTGAACATTTTTCTTTTCCTTAGACTATCCTTATAAATTGAATTATATCATGGGTTATATTTATTAGTCGAGTAATTTAGGTTATGCCATAAGTTATAAGGGAAGCAAAGTTTATCACTGTTTTGGCCTACTTGGCATAAGCTATTTCTTACCCATACTTAACATGGCCTAATTTTGTTTGGGAAGCTATTTCATCATAGTCAAACGTGTTGTCCCTTAAAATTAATTAAGATAATGTCTTACGGTAGACCATTGGTAGTTCACTGTGATAGAGGAAGCACACGTTGAAATATTCTGCAAATTTCTGTAATTTCGTGAGCTGATGCTGATGATTAGTTGGTGTTACAATAATAAAGTACAATATTAAGTCATTGAAAGTGACATGATTGAATTGAACTTAAGGTATTTGTAGATTATCTACCCTGACCAATAAAGAAATTTTTATGTCTGTCCCTACATTATACATGCTACCCTAGATCTTTTCAAGCCCACTTATTAGAAACCCCATAGCCTATAGTCGGTATCTACTGATAAACTAGAGTAAATAAATAGAAAAATATGGGGTATTATTACATTTCAACCATTATGGGAAATCTATTATATTAATATTTTTCCCGAGTAAAGCACGTTGAGATACTACCACTAGAGAGGTATTGGATCCTTTGACTGGCCAGACAGTAATGCATTGGATTCCTCTCTCTGGTCACGGCTTATTTTTTTCTTTCCCTACACTTACACAGAATAGTTTGGCCTATTCTTTACATATTCTCGTCTTTCCTCATACACCTGACAACAATGAGATACTTAACACTTCTTCACCCAAGGGGTTAATTACTGTACTGCAATTTGTTCAGTGTACTTTCCTCTTGGTAAGGGTAGAAGAGACTCTTTAGCTGTGGTAAGCAGCTCTTCTAGGAGAAGGACACTCCAATATTAAACTACTGTTCTCTAGTCTTGGGTAGTGCCATAGCCTCTGTACCATGGTCTTCCACTGTCTTGGGTTGGAGTTCTCTTGCTTGAGGGTACACTCAGGCACACTATTCTATCTTATTTTTTTTCTTCCTCTTGTTTTTTTTTTAAATGGTGTGTTGGGCAGGCTTAATAGAAGGGCCATGGATGCCTGGTGGTTTATCAAGAGGTTGTCTTTTCCTTTTTCTGATTCTTTTTCTTCTTAAAACCATCCTTACTGTCCTCCCTTCAGTTGAAGTGGCTATCCTGGAGGGTATTTAGCCTTGCATGGTGTATCGGCTCCTCCATGTTGACCAGTTTTTCCGACTTTTTACTATAGTCTATGGGTATCATCAATCACTTTGTTTATAATTCTGTACGTATTGTTTTTGTTATAATTCTTGTTAATCTAGTTTTTAAGTATGATGTCTCTTTTTTATTTCTATTAATTCTTATGCTGTCTGGAGACATTGAGCGAAATCCGGGACCAGTACGTCCTAGATTTCGTCAATGTCGTCTTCTGTATTGCAATATTCGTGGTCTTCATGCAAATATCCAAGACCTTACAGTTGCGTCCAGACAGTATGATATTCTTTTGTGCTCAGAAACTTTGGTTTCTAATATGAGGCACTCATCTGAGCTCCTTATAACTGGTTTTAAGAAGCCAATAATGTTGAAACGTGATGCCATCCCTAGGGCCAGGGGAATGGCGGTGTATATTAGGACCGAGTACCCTGCTTCTCATAAGTCCTGCTATCAATGTGGATGTCATGAGATTCAGGTAATAAAAGTTTGTGGCAGGCATAACAACTTTTATTTATGTTCGATCTACCGGAATCCAGACATGGATGATTCTATCTTCGATTGTCTTCTTACCATTATGGCTAAGATACAAGAAGATGAAAGAAAGGCTTCTTTTGTCTTTGTTGGTGATTTTAATGCTCACTATAGGGAGTGGTTAAGTTCTATCTCTCCTACCGATTGCCATGGCTTAAGAGCTTTAGACTTTGCCTCTGAATCAGGCTGTGAGCAAATCATAAATGAAGCTACTCACAGGTCTGGTAATTTCTTGGACCTCGTATACACTGACTCCCCTGGCGTTATAACTGGTAAGGTTGGTTCTCCAGTCGGGACATCTGATCATGCCTTGATTTCATTATTAGTGAAGACTGAGCAGCCTGTTCCTGATATATCATATTCTTGTAAAATTTATATGAAATCCCAAGCAGACTGGAATGGGATTTTACATGATCTTTTGTGCTTGAATTGGTCACAATTATATAATAGTGTAGATCCTGTTGTCCCTTTGAATGAGAATCTAGTCAACATAATTGATAGGCGTATCCCTTCTCGTGTGCTAAGGTACCGAGTGAAGGACAAACCGTGGTTCAATGATGATTGTAGACGTGCTTTTTTGGAGAAGCAGGAGGCCTATCAACTTTGGAAGGGTAACAGATCAGATTTGACCTGGAACAACTATACTCAGCTTCGAGCTTTTGCTCAGAGAGTTTATGCCTCAACTGAAAAGGAGTACAATTTAACCATAAAAGAAACACTTTCTGGTACAACTCAGGAACATAAATGGTGGTCTACCCTTAAATCTGCACTCTTTGGTGTAGATGTAACAGTTCCTCCTTTACTTAAACCAGATGGCTCAGTCACTCACTGTCCAAAGGAAAAGGCAACCCTTTTAGCTGATGTTTTTGACAGTAAACAGAGTAATGAAAAACTTGAACTTCCTCATTCCTGTTTTCCTGAGGCTAAACTAACTAGTTTAGCTTTTCGATCTCGTGAGATTAAAGCTCTGTTGATGGACCTTGATGCTTATGGAGGTGTAGACCCAAATGGTATTTTTCCTTTGTTTTTTATAAAGACAGCAGATTTCTTAGCTCCAAAGTTATCTGTTATTTTGCGCAAGTTAGCAAGAAGAGGAGCTTTTAGCACTAGTTGGAGAATTGGTAATGTTACTCCTCTATGTAAATGTGTTTGTGGTAGCTCAAGTCCCACTGATTACCGCCCAATTTCCATAACTCCCATATTATCTAAAGTTTTTGAACGTCTTCTGGCAAAACGTCTTAATAGGTTTGCTGAAGGTAATCATCTACTCCCTAGTTTGCAATTTGGTTTTCGTAAAGGCCTTGGAGCATGTGATGCCCTTCTTACAATCTCCAATGCTGTACAGAAATCCCTTGATTGTGGTCGGGAAGTTCGTATGATTGGCCTTGATTTTAGTGCTGCCTTTGACCGTGTTAATCATGAGGCCCTTGTTTTCAAACTGAAACAGTTGGGAGTGGGTGGGTCGTTTCTTAGCATTATTATTGATTTTTTAAGTAATAGATCTCAAAGAGTTGTTGATGGGCACCATAGTGATTATAGGAATGTGATATCCGGTGTTCCACAGGGTAGTGTTCTTGGCCCATTACTTTTTATACTATATACACATGACATGTGGTTTGGCCTAGAAAACAAGCTTGTTGCTTATGCAGATGATGCTACTCTCTTTGCATCAATTCCATCCCCTGAATGTAGATCTAGGGTTGGTGAATCCCTTAATAGAGATTTAGCTAGAATTAGTGCATGGTGCAAATTATGGGGTATGAAGTTGAATCCTAACAAAACTCAAAGTATGATTGTAAGTAGGTCAAGGACGGTGGTTCCTCAACATCCGGATCTCAATATTGATAATGTTCCTTTAAATATGTATGACTCTTTCAAAATTTTAGGTGTAATTCTCGACAGTAAATTTACTTTTGAGAAACATATAAGGTCTGTGTCTTCTTCAGTTTCTCAAAAAATAGGCTTATTGAGAAAGTCTTTCAAGATTTTTGGTGATCAATCTATTCTGAAGAAGTGTTTTAACTCTTTCATTCTACCTTGTTTTGAGTATTGTTCTCCTGTCTGGTCTTCAGCTGCTGATTCTCATCTTAATTTGTTGGACAGAAACTTACGGTCTATTAAATTTCTTATTCCTGATCTAGATATTAATCTCTGGCACTGTTGTTCAATTAGTTCATTATGCATGTTGCATAAGATTTTTCACAACTCTGACCATCCTTTACATTCAGATCTCCCTGGACAATTCTATCCTGTTCGTAATACTAGGCAGGCAGTTAATTCTAATAGCCAGGCCTTCTCCATCACGAGGCTCAATACTACGCAGTACTCTAGAAGTTTTATTCCAGCTGTGACCAAGTTGTGGAATGATCTTCCTAATCGGGTGGTTGAATCAGTAGAACTTCAAAAGTTCAAAGTTGGAGCAAATGCTTTTTTGTTGACCAGACGGACATAGTCTTTTTATAGTTTATATATGACATATTTGTTTTTGATGTTGTTGATAGTTTATTATATGACATGTCTGTTTTGACGTTGTTTCTTATTTTAGAATGATTTATTGTTAATTTGTTCTCTTCATTTATTTATTTCCTTATTTCCTTTCCTTACTGGGCTATTTTTCCCTGTTGGAGCCCCTGGGCTTATAGCATCTTGCTTTTCCAACTAGGGTTGTAGCTTGGATAGTAATAATAATAATAACAAAACTCTTCTTCTCAATACATTATTGTCGCTAATGCATACTTACAAAGAAAAAAAATAATTCAGGTATTGAAGGTCTTGACTTTTTCTAAGTTCAGTGTATATCTTTCCATGGGCACGCAAGGTAGCTCTTGTTAGTTTGTGTATCTGTTTTCATCTTACTTGGCTCCTCCCCATTGCATAATGTGACAATATTTGCTTGAATGCGCATTTCCTCCTCCCACTAATGTCGCTCCTCCAATCAAAATATTACTGGGATCTTTTCTAGAGTTATTATTGGCTTCCTGCTAGTAATGTCGCTCTTCCAATGAAATTTTGAGTTTTTTCAAGAGTTATCGTTGGCTATTTTTTTCCCTTATAATTTGTTTTCTCTATGACAATGTTCACGCTTAATCAAATTATCATTCATTCCTGGCCATATTGTTAAGAAATTTTTTGTAGAAACTATCGTAAGGAAATATTGGAGGATTCATTTTGTCTCTCATTCTTATCCCAAGGATCTGTTTTTCGTGCAATATACCATTGTAACCAATAGTATTTGGTTTTTTTCCTATTTCATTGTGGGAGAAACGCCTGATTGTCGTTTGTTTTTTATTTTGAAACCAGCCGGTCTCTATACGTTCAGCACTATCGTTACTTAACTGTCATGGATCCTCCGGTGCAGGTGTGCAATATATGTTGCTATTCGTATTTTGAGGTGATCGCTCGATTTTATGGAAGTTATAATGGTACTCCAGAGGTTGTGAATAGGTTTCTTAGAGAGCATTCAGTATTACCCATAAGTGTTAAGTGTGCTAAATGTGATTCACCTTTACTTTTCCGTGAGGATAGGAATTTATGGTACTGTACAAAATCAGGTCTAGGGTCTGAGACCGGGGTCGTTCTAGGTTAACTTATGGGGTTTTGTTAGGTTAGCTGGTTTAATTTAGGGGTAGGTCTAGGGTCTGTGACCGGGGTCCTTCTAGGTTAGGTTAGGGGGTTTTGTTAGGTTAGCTGGTTTAGTTTAGGGGTAGGTCTAGGGTCTGTGACCAGGGTCCTTCTAGGTTAGGTTAGGGGGGTTAGTTAGGTTAGCTGGTTTAGATTAGGGGTAGGGTTAGGTAGGTCTAGG
This sequence comes from Palaemon carinicauda, assembly GCF_036898095.1. NCBI lineage: Eukaryota > Metazoa > Arthropoda > Malacostraca > Decapoda > Palaemonidae > Palaemon > Palaemon carinicauda. Next base: position 29,071,743 of record NC_090755.1, on the reverse strand, counting down.
GTCTGAGACTGGGGTCGTTCTAGGTTAGGTTAGGGGGGTTTATTAGGTTAGCTGGTTTAGTTTAGGGGTAGGTCTAGGGTCTGTGACCGGTGGCCTTCTAGGTTAGGTTAGGGGGGGTTTGTTAGGTTAGCTGGTTTAGTTTAGGGATAGGTTTAGGGTTTGTGATGAAAGATTAAGGTCTGTGGTATACTTAACAGCTTTTAGGATTTGTTTTCTAACATAAACCATTTTTTTATTGCAAATATCATTTGACGCCCCCCCCCCCCACCCAAAACCCCGGTTCCCACCTGGTGACCCCCATAATTGTTGGGATGAAGTAGGGTCTTTCTGCATTACAAAATAATATGAAACAAAAACAATAAAAACACGGTTACAAACACTGATGTTTCTGGAAAAACTCGTTGTTTTAACTCCAATTACATAGTAAATCTCTAAATCGGATGGTTTGCGGTCAAAATAAACGTTAAATCCGTTGGAACTACACTATTTCTGATGCAACATATATATTTTTATTCCAGTTTCCCCATAATGGTTGAAACTGTAATTTTACCAAATACGGGGTAACATTTCTAAGAGAAAAAAAAAACTCTACAAGAAATGATGTGCTTTCAACAAATTTGACCTTTACTTGTACTGCAAATAAGCCGTTGTACCATTATGGACCCCCCCCTTTCCAAGGGACACAGGTGGGAACCTGTGATTTTGAGTGTGCAAAAAAAGGAAAAAACATTATTTAATACTTTTGAGATTGTAAAAGGGTACGTAGCCTAAAAAACCCACCTTATCTAACAGTTCCAGGTCACAGCCCCTAGCCGGGCTGACCCCCCTTCCCAGGTCACAAGACGTGATTATTATTTATTTTATTCAGCTTGCCATGACAGCGCTCCACTGCGCATCAGCGCTCTCCAGTGACGAAGCTTTCACCAGCTCTTCAGCAACCTCTAGCTCGTCAGCGCTCACCTGCGCACCTGCATTCTCCAGTAGTTCCTCTACAGCAACCTCCTGCGCAGCACCGAACTGCGCCCCGCGCTCTCCTGCGAATTTTGAGAAGACTGTATAACACCCTGCACAGCACCTTACTGTGCGGCAACGCTCTCTGGCGCGCCAGCGCTCTCCTGCACACTTGCGCTCGCAGATCCAGCGCTCGCCAAAGAGCCACTGCTCACATGCACACCAGCGCTTGCCTGCTTGCTAGCTCTTTCCTGCACGCCAGCGCTCTTCTGTGCATTCACCGTAAACTATGCACCAGCATCCTCCTGTGCACCACCGTACTGCGCTCCAGCGCTCTCCAGCACATTCTCTGTAAACTGCGCAGCGCTCTTCTGCGCATAAGCACTCTCCGGCTTGCCAACGCTCCAATACTCTCCTGCGCGCTCGTGCAAGAGGCAAAAAGAACGAAAGGTAAATTTTAAATATTTAACTTAGCCGGTGAATATATAATAGCTGCTGCTCCGGCGGCTCGACAGAAAAACACAAAAACTCGCGAGCGATCGCTATGAAGGTTGCGGGTGTGCCCACCAGCGCCAACTATCGGCCAGATACCGCATATGCATGTAAACAAGCTCCAATTCTTCTCTGTCGGTCTGATCGACAAGACGTACCATTACTCGCTGTTAACCTGGAGTTTTTCAACAGACTTGGTGAAGTACTTCATTTTGGTTTGAGCTTTCGCAGTGCAGGTGTTTTATCTTCAACTTAAACTCTTGAACTCTTTTTTGGACAGATTTAATTGTTGATGACTTTGGATTGTTTTTTGGACTTTCTTTGACTTTTTCAAAATGGCTGACCCTTCTCCAATTCCTAGATTTCGTAAGTGTAATGCTAGGGATTGCAATAAGCGTCTTCCAAAGGCCTCTCTCGACCCACATACTGTGTGTTCTAATTGTCGGGGTAAAACCTGTCAATTAGGAAATCGGTGTGAGGAGTGCGTGGGCCTTTCGGAATTCGATTGGCTTGAGTATGACAAGTATTCTCGTAAGCTAGAGAGAGATAGGGTGAGGAGAAGTTCCTCTAGATCGTTAGAATTTTCCTCCTCCCATGCCCCTGAACCTAATCCTTCCCCTGTAGTAGTTGTGCCTGAACCCTCTACTAGCACTCAGGAACCATCAATGCGGGATATGTTACGTGCCATTCATGCTTTGGGCGAAAGAGTTGAGTCGTTAGCTACAGACCGTAATCAACTCATGGCGGACGTTAAAGAGTTAAAGTGTCAGAGTGCCACAGTGGAAAATCGTGGGAAAGTGATTAGTGCGCAAAGTGTTATCAGTGTTGCGACCGAGGGTTCGTCTGTTCGTGCCTGTCGTTCGCCTAGTCCGAGACCTCTTGCAAGCTCCCAAGCCCCAGGGAGAAGTAATGTCGTAGGACTTATGGGTTCGAGAGGCTTTAATCAGCGAACAGACGTTCCCTCTATGGTTTCAGGCGTGTCTCATCAAGACCGCCCCTACCATAAGACGAGCGAGACGATTTTCTCCTCGTCATCCGAAGGCTTTTCGCGTAAGAAACCGTGGAGCAAGGTTTCGAGGCCCTTAAAGCGAAAGTCAGTCCCTTCAGGACAGGTCCAGCGTCCTGGTTGTAGCCATTGGGACAGCTCTGACCCTATGCAGTCATCGGAAGACTGCTCGCCGCCTAAGCAGAAACGTAACACAGGCTCCGAGAGTCTTGGTGTAGGCAAGGTTTTGCAGTCGCAGACGTTACCCTCGTCTCTTACCGCACCCATTCCCGTTGATCCTAAATGGGTTGTACTGCAAGACATGCAGATTAAGCTTGCCTCTCTTATGGAGGACTATTCTGCTGAAAAGGTTCACAATGATCCTCGCCGCTTAGCTGATCGAGATCCTGGCCGTCAGCCGCCCAAACGAGCCTTTGCTCGTCCTGTTGACGTTGGCGTCACTAAGTCACGTCAGTCACGTTTTGTAGAGCCTCACTTGATGCAGTCCCGTGTTGACTTTCAGCCGCATGTGGACGTTCAGCCGCTTCCTAATGCTCTTGTTGACGTTCAGGACGTTCGCCAACCAGCGAAGTTGACTTGTTTTGACGCTGAGCGTCAAGCACCGCAGTCAAGAGTTGTTTTGACTGCTCAGTCTAGGCAGTCAAGGCAGTCTCGAGTTGACGTCGAGCGTCCTCCTGCTCCTGTTGTTGTTGACAGTCAGGCTGTTAAGCAGTTACATGACGTAGCGTCCTGGACTGCTACTGATGCACCAGTGCGGGTGGACTCTGCTTGTCAAGCATTGCCACCAAGGCAGGTCTCCCCTTTGCTTGTTACTCAGCAGTTATCGGACGAAGATCCTTCAGATGAGGACGTTGCTGATCCTCATCATGATGATCATCCTTCAGATGTAGACGAACCTAAGACGGTTCCTCCTTCGATGGACTTTAAGAAGATCATGTTGATTTTCAAGGATCTTTTTCCCAATCACTTTGTTGCCGTTGCTCCTCGTTCGCCACCGTCTGAGTTTGCTCTAGGCTTACCTGCTACCAAGCCAGCCTTTACTAAGCTAGTGCTTTCTCGCTCTTCCAAGAGGGCTTTACGACTTTTAGGCGACTGGTTGGATACCAGGAGGAGTTTGGGGAAGACGGCCTTTGCCTTCCCTCCTTCTAAGCTTGCTTCTCGATCGAGCGTCTGGTACGACACGGGAGAAGTTCTCGGCTTGGGAGTCCCTGCCTCTGCCCAGGGTGACTTCTCAAGCCTCGTAGACTCTCCCCGTCGCCTGGCCATGAGACGCTCGAAGATTAGTTGGTCCTCCTTGGACCTTGACCATCTGCTTAAAGGCTTATACAGGGCCTTTGAAGTATTTAACTTTCTTGACTGGTCATTAGGAGCTTTAAGTAGGAAAATCTCGGCTGCCGACCAAGATGTTTCCTTACTTATCATGTCATGTATGGATAAAGCCATCCGCGATGGCTCCAATGAGCTCGCCTCCACCTTTACGTCGGGAGTCTTAAAGAAGCGAGAAACCCTTTGCTCTTTTCTTTCGGCAGGAGTTACTCCCTGTCAGAGATCAGAACTGCTCTTTGCTCCCTTATCAGCGTCCTTGTTTCCGCAACAACTGGTTAAGGATATAGCTTCTTCGCTTGTGCAGAAGGACACCCATGACTTGATGGCGTCCTCTGCTCGCAAAGGGGCTCCTTCTACATCCTTTGCTGTAAGACCCAGGATCGAGACTCCGGCATCCAGATTTATCCCGCCCTTTCGTGGCAGAGCTCCCAGCAGGGGAAGCGCTCGTGCCGAGGGAAAGAGAGGTAAGAAGATAGGAGCCAAGTCCTCACGTGGCAGAGTCTGACTGCCCACAGCCTCAGACAGCGGTAGGGGCCAGATTGAAGAGCTTCTGGCAGGCCTGGGAGAAGAGGGGTGCAGACCAAGAGTCTGTTCGGTTGCTCAGAGAGGGGTACAAAATACCGTTTGTACGCAAACCTCCTCTAGTGACAACTCCCATAGACCTCTCTCCCAGGTACCGAGAGGAGTCAAAGAGACAAGCCCTAAACCAAGAAGTGTCTCTGTTGCTAGAGAAGGGAGCGGTGGTGAAAGTCTCGGACCTTCAATCACCGGGGTTTTACAACCGTCTCTTCCTAGTCCCAAAGCATATAGGAGGTTGGAGACCAGTGCTAGACGTCAGTGCGCTCAACGTTTTTGTTACGAAAACAAAGTTCACTATGGAGACCACGAAGTCCGTCTTAGCAGCGGTCAGAGAGGGAGACTGGATGGTCTCTCTCGACCTACGAGATGCGTACTTCCACATTCCTATACACCCGGATTCCCAACCGTTTCTGAGGTTTGTTTTCAGGAATGTGGTATACCAGTTTTGGGCCCTGTGCTTTGGCCTCAGTCCTGCTCCTCTCGTGTTTACGAGGCTCATGAGGAATGTGGCAAAATTCCTCCATTTATCGGGAATCCGAGCCTCCCTGTACTTGGACGACTGGCTTCTCAGGGCATCGTCCAGTCATCGCTGTCTGCAGGATCTTCATTGGACGTTGGGTCTGACCAAGGAATTGGGACTTTTGGTCAACCTAGAAAAGTCCCAACTGATCCCATCCCAGACTATTCTATATTTAGGGATGGAGATTCGCAGTCCAGTTTTTCGGGCTTTTCCGTCTGCCACCCGAATAGAACAAGCCCTGCTCAAAGTCCAACTAATGCTGAAAAGAGAACGGTGTTCAGTCAGGAGTTGGATGAGTCTCGTAGGGACTCAATCATCCCTGGAGCAGTTTGCCTCGCTAGGGAGACTACACCTTCGGCCTCTCCAGCTCCATCTAGCCTCTCACTGGAACAAGGACAAGACGTTAGAGACGGTATCAATCCCGGTCTCCGAACCAGTAAAGGCATGCCTGAAATGGTGGAACAGCAATATCAGTCTGAGAGAGGGACTATCCCTAGCAGTCAAGAACCCAAACCACGTGTTGTTCTCAGATGCGTCGGATTTGGGTTGGGGTGCGACCCTGGACGGTCGGGAATGCTCAGGTCTGTGGACCTCAAGTCAGAAGAGCATGCACATCAACGGCAAGGAGCTATTGGCAGTCCACTTGGCCTTGATGAGATTCGAAAGCCTTCTTCGAAACAAAGTGGTAGAGGTCAACTCAGACAATACCACAGCTTTGGCGTACATCTCCAAGCAAGGAGGCACACACTCCCTCACGCTGTACGAGATCGCAAGGGACCTTCTCATTTGGTCAAGAAATCGAGGCATCTCCCTGTTAACGAGATTTATCCAGGGGGACTTGAACGTCTTGGCAGACTTTCTCAGTTGGAGGGGTCAGGTGATACCCACGGAATGGACCCTCCACAAGGACGTGTGCAAGAGTCTTTGGGCGACTTGGGGTCAACCCACCATAGACCTCTTTGCCACCTCGATGACCAAGAGGCTACCAATCTATTGCTCACCAGTCCCAGATCCAGAAGCAATACACGTAGACGCGTTTCTACTGGATTGGTCTCATCTGGACTTATATGCATTCCCACCATTCAAGATTGTCAACAAGGTACTGCAGAAGTTCGCCTCTCACGAAGGAACAAGGTTGACGTTGGTTGCTCCCCTCTGGCCCGCGAGAGAGTGGTTCACCGAGGTACTTCAATGGCTGGTAGACATTCCAAGAAGTCTTCCTCTAAGGGTAGATCTATTACGTCAGCCCCACGTAAAGAATGTTCATCAAAGCCTCCCCGCTCTTCGTCTGACTGCCTTCAGACTATCGAGAGACTCTCAAGAGCTCGAGGCTTTTCGAAGGAGGCAGCCAGTGCGATTGCGAGAGCTAGGAGAGCTTCTACCATCAGAGTATACCAGTCGAAGTGGGAAGTCTTTCGAGACTGGTGCAAGTCAGCATCTGTGTCCTCTTCCAGTACCTCTGTAGCCCAAATCGCAGATTTTCTTTTACATCTGAGAAATGTTCGCTCCCTCTCAGCTCCCACGATTAAGGGCTACAGGAGCATGTTGGCTTCGGTCTTTCGTCATAGAGGCTTAGATCTTTCCAACAATAAAGATCTCCAAGATCTCCTTAAGTCTTTCGAGACCTCTAAGGAACGTCGTTTGGCGACTCCTGGATGGAACTTAGACGTGGTCCTAAGGTTCCTCATGTCAGACAGGTTTGAGCCATTACATTCAGCCTCCCTGAAGGATCTCACCCTCAAGACGCTTTTCCTAGTGTGCTTGGCTTTGGCTAAAAGGGTCAGTGAACTTCATGCCTTCAGTAAGAACATCGGCTTTTCTACAGAAAAAGCCACATGTTCACTGCAACTTGGTTTCCTGGCCAAAAATGAACTGCCTTCTCGTCCTTGGCCTAAATCTTTTGATATACCTTGCTTATCAGAGATCGTAGGCAACGAACTTGAAAGAGTGCTGTGTCCAGTTAGAGCTCTTAAGTTCTACTTAGCCCGTACTAAGTCCTTACGAGGTGGATCTTAGGCATTATGGTGCTCAGTTAAGAAACCATCATTGCCTATGTCAAAGAATGCTTTGTCATATTTTATCAGATTTTTAATACGAGAGGCTCATTCTCACTTGAATGAGAAAGACCGATGCTTGCTTAAGGTTAAGACGCACGAAGTAAGAGCTATAGCAACTTCCGTGGCCTTTAAGCAAAATAGATCTCTGCAAAGTATTATGGACGCGACCTTTTGGAGAAGCAAGTCGGTATTCGCGTCATTTTACTTAAAAGATGTCCAGACTCTTTACGAGGACTGCTACACACTGGGTCCATTCGTTGCAGCGAGTGCAGTAGTGGATGAGGGTTCTACCACTACATTACCCTAATTCCAATATCCTTTTAATCTGTCTCTTGAAATGTTTTTAATCTTGTTTTTGGGTTGTACGGAAGGCTAAGAAGCCTTTCGCATCCTGGTTGATTTGGCGGGTGGTCAAAGTCATTTCTTGAGAGCGCCCAGATTAGGGGTTTGATGAGGTCCTGTTGTATGGGTTGCAGCCCTTGATACTTCAGCATCCTAAGAGGATCGCTGGGCTTCGTGAGGAAGACAGACTAACAAGGCAGAGTAATCGTCTAAGTCAACTTCCTTACCAGGTACCTATATATTTGGGTTTTGTTATGTTATAACTGTCAAAAACTCTAAGCATATACGCTGTAAACTTAATTAACTCTGGTCTCTACCCACCACCATGGGTGTGAATCAGCTATTATATATTCACTGGCTAAGTTAAATATTTAAAAATGATATTTTAATTATAAAATAAATTTTTGAATATACTTACCCGGTGAATATATAAATTAAAGGCTTCCTCCCCGATAGAGACCCAGCGGGATGAGAAGAATTGGAGCTTGTTTACATGCATATGCGGTATCTGGCCGATAGTTGGCGCTGGTGGGCACACCCGCAACCTTCATAGCAATCGCTCGCGAGTTTTTGTGTTTTTCTGTCGAGCCGCCGGAGCAGCAGCTATTATATATTCACCGGGTAAGTATATTCAAAAATTTATTTTATAATTAAAATATCATAATTTTTGACAGGTCAACATTGCCCCATTCCCCTCCGTGCAAATGCATTACAGCACGCCCGCCGGGAAAAGAGGGAAGAGGCTTCACAGAAGGGTTCAAGATCCAGAAGATTCCATCTTCCAAGACGGATCAGCCACATCTACCATCGGTCGAGACTCCTCACAGGGAACCCTGGGTCCTTTTCTCTTCAGGGTTTTCTGACAGTAGCACTGTCAGCAAACACGATCTGGACGTTGCAAACGGGCTATCATTAGCTCTGCAATCTCTAATTGCCAGATCGCCGATCACTAGCTCACCGACTGCCGATTTCTAGCACATCTTCCACCAATGAGAAATCATCAACCGACTGACTGCTAGATCACCGTTTGCTGAACGCTAGCTCGCCGATCGCCAGATCGCCAGCTCATATTTCTCTGATCATTGACCTCCAGTCTTGCCAATTGCTAACAATCTCCGATAGCTAGCGTGCCGATTGCTAGTCGATAACCAGCCATCAGCTTGCTGATCACTAGATTGCCGATTGCAGCTTGTCTTTCTTTGATCATCGACTTCAGCTCGCTGATCTCCTACCAGCCAATCGTCAGCTTGCTGTTCTCTAGCTCGCCGATCGCTAGTCCTCGATCGGGCGCTGATCGTCAATAGCTCACTGATCACCAATTGACGATCATTAAACTATTCTGCTGTCTCTCAGGGCTCTCCAAGCTGATCGCTAACTCATTAATCGCCAACCTTCCTTGGCTGACTGACCAGACAGCCTTGATCTTCCTGTCAGTGACCATCTTTGGCTCACAGATCGCCATTTCACCTATCATCGGCAGTTTGCCGTTCACCAGCAGTTCGTCACTCAGACTTACTAGTCAACTTCCGCCCGTGGTTCCCTAGATCGGAAGGCAAACAACACACTTCTCACCGTTCGCCATCACACCAATCCATTAAAGCGATCATCAGGCAACTGACAGCCTCCATCAGCAGCTTATCGACAGGTGTCTACTTGCGAGCACTCTCCAACTGCACGGTAGCCACGATACCCAGCCGTTAACCATTGGTTAACATTCACCAGACCGATGCTGTTCTAAGGAATAGCATCAATCCCATCAGGCCGCATGGTAGGGTCAAACATTGCCTTACCCACTTCTATCAATTAAAGAGTTCTCTCCCAGAGAAGAAACCTTAGACAGGGTATCGCGTCCCATCCTTTCCTCCATGAATCAAGACCCCAGTGCCAACAACCTCCCATGCAAAAGAATCTGCAAGGAGCTGTCCATTTGGGTCGATGTCCACACCATGTTGGAGAAGTTCGGACAAGGGGTAAAACCACAGGTCTTCATGTGTACGCTGGACCTAAAGGACGCATACTTCCAGGCCCAAACCATCCATCTTCTAAGAAGTATTGGAGATTCATTCTAGACAAATAAGAAACACCAGTTCAGGGCACTTTGCTTTGATCTTTCTCCTGGGCTCATAGGATCGGCTTCGGTCTCCTCCGTTTTATGGACGACTGACTGACCCTAGCAGACTCACTGGCAACCTTGTGTTAGCACCGGAACTTCTGAAGTTTTTTTTACCAAGATCGGGTGATCATGGTAAACCTTTGGAAGTCTTCCCTACTTCTCTCTCAGAAGACTGGAATATCTGGAAATGATTCTAAACACCAATCTCTACGAAACCTTCTCATCAAAGACAGGATAACGAGGCTTAGAAAGGTCATAAGATCTCGGGGTTTCTGATAAATCACGAGAAGTCATTACTGCAACCTTCACAGGGACTGGTATACCACGGTATGATCATAGACACTGTCCAAGAGAAAGTCTTCCCATCAGACTGAAGGAAGTGGCTGCACCCTTCCTCTGGAAAGAAGTTCTTCCAGCTTCTCGTTGGTTGAGTCTTTTAGGCCGTCTAACCTCTCTCATCCGTCTTGTTCCAAACGGCCGCCTCAGGATAAGATCCCTGCAGTGGCAGCTGAAGTCCGTGTGGAGCCAACCCTCTGATCCACCGGACACCCGAGTTCCTATAACTCAGGATCAGGTGACGAATTTGAGTTGGTGGATGGTAGACAAAAACCTTCGAAGGGGCCAGAATTTTCTTATTCCCCCTCCGGATTTGATGCTCTTCACAGATGCATCAAAAGAATGGTGGGGCTCACCTGCTGCACCATACGATCTCTGGCCTTTGGTCAGAGTCAGAAAGGTACTAGCACATAAATCTTCTAGAGATAAGAGCAACCTACCTAGCTCTTCATCAGTTCAAACAGCTGCTGGCAGGTCACTTTGTGGTGTTGATGAGCCACAACACCACAGTAGTGGCTCACATAAACAAACATGTCAGTACCTTTTTGCAGTCTCTATGCCATTTTGCAGTAAAGATCCTCAGAGGGTCAAAAGAACATTCGGTGTCTCTATTATCTCGATTCATTCCTGGCAAGAGGAATATGCTCGTGGACAATCTGAGCAGAGCAACTCTGATAGTAGGCTCTGAATGGTCTTTGAATCGTCAGATAGCCAACAAAGTCCTGACTTTGTGAGGTTCCCCGACTGCAGACCTGTTCCCAACATCTATGAACAGCAAGCTTTCGCTGTACTGTTCTTCAGTTCCGGATCCTCAGGCTCTATGGCAAGATGCATTCCAACAACGGTGGGGCAACATCGACGTGTACGCCTGTCCCTCATTTTGTCTGATGAGAAGACTGCTCAACAAAACCAGAGCGTCCAAAGATCTAATGATCACCCTTCTAGCTCCGCTATGGTATCATGCAGAGTGGTTTCCAGACCTCCTGCAACTTCAAGTAGATCTACCGAGAGAACTCCCTCTACAACCAGATCTACTCAAACGACCACACGCGAACATCTTCCACAAGACCATGCAGTTGCTTCGACGTAACGCGTGTCTACTATCCAGCATCTCCTCTCTCAGAAGGGCTTTTCATGACAAGTTGTGGAGCGAATGGCTGGATACTTGTGTAGGTTTTCAGCCTTGGTCTACCTGGCAAAATGGAGAGTATTCTGTGGTTGGCATCTTGGAAGGAATATCTCTCCACTTGATGCCACTATTCCAGTAATAGCGGAGTTCCTTGTATACCCTCCGGAGGAAAAACTCCTTTCAGTCTCGGCGGTAAAAGACTATCGCTCAGCCTTAAGCCTTGTCTTTAAGCTGAAAAGAGTAGATATTTCCACTTTGTTGGAGCTTGCTTTCTTTACTCATACGGAGTTATGAGATCACTTGCCCCCAGTCAGAGATTAGGCCTCCTCCTTGGAATGTGGTTTGCGTCTTGAGATCCTTGAAGTGATCTCCTTACGAACTATTATGCCATACACCTGACCAAAATCTCATTTGGAAGACGGCATTCTTGCTTGCTTTAGCCTCGGCAAAGAGAGTCAGCCAACTTCATGGCCTCTCGTATGACATCGCCCATTCAAGGGGATGGGGGGAAGTGACTCTCGGCTTTGACCCAGATCAGTTTTTACTATGCCCAGTGAGGAGTTTGAGATACTATCTTAAATGCACTGCAGCAACACGGCCCAGACTAACCCCTCTGTTTGTTAGTACAGGGAGAGTAAAGAGAAGGATCACCAAGAACACAGCTTCCTCCTGGATTTGCCAAGTAATTGAAAAAGCCTTGGCTCCCGGTCCTCCTCAGGATCGTTGACCCAGAGCCCAGGGTGTCATCTGCGTCAATGACCTTACATGTCAGGATGCCAGAAAACTTCAAATCAATCAATCAATCAACCATGATGTCAGGGGAATCAGTATTTCCCTGGCATTCAAGCGCAACATCTCTGTGTTGCAAGTTCTCCAAGCAGGCATGTGGAAGAGACGGACCACCTTCACAGCCCATTACTTAAAAGACGTAACCTTTAGGAGACTCGATGCGTTCACTATCGATCCTTTGGTGGCTGCTCAATAAGTGGTTTAAGATACTTCAGGCTCCTTGATGGACAAGTAGCAGTTCGTTGAGTGCATTGGTTACCCGGGTTAAGACTGGGATGCATGAGAAGAATGTCTGGCTTTCCTTTCTTCATCTTTCTGTCCCTTGGGGTACAGCAACATGGGTCCCTCTGCAAGCTGGCTTCAACCTCTACAGGTAATTATCACTTCCCTTGTGTAACCTAGTATAAGTTATGAAATTGTTATACTGTACACGTCCCCATTTCTTTCTACGAGGGAGCAATGGGATAAGTCTTGTTTTCCTATATAAACTCTAAGGCGTTCATATAAATTAACAACCTCTATTACACTGCATTGCAGAGGCCGCGATTATACTCACTTTGTATATTTCAGCGAAGTGTCAAAGTTTTCCCTAGATGACAGTCATATACTGTGCTAGGTAAAATCGGGTCAATGTCCATGCCAGATCTAGGACTCCCACCCACCTAAGAGTGAGTCATCCACATAAGTAACGGAAGGTTTGTTAGTATGGGAACAAATGACAAATTTGGGGATAATTTGTATTTTTCCCTAACTAATATAAACCTGGAGTTGTATAAACTGGCCTACCATCACCTGTCCCCAAGAAGTCCTGCCTACAATAAAAAGTGACCTCTCTCATTGCTGTGAGATTATATATAGAGGTGGCTTGGTACCCCCCAGCCATCCCCACCCTACCTGCTCAAGCGGTTAGGCAGGGTTGCCACCTCACAATTAAAGTCTAATGGCTACCTCCAGCTGCTGCTGAAAGATATTCCACATAACTCCAGGTTTGTATTAGTTAGGGAAAAATGCAAAGTATCTCTGAATTTATTTTAATTGGTGCAATTAGAGGAATATTTCAGTGTTTAGAACTGGTTTGGATAATATTGTTAAGTTTTTAATTTCTTTTTTTATCAAAGAAAATTGTATTTGTTCCGTGACCGAAATACAAACCACGCTATTTACATTGGGTTTACCTTTTAGTGCAGCTGAAATGGCGAGCCATTAGAATTTAACGAGGGTGTATTACCCCCGTGCTGGTTAGCGGGGGGGGGGGGGGGGGGTAGGGGAGTGGTAGCTAGCTATCCCTTCCCCCTCACACACAGATGAATGCTCACTTTCACTTTTGGCTCAGACTGGGACAGACGTCTCTGTCTTTGTCCTTGCTTGGCAGCCATTGTTTGTTTTGTCTTTACTTAATCACTTACTTTTCTTTTACTCAATATATATGTAAACAGTTTTTCATGCTTGTATATATATTTGAGTATAGAAATTTGTAAGTTTCCTTTTCAGTGTTGTGTGTGTGTAGCGTACGATATCTCCGTGGAGCCCTCGGCAGTTTAGGCCACCACAGTGTAATTTTATGGGTTGCGGTCGAGTTTGACTTCGGTCTTTCTCTCTCTCTCTCTCTTGAGGTCGTTCACCCTTTTACTACGTTTACCACGCCCCTTGTAGCTTCCTTCCCGTGTGGGGGTGTTGCTACGCCGTACGTTTTGTCTCAATTAGTTTATGAATCTAATTGTATTTGTTGATTTTTCAGCTTTGTAGAACGATTCCTTTCGGGGTTTTCGTTCTTTCTTTAGTGTTTATTCATTTTTAAATTACATAATTACATAGTTTCATAATTATAATTGTTATAATTTTGTTTTGGTTACAGCTCTCCTTACGTGAGTGTAAGTGGTTGTGAGGGCACGTGCCTGTTGTGTAATTCTTGTTCCTTTCCCTCGGGATTCCTCTTCGGAGCCCTCCCGGGGGAATGAATGTGTACTAATGATTTTTGTTTTATTTTTTTACAGTTACCGATCTAGTTCGTTTCTGTAATATGACAACGGTGTGAGCTGTCTTGTTGAGGCCTGGGGATTCGGCTGTTGCTGCCTCCCCTTTGGATTTTCGTCAGGGGCGTGTCTCCTTCTACTGGAAGTACTCCCGAGACGATTGACAGCTCTCCAGTTCATTTTAGAACTCTCAGGAGGCTTGCCTCCTTGGGTGGGTAACTTTCCTTCCGAGGGAAGTTTTTCCTGTCCAGGCTTGAGTTTTTTCCCCTTTTGGGGGGTTCTTCTCTTGCCTTTTTTTTTCGTGTGACTATGCTCTTGGTGCTGAGCGGTCGCACCTGCAGTTTTGCTCAAGGGGCTGGGCAACTGCAGGAGCCCCTCTTCGGAGGATTGCTCCTTTTAGGTCACTGGCTGGCCAGTCTCTTCTACGAAGTGTTTCTCTTTCGTTCGCGAGAGAGTACACTCATAGATAGTCCTCTTCGGAGGATTCTTTTGCTGCTGTTGGCCTCCTTCGCCGTAAGGCTCACCGTCCGCCTCGTCGTAAGGGCCTCTTTTCTCCCTATAAGGGTGCTAAGAGGCGCCTTTTTGAATCTCCGTATGCAATCTACAACTCCTTCTTCTTGATCTTCCGCCCCTGCTGCAGATGGACAGCAGTCTGACCTCGTCTTCCGACGGGCAACGGTCTTCCCGACGGACAACGGTCTTCCGACGGACAGCAGTCTCCCGGCGGACAGACAACAGTCTTCCGACGGACATCAGTCTCCCAACGGACAATGATCCCTTCGGGGCAAAGGGTTGCCTCCCACGGGGGTTCTTCCCTTGCGTGTCAGGGTTCGCCAGCGCTCTCATGATGATCATCTCTGCTGTTCCTGTTGGTTCCTGTTACGCGCCCACGTTCGCCCTCGCGATCTAGAACTTCGGTTCAGGTCGGGGTCAAGGACTCTTCTTCTACGCGCAGGCTTCCACGCGTTGCCTTCTGCTCGTCAGCGATCACCAGCTCGCCAGCGACCTTAGACGCGTCAACATTCACCTGCTCGTCAGCGATCTCCTATGCGTCAACGATTGCCATCGATCTGCCACGCGTGTCAGTTCCCCTGACCACCATCAGTAGCGATCTAGCGCTCGCCTGCTGTGGACCACGATCTCCGGTAGCTGAGTCTTGCCGTAGATCTTCCTCCTGCTCGCCAGCGCTCACCTTTACTTCTGTCCTTCTGTGCACCAGCTTTCTTCATTTGCCAGCGCACATCTGCGCGCCTTTCTTTGCCACGCACCTATGGGCTCCAACGGTTTTCTGACCGTCTAGGATTGCCTGATTAACAGCTTGCTTCAGCGCTCACCTTCCTGATGCACCTGCGCGCCTTCTGTTAGCGCGATGCGCGCTAACCATCACTAGTCTCACTCGCGTTGGCAATCGCCTACGCGCCCGTGCGATTCTTTACTTGCGCGCTAGCGTTTTGTTAACGCACCACCACTTGCCAACGCGCTAGCGTTTTGTTAACGCACCACCGCTCGCCAACGCGCCATCGCTTGCCAACGCGCCTTCACTCTCCTACGGGCTATCGCTCGCCAGAACTCGCCATCGCCCGTCAACGCGCCATCGCCCGCCTACGCGTCATTGGTCTCCCGATCGCCTGTGCTCACCCGTTCCATCGCGCGGACGGACGGTGTTCCGTCGCGCCAACCGACGGTGTTCCGTCGTGCCAACCGACGGTGTTACGTCGCGCGAGCCGACGGTGTTCCGTCGCGCGAGCCGACGGTGTTCCGTCGCGCGAGCCGGCGGTGTTCCGTCGCGCGAGGGAGCGGTAGAGTTCACGAACTCTAGGATTGGCACCTTCCCCTTGCAGGTTTCACGCTGGGAGGATGCCTAAGGGTACTCATCCGGATGACAGCTTCCCGATGCCCATTCCTGCACAATCTCTGTGATCAGCCAAGGATATCGCGCCTGCCGTCTCTGTCAGCGAATTCAGTGTCTCTGAACGTCTATGCCATAGGGTCGGCAAGAGTTTGCCCGTTTGGGCAGAATGATCCATGCCTTAGGAGAAGGTCTTCCATAGGATCATCGACGGCTTCATCCCCGGCTTCTTCAGTCGATCCTTTCTTGTAAGAAAGTATCTGAGACGGGAGTTCCGTAGTCAACCTCTCAGCCCTGATCAAGTTTGTCGAACAAACTTCGTCCAGCGTGGAACAGCAGAATCGATCAGACTGGTAACGAGGCGACAGGACTCCTTAGGCCCTGGATGGGAAGAACGGGTATTTTCAGTTTCCATTCCATCCATCTTCCACGAAGCTCGTGGAATTCAGCCTAGACTGCAGGTATTCCTGCTTAAGATGCAGTGTGGCGATCCCGCTGTGGCATCGCAGGTTTTTTTCCCCAGAGAACTCTCCCTGCTTTCCTCATGGCCGCTCTGGTGCAGGCTTCCGCCTCCTTCGCCTTTTGGAGGTCTGGTCAACTCCGGCAGGTCGGGTTCGACCTTCTTCAGCGCCGGGACAAGCTTCCGGATGCTCACCATGAGTGGGGGTTCATGGTATTTTGCTAGGAGCCTTCTCTTCTTCTGCCTCAACATCTGGAGTATCTAGCCATGATATTGTGCCAACGGCCTTACCACGTTGGAAACCTCGCTTCTCGTCTGTCCAGCGAGGTTAAGCAATGTCGGTTCTGGTCGGTACTTGGATGGGTGACCACCTGGGGACGCCAGATTCTGTTGCCACCTCCTCCGAGCCTTCCCTTCAGTTGACTGTGGCAAGGCTGAGGAGAGTCGCAGTACTTGTTCTCAGTCAAGCAGAGCTTTCAGCCCTACCTTGGAACGTTTCCTAGTTCTCTTTTCCTCATTGACCCATCTATAGTTCCAAACGGTCGCCTCAGGATAAGTTCCATGTGGGGCGGTCCAAGTTCCGGTGGTTTTAAAGCAACGATTAACAGGAATCTCTGGCCCCTATGGGACCAGCGGAACATTTAGACCTGCAATGGGTGTTGATCTATGGACCTCTTGATGGGAGTGGATATTCTCGTCCATTCCCCACATTTTTGATGATGTTCTCGGACTCGTCAAAGAAAAGGGGGGGGGGGGGCATGTTCCGGTCCAGGCCTATGGTCAGGACCTGAAGGATACCTCTCCATCATTCAGGCAGGCTTAGGGGCCGTAGTCTGGCCCCTCTACAGATCCTACAGCTCCTGCCGAGTCGCTCCGTGCGCGTCAACTTCATGGTTCTGGCGTGTTCTATCCAGCAGGGGACGCATTTTCACACCTTCGCATCTTGCAGTAGAGATACCGAGATGATTTGAGATACTCTCAATATCACCATCGGCTCTCTCATTCCAGGCAGAGGAATGTTCTCTCCGTCTATCCGAGCAGAGCCTCGTAGAGAGAGTGTACCTGGGGGTCTTTGGCCTTGAGTGTTCAGCAAGTCCTGGTTTGGGGGACCTGATCGCGACAGCTTGGAACCTCAAGCTTACGCTGTTCTTCCCCCAAGTCTCAGACCCCGAGACTCTGGCAAGATGCATTCCGGTGATGGTGGGACAACGTCGACGCCTGCGTCTTCCCTCCTTTGTTGTCTGTTGAGAATGGGTCTCAACAAGACCAGGTTGTCTGTCAACCTTTCAATGGCCCTGAGAGCTTCACAGGGACTATGCGCAGAACGGTTTCTGGACCCTCTGCTTCCCCTGACGGAATTCCCGGGAGAGCTTCTCCCAAGGCACAGGCTACTCAAACAACCACACTGCAACATCTTTCACGAGCCGGGGCGTCGCTTCGGCTTCATGCCTGGAGACACTACGCCTCCTCCTCAAGAAGAGACAACCCACTACAGTCGCGGGACGGAGGTCGCGTCATCTGCGATAGTCATCCGCAGGGGTCTTCCAGGCGAAGTGAAGAGTCTTCGGTGGTTGGTGTCGTGGGAGATATACCTCTTCCCTTGAGGCCTCTTCTCCAGCAACAACGATCTTATTGCCTTTCGGCGGGAGGAAACTCCTTTCCGCTCTCGGCAATGAAGCCTGTCGCTCAGCCTTTCCCTGACCTTCAGGCTTAAAAGGAATAACTTTTTCCTTCCCGCTGGACCTTTCCTCGCTCATGCGAAGCTGCGAACGTCCCTGCCCTAGTCGGAGTGAGACCTCCAACTTGGAGCATGGCTCGAACTTTCTAGTCCCTTAAGAGATCTTCTCAAGACCCTTTACGTCAGGCCTCTGATCGTATTCCGTCTTGGGTCTCCTGCTCACTCTGGCCGCGGCCAGTGTGTAAACAATCTTATTGGTCTCGTACGACTCCGCCCTTTCTAAGGAATGGGGGAAGGCAACATTCAGGTTCGCTCCTGAGTTGTTGGCTAGACTCAGAATCTTGGGGTCCCGGTCCTTCGGTCCAATTCCTTCAAGATTTCGAGTCACCATTCTGTATCTGATGTCCCAAAACCTTCTCCCCCTTGCCAGTAAAGGAATCGAGAGGTTAGCTTTGGGAACAGCTGCAGTTTGTCCTCAGTTGCAGCCGGTTTGGGAGCACAAGAAGGCCACGGGGGAGAGTCACCAGTATACCTCTTCAGCTCGGACTCAAGGACATTCATCTCGACCTGTCTCCAGACCCTCCCCCGTCACGTCGCCCTACAGCATGATGTCGGATACATCGCAACGCCCCTCGCCTTCGAGTAATACTACTCTGTGACGCAGGTGCTACAAGCTGGAGTCTGGAAGCGTCTAATGACCTTCGCATCCCGCTTCCTGCAGGGCGTGACCCACAGGATTTTCGATACGTTTTCTATCGCTCTGTGGTGGCTACACAACAGCTGGTCTAACCTCAGGCTCCTTTTTGGACAGGTAGCAGAAGGTTGAGGGCATTATTATCAGGTTTTAGTCTGCATGAACGAAAGAAGTGTCTGGCCCTTACTTCTTTCTTCATCATCCCCTCTAGCTGACCTCGAACCTCTGCAGGTAAACCATGCTTCCTTGTGTTCCGAGTATTGAGTCAATACTGTCGCGTCCCCCATACCCTGACGAGGTGATATTGGGAACGTCCTAACCCAGAGTTTCTACTGGAACTCCAGGTCAACTGCCTAGGACGGGTCACACTTCTTCCTTCACACAAGCTTATGTAGGCCACATGGTTCCTTGCGGAGCAAGGAACTTGTGAGGTGAGGGACTCCTTTTCTCGAGTGCGACTCACTCGGATTCTGAGTCCCCGGGTAAAGCCAAAGCCAGTATGGCTGGGGACTTTCCACCCTACCTAAGGGGTAAGTCACCTAATGTAAATAGCGTGGTTTGTATTTCGGTTACGGAACAAATGACAAATTTGAAGATAATTTGTATTTTTCCTTACCATACAAACCTTAGCTATTTACACATATTTGCCCGCCAGCCCTGTCTCCCAAGACAAGTCCTACCTCTAAGTGAAAGTGAGCATTCACCTGTGTGTGAGGGGGGGGGAGGGGTAGCTAGCTACCACTCCCCCCCCCCCCCTGCTAACTAGCGCGGGGGTAATACACCCTTGTTAAATTCTAATGGCTCGCCATTTCAGCTGCGCTAAAAGTTAAACCCAATGTAAATAGCTAAGGTTTGTATGGTTAGGAAAAATACAAATTATCTTCGAATTTGTCATATGTTGACTATTAATGGTTATAGATCCATGTTGAATACCATACTCAAGTATCTAGACTTTGTTTTAACTGCCTTTGGGTATTATTGCACATATATTTAGCTCTTTTATTACTGACAAACCTCCAGTTCTCAGAAGAACTTATTGGTATCTAGATGTACAGTATTACAATATCTAAAGAGTTTTTTTTTGTTTCCTGGAAAAATCTTTTTGTTAAAGATCTACTGCAAAGACTTTCCTTTTAGCTGTAGCATCAGCTAAATGCATTCGTAAATGATAAGCTCAGAGAGTTGAGATTTGTTTGTCATTACTTTGACAACTGATGGGTTATGGTATTAGTCAGAAATCTGTATCCCCTCTCAGTTTATTCAGTTTCTTTCAATATTTAGCTTTACAGATAAACTGGAAAAATTTGGACCAGGCTTCATCCACTTTGATGAGATACTTTTGACTTAGTTTGTCATGATTATTTGAACAGGGGATATGGTTTAGTGTTCAGAGGAAAGGATTTTGAGATTTAAGGCTGTTATTGAACAGTTTTGACATATTCTCAACTGCCAGCCAAGACCTGTTAAGTCTTAACTTTCCATGAAGTGTTGGACAAGCTAGTGGTTCACAGCAGTTTCATGATATCCCTCAGCTTAAACTGTCCAATTTTTGGAAGGCATCATCACTGCTTAAGGATTATCCAGCTCAATGGCAGTACGTTTTGCTGAATTGTACAGAGACCATTTATATTGGGAAAAATCCTCATGATTCATTCTAACATTCCTGAAATTTTCCATGCACCAACTCCAGGCTAGGACCAACATCTCCATCATTTTGGAGTGAATAGTTGTTGGTTTCAGCAGGAGCAGTTCCATATCAATTTTTTTTTTAAAATCTGGGCCTTATATTTTGGGCTCTGAAGCATCTATGGCATCCTTAAAAGAATGACCATTAATAGACATGTGTTATATGTTCACTATTGCTTACTTGAGAGATCAGTGGGCACCCACAAAGTTGCTGCTTTGGTTGGACATAGAAAATTTTTTAGGGCACCCAGAGGCCGTTAATGTCCTCATCTCCATATGTTAGTTAATAGGAATCACAATCATATAGAACACAATCTTAATAGACTGATGTGACGTTTGTCTCAGATGAATAATGGGCATCCTGTTACTCTTCATGCTTGAGATTATTGTATTTTGTTAGTATCTTGAGGCAGAAAACACGCCTCATTCGGTTTCTGAAATTTACGGGGTGCATGAAGCTATCTTAAGTAAATAAGGCCTTTGCTCCAGCCATCATGATAAAAAAACCTGGAGACACTATCTGATATGTATGAAAACTTAAAATAAGTGGATAGTCTTTTTGTCAAAGAAAATCTCAGAAAAATTTATCTTGCACACTGGGTAGTTTTGTTTAGCTTAAAGATGCAGTACCAACAGCTTAATCTACATTTGTTAAAATGTTGATGCAATTAATGGGAAATGGGGCTGCCATCTAGGAAATATGTTTTTGTATGCTTTGATTTGTTTCCTTGATCTAGCATTGAGCAATTTACCCTAAATCACATTTCATTCAGAATCCAATTAAAATTACTCATAAAGCTCATTTGTCTTTAGCATCTTTAATAGTTGCAGATGTTTTGAGTTATAACTTTAAGTAGAAACTTGATTATTTTAATTGCCCCCTAGTTTAGCATACATCAGCCAAGTAAACATTTTCTAGCTGTTGACTTTTTTGTACAACAATTATTTATCTCTTAATCTTTACTCAACCTTTTTTTGGTAATATAGCAACATACTGATTAGCTAGTTATATCATACAGCTTTGAATGGTGATTTTAAAGGTTACAGTAATTGTATATGACATATAGCTAAAAGCAGGGAACTTATATCTTTCTTTTACTGAATTAAAACAACTAAATGTTTTTCCACAGTAATATGTCATTCTTTTTATACAGTTTGTTTTCTTAGTTTGTGTGCTGAAGTTACACAAAAGCAGGAAGAAGCCTATTTAGTTACTTTATAGTATGTTTCTTTGCTTGGGGTTTGCCTTGACATGTTTTGCATATTCATTTGATTGTCTTGTACTTGTTTCAGATCTTTTTGTGGGAGTGAACCTTTTCAACGAATAGTGAGTAAAGCACTGTGATCCTTGAAAGGTTTTTATGGTGTATTTTTTTCTTTGAAGTTATTGTTGACTTACTAATACATTAACATAAAACTCAAGATGTTAATATTCTGCCATATAAACAGCGCAGTAGCACTTGAAGTTGATTGGAACTACTCTGTTCACATTCAATTAGGCAGTGCTAAGTTTATAGAGCCTTACATTTGATGTCCACATATGTTGAGTTCATGAAAAGTGGCTGTCATTTTTATATAAATTAAGAAATACAGTACTGTATATACTTAATAGTATGCCTGTAGACCTGTATATTTAGTCTAAAGTAGTGCACCAAGTTTATCATCCAGGCATTTAGGGTGAGGAGTTTTTTAGATTAAATTGTTCTTTTACAAACATGGCAAATTTTTTTCACTGATTTGTTAGTTTTTTTTTTTTATTCTTTGGAAACCTAATTGAGTTAATCTATAAAATGTGAGCACACAGTTAAGAAAAATATTCAGTAATAAAGGTTATAAGGTTGTAAGATAATCATGTTCTTACTTGCAGTTTTCTGATTGTAATCCTTATTTGTTTGCTTTCTAAATATAACTTTAGCCTTTTATAGGTTTATTTTGAAATATGGTAAATTTCATTTAATCCTACGTGGATACAAAATCCCAAGTCATTTATATTGGGTTACTTTTAGTTCCGTTTTCTATGGCCAAACAATCAAAAAGAAATCAGTGGATTACGTTATTTTGCGTTAGTGGGCAACTGCTGCACGTGACTCTCTTCTCTTGTATCAAACGATTACCTACAAGGCTTCTAGCCATGAAGGAGGTCAGACATGCCTTCCTTCTCTTCTGCAATCAGACAATCGCATTGCTTACTCTTGTCCTTGTAGTGCTTGTGTCTGATATTCTTTGCACTTGCATACTTCATTATTTGTGAGTTAAGAGTGTGAGCTTTTCGACATAAGTCAAATTCAATGCGTTCCTGCCTAGGCCAAAATGGCTGCCTCTGTAGTACATTCATGAGCTGGGTAGAAGTGGATCCTCACCCGCTTGGTCTGTTGTGTCGAGGTAAAAGTTGTTTAGTGAAATCTCTTATGTGAGTATTGTAGGGAGTGATCATCTTCCCAGTGGGATAGATATCGTTCTTGCTGTAAGAAACAAGCCAAGAGAGATTGTTCCCTCCTCCTCCTTTTCTTAGCGCAAGTTGGTTTTGGCGACGAACATTATCTCCCCACTTAGTTCTGTGTTTCAGGAGCCCTCTGAGGCTTTTGTCACTGAGGACGATGGCAGTAATTTTGTTAACATTTTATCACCTAGTGTTAACAATGCGCAGTATGAGATTGATTCTGTTCGTATTGTAGTTCCCCTGGCTATGACCGCTGTGCTCCCTGAGCTGGATCGGTTTGGTGGTTCTATCTCTGATTATTTTGTTTATACTGTATCTAGATCTCCCTCACCCGTACGAGTGTGCTGAGCGGAAATTTATATTTATCAGATTATGCGGATAAGATGTTCACTTTTTTAGAATGTCTCCAATCAGAACAGTGAAAGCATCTCGTTCCCAGAGGGATTAGAATTGAGCATGTCATTGCCCTTCATACTTAGGCAGTGGTATTGGAAGATCCTGATTACCAGTTACCAGCTCATATTAATGAGAAAGGCCTGCCTCATACGCCTAGGGGTCCTTGGCAGAAAACTGCTCTAAAGAGCGCTTCGAATGAATCGAGATTTGTCATCTCAGCTATGAGGGTGGTCGGACTGCTTCGGCTGTGTCCCCCCATCAGAGGTGACAATGCCTTCATGCTCAAAGCATGCCTCACCTTTCAAGCCTAATAATGCTGGGAAGTATATGTAGAGTGAAACTATTCCTGCCCTACCAAGAATTTCTTCGAAGAATACAGTTAGGCCCATGATGTGAGTGTACACGCCGCCTTATCTGCACGTGAAATTACTCCCCTGCAGTCTCTGCAAGCCAGCAGGCCCAAGTGAGTTGTCACCCCTGAGCGTCATGATGTCAACGAACGTGCCGCCATCGTTAGGATCGAGAGTATTCCTCCGTGTCATAATGATGCTAAGAAGTATGTAACTACTGAAGGTCCTCAACTAACAAACTTAATAGGCTCCAGGAAGCTGTTTGTGAGTCAAATTTTGCCCTAGGGTGTAGGCCTAACCTGAATCCTATGCCTATGATTTCCAGTTGGAAAATTCAATAAATAGTTGGGTTTCATATGAAATATGTATCAGGTTTTACAAATGTTGTTTTGCTTAGTGTATTAAAGGATATAATATTGTTTTATTACAGTTTTTTTATCTCTGTTATTTTCAGTTGGGTTTGTTTGTATCTCCGTATGTTTGTAAGCTATGGACCTTCTTATTATACGCACACCAGACTTTAGAGGGCGCAGTAGATTCTCTCCACATTGGTCCTGAGTTTCCCCTGAGTTTTACAAACTCTCGGCTAGGAATCAGCGAGATAAAACCTCTCCGTACGCTAATAAGAACCCTGTATCTTATGCTAAAAACATAACCACTAATCATCTAAATAGACCTCGTTGTAGCTCTCGGTCTGACGATCATGATAATTATGATACTCCTTTTAAGAAATGTTATTCTCTCAGATAATTCTTTGCAGGTACAAAAGGCAGATAAAGGGCGCAGAAAGTTACCCCTTTCCGTAGGATCACTCCCTTATCTGATGTAGAGGAACGGAACGGCAGACGACATAGACGTAGTCTTCTCCGTAGGCGTTATAGAAGGCAGAGTGCTGAGAACTCTCTCTTGCCTTGCAAATTGTGTTCTGAGAGGGGCTTCAACTCCTCTGCCTCCACCTCAGGATATACTGTGATCCCTCTTGATACGACTGTTTCTGTTTACGAAAATTTGATGTGAAACGAAAATTTGATGATGTGAAACTAGATATGAAGATTTTTTCGCATTATGTTACGAAAAAATTTTCATGGTACGAAAAGAGATTCGCCAGCAGGTCAAGAATGAAATAGTTACCCATTAAAAATATGAGCTCACTTGAAGAAAATGGGTTGTTTATACATAAAAGAAAATGTATCTATAGTAAGGGTAACTATATTAATAGTGCAGTACATATGGTTCAGTATATTGAGACATTACTGTAGAGAAGAACATTCTTATGATGAGTGAAATGGATTCCTCCCACTCCTCTGCCTCCTCTTTCCCTCATTACTGTACTCTTGGTATAAGAAGGATATAGAGGAAAAATTAAGAGCTCCCTTAAAAACAGAACAATCTCATTGGGATATTATTACCATTGATGACTCCCCGGAGAAACTCATTGCGTGAGAATACAAGCTCCTGCTAATGTACCCCCCTTTAAGGCCCCGATGTCTTATTGGAAACCTCATATTTTATTAAGATTATGAGCCCTATCTGCTATTTAAGGGGTTTGGATGATCCTCCCTGAGCGCAGACCGCTAACAGTGTCAGAGCTCCATACTTAGGTTTGATGTGGCTCTCTCTAACCAAACTAAGGACACAGTTGAGTTTTTGGGAACTCAAGTCTCTGCTCAGAAAACTTGCCAAAGGCAAGTAGATCCTCAAAGCTTTCTCCATTACCTTTGTCGCGCCAGAGACAATTTTACGTTAACTCTGGTGCCTTTCAAAGCCTGATTCCCATTGATCTGAATGTAGCTAACTTAGTACCATCAGTACTGGTGAAAAGATTACCGTATCTACTGGCATGATTTCAGAACCGGAACTGGCTAACATGAAGGTAGCAGCCATGTCAGCCATAAAAACATACTTCGGGATAGACAACTGGTCTGTGGCACTCATTTTGCTGTTTCTAGAAACCTCAAGGACGAGAACGTACGGGAACAGTTCAAGGCATAGAGTTCCTTCATCATCATGAACGTCTTCCTTTGGGAAAATTGTCTTCTGAAGAATCGCTACACTTTCTTAGATAGATACTTTAGATAGCTGTTACCTAGAGATGATCTTGTCTTATAAAACTTGGACCTAGTTAACTCTCCCTCCCATTTTCCATCCTCATATGTAGCTAATGCGGTTGAAATGATAGAGCAGTGGCACCAAGGTTGCCCGCTCCTCAGAAACATCCGAATAAACCTCTAGCCCACCCCTAAACAGAGACGTCGCCTCCCTCCCACGAATGCACAACAACCTGGGAGCCAGAATCCTAGACCCACCTTTTGTCGTAGAGGACATTCCTCTGGTAGAAAAGGACATGGTGGCAGAAGCTCATGCTAGGGAGGGCATGTCCCCCAGCTTATCACCAGGGGGGATGATTATAATGCTCTTGGCAAAGGTGGCAGAACTTAAGTGCCGACCCTTGGATGGTAGAAGTCCTCCGTTCAGGGTACCGGATCCCCATCATAGACTGTCCACTTATTCTGACTAGGAATTGGATCCAACCATACTATTTTAAAGGATCACCAAAAGACCTACTCTTGTCAGAGAAAGTCTCCAAGTTGCTAAACAAAGAAGCAGTGGAGGAAGTCTTCGATGACTCTCCAGGCTTCCTCAGCAATCTATTCCTGGTAGAGAAGCTGACGGGAGTTTAGAGACCTGTCATAGATGTCTCTTCTCTTAAATCTCTTTATTTTGCAGACAAGGTTCAAGATGGAGACCCCAAACTCCGTTCTACTTCCTTTTGACCATAGACGGGAAAGACGCCTACTTTCAGGTCGCCATCCATCCTGCCAAAAGGAAATACCTGAGGTTTCCTTTTCAAGACAAGCTGTTGCAATTCGAGGTCCTGTGCTTTGGTCTCTCTACAGCCCCTCAAGTTTTCACCAAAGTCTTTGCCCGTGTCTCCGTCAGGGCACATGCCATGGGCATTAGGCTCATGAGATAACTAGACAACTGTCTTCTCTTGGTAGAATCCCAAGCTCTCCTGTTGAAACACAGATATCTATTGGATCTGTGCAAGGAGTTAAGGGTCCAACTGAACCTGCAGAAGTCCAGCCTTGTCCTTAATCAGTCTTATCAGGTATCTTGACATGAACATAGACTCTTTGCAAGCCAAAGCCTTCCCTGCTGCAGAGAGAGTAGCAAGGTTCAGGACATTGGCAACAATCTTTCTGAAAGGAAAGCTTTAGCTTGCCCTGACATAGCAGAGGTTATTAGGCCATATCTCCTCGTTAGAGAAACTTGTCCTTCTGGGGAGGTTGCATCTGCGCTCAGTGCAGTGGCCTCCAAAGACCTAGTTGTCACAAGCTTCAAACCATCCAGCAACCCTGCTGCAGGTACCTCAGGAGGTGATATCAGACCACTAGTGGTGCCTGGACAAGGAGAAACTGTTAATGGGAACCCCTTCAGGTTCCTCCCCCACATCTTCTGGTCACAGATGCATTTTACCAGGGATGGGGAACTCATCTGGGAAAAAAAATAAATCTCGGACATAACATCTTTTTGATGAAATATCATGGAGAAGATGGTCAATGTAAGTCCAATGTGGTGCCTGGAGAAGAAGGATATTTTTTTACTTATGCAGTGTGGATTTAAAAAAATGCACTTGACTGATGTGCTGATATGACTTGAGTCCTTTATTTATGAAGCCTTTGCTTCCAAACAGCACCATGTAACAGTCTTTTTTGACCTTGAAAAGGCATGGGATACTACATGTAGATATGGTATACTGTACTTAAAACCCTTCATAATTTGGGATTGAGGAGAAAACAACCATTATTCATTCAATCATTTATTTCACATAGATTTTTTTCAAGTCTAAGTGGTTAAAATGCTGTCAGAGAGGAAATGTCAGGAAGAAGTTCCCCTGGGCTGTGTGCTAAGTAAGTCTATTTTTCTTAAGCCATTAATGGGATATCCTCTGCCCTTCCCCAAGATTCCCCAAGATATTCTCTCAACACTATTTGTAAATGATCTCTCCATATCATTTGCTGAAACTGGAATTTCAATGGTTGAGAGAAAGCTACAACTCTCAATTGACAAGATTATTTAGTGAGCAGATATGAATGGATTTAAGTTTATGACAAGCTAAACAGTTGTTGTCCATTTCTGTCATATTCGGGGATTACATCCAGATCCAGATATACTGTATGCATCAAAGGTCAACAGATCCCATGTGTAAGTGAAGCTAGGTTTTTAGGATTGATATTTGAGTGTAGGCTTACGTGGGTTCCTCACTTAAAGCATTAAAAGTTAAATGACTTGAGGCTCTGAAGCTTTTAAAAGTTTTGTCCTATACATCTCGGGGTGGAGACCACTAAACTTTTTTAAAGTTATAGAAAGCCTTAATTTTTTCAAAAATTAGCTATGGTTATGAAATGTACTCTTCAGCCACCCCAAGCCGATTAAAGATTTTAAATTCTATACACCAACCTACTTTATTATTATTATTATTATTATTATTATTATTATTATTATTATTGTTATTATTATTATTATTATTATTATTATTATTATTATTATTATTATTATTATTATTATTATTACTTGCTAAGCCACAACCCTAGTTGGAAAAGCAGGATGCTATAAACCCAGGGGCTCAAACAGGGAAAATAGCTCAGTGAAGAAAGGAAACAAAGAAAAATAAAATCTTTTAAGAAGAACAACAAGATTAAGATGAATATCTCCTATATAAACTATAAAAACTTTAACAAAACAAGAGGAAGAGAAATAAGATGGAATAGTGTGCCCGAGTGTACCCTCAAGCAAGAGAACTCTAACCCAAGACAGTGGAAGACCATGGTACAGAGGCTATGGCACTACAGAAGATTAGAGAACAATGGTTTGATTTTGGAGTGTCCTTCTCCTAGAGGAGCTGCTTACCATAGCTAACGAGTCTCTTCTACCCTTACAAAGAGGAAAGTGGCCACTGAACAATTACAGTGCAATAAGAAGAAATTGTTTGGTAATCTCAGTGTTGTCAGGTGTATGAGGGCAGAGGAGAATATGTAAAGAATAGGCCAGACTATTCAGTGAGTGTGTTTAGGCAAAGGGAAAATGAACCGTAACCAGAGAGAAGGATCCAATATACTACTGTGTGGCCAGTCAAAAGACCCTATAACTCTCGAGCGGTAGTATCTCAACGGGTGGCTGGTGCCTTTGCCAATCTACTACCTGGTATCAGATTGTCAACAAGAGTGTTTAGAACCTCGCCTATCCCAAATCTCCATGTTGACACTGGAGAATTACCTTTAGACCTTTACCCAAAGTCTTCTATTGTTCGGTATTGGTTTAGGATGCAAAGACTTCCTAATTCTTTATCCTTTCAGTTTGCAAACCTTGAAAGGCATTGCAGATATTTTGAGTTGCACCTAAAATCTCCTCAACCTTATGGTTTTGGGTAAAAACATTAGTAGACAGTATAGATACAGCGTGCTCTTATTTATTATTATTATTATTATTATTATTATTATTATTATTATTATTACTTGCTAAGCTACAACCCTAGTTGGAAAGACAGAATGCTATAAGCCCAAGGGCTCCAACAAGGAAAATAGCCCTGTGAGGAAAGGAAGTTGGGAAACTATAAGAGAATTAATTAACAATTGAAATAAAATATTTTAAGAACAGTGACATATTCAAAAGAATATTTCTTTTATAAACTATAAAATCTGAAAAAAAAAAAAACAAGAGAAGAGAAATAAGATAGAATAGTGTGCCCGATTGTACCCTCAAGCAAGAGAACTCCCCAAGACAGTGAAAGACCATGGTACAGAGGCTATGGCACCATACAAGACCAGAGAACGATGGTTTGATTTTGGAGTGTCCTCCTAGAAAAGCTTCTTACCATAGCTAAAGAAGTCTCTTCTACCATTACCAAGAGGAAAGTAGCCACTGAACAATTACATTGCAGTAGTTAACCCTTTGATTAAGGAAGAATTGTTTGGTAATCTCAGTGTTGTCAGGTGTATGAGGCCAGAGGAGAATATGTAAAGAATAGGCCTGACTACAGTGTATGTGTAGGCAAAAGGCAAATAAGCTGTAATCAGATAGAAGGATCCAATGTATTATTGTGTGGCCAGTCAAAAGACCAGTAACTCTCAAGTGGTAGTATCTCAATGTGTGGCTGGTGCCCTAGCCAGCCTACTATCTGTGAAAGATATCATCAACTCCATGGAAATTACCAGAGCTATCTTTTTGTAAATATTTTATTAGTATAAAAAAGAACATGACCGACTTAAAGCCAGGTCGCTCTTTATGAAACATGATGAAGAACATAGCGAATAAACTTTTATATATACTGATGACTCCAAATCTGATGCTGGCATTGAATTTGGTGTATATACACTAGTAGTGCTTTTAATTGTAGAGGTGCCCTTCCTGTAGTATCCTCTATATTTACTGCGGAACTATATGACATAATAACCGCTATTGAGAAAATAATGAGAGAAATAACAAATGTTATATCCCCTTGGAGGTATAGCATGATACCCCAAAAGTGGGAGACTACTCTTTGTCGTCTCCGTATTGGTCACACTCGGGTGACACGAGTTTCTGCTATCTAGCCAACACCAACCATATTGCGATGACTGTTTGGTACCCTTAATAGTGAAGCATTTGTTGATGAAAGCCCCACTTATAGCACCTTAAGAAATAGATAAATATTTGAGGCTTTAGGTGAGGATGGCAGGTTCATCCTTGCCAAGATTCTTGGACATGTGTCATACTTTGCTAGTGGCATTTTTAGATTTATTTCAGAAGCAGGTCTTCTGAAAGCTATTCAAGTTTTACAATGACATCTTCGCTTTTATGGTTTACATTTAATAATCTTTTATTCTTTATTCAGTATATAGTAACTGATGAGATGTTGGGATGCCAGAAAACTTAAAATCAATCAATCAATCAATCAATCCACATAAACATGCTAGAAATGAAAGTGGCGCAACTAGCATTACTTCACTTCACAAAGACTCAGAAAGGTCACTCCGTGGTGTAGATAAGCGACCACTCCACTGTAGTGATCTACATCCTCAAACAAGGAGGCGTAGGCTCTCCTGCTTTGCAATTTAGCAGTAGAGATTCTTGGGTAGACAGTCTCAGTTGATCTCTCTCGGCAAGGCTTATCCCCAGGAAAAGAAATGTCATTGCGGGCCATCTGAGCCGTGGAAGGACGACAGTTGGTTCAGAATGGTCTTTGCTTCTTTTAGTGGCAAAGAAACTTGTAACGTTGGGGGGTTACTTGTCTCTGGACATGTTCGCCACCCACCTGAATCAAAAATCCCGGTGTATTGCTCTCCAGTCCCAGACCAAACTGTAGTGATGGAAGATTCTTTTCAACACCTGTGGGGCTGTCTAGACGTCTACACCCTCCCACCTTTCTGTCTGATTCATCAAACATTGAACAGAACCAGAGCATCGAAGGGAGTCAGAGTAACGCTAGTGGCCTAAAGTGGCCAGCAGCGGAGTGGTATTCAGGCCTACTGGAACTTCTCACAGAAGTACCAAGAGATCTTCCAGAATGGCCTAACCTGCTATACCAATCTCACATAGGAAAATTCCACGACGCATTACATTTCCTATTCCTTTACAACTGGAGACTATCCAGCATCTCTTCCAAAAGAAATTTTTTTTCAAAACCAACTGCGAAGTAGCGTTCCGGATACCTCCGAAAGTCTTATGCAGCAGTTTACCAGGCAAAGTAGGAAATCTTCTGTGATTGGTGTGGTAGGGAGAAAATTGCTCCACTCAAGGCCACTGTTCTCCAGATTGCAGATTTTTTAATGTTCCTGAGGAACAAGAAGGCCCTTTCAGTCACGGCGGTTAAAGGCTACCACTCGGCCTTGAGCCAAGTATTCAAACTGAAAGGACTGGATCTCTCAGGCTCTTGGAAACTCTCGGCCCTGATTAGAAGTTTCAAACAGTCATGCTCTCCTCGAGAACTAAAAGCCCCTCCTGGGATGTGACTAAGGTCCTAAAGGCCTTAAAAATAGCCCCATACAAACCTATGCATAAAGCCTTAGACATTGACTTTATTTTAAAGATAGTCTTCCTCCTTTCCTTAGCTTCAGACAGGAGAATAAGCAAACTGATGGTCTATCTCTTCTTATGTCACATTCCAGAGGGTGGAGAGAACTATTTTTGTCATTTCCTAAATTTGTGGCCCAAACCCCAAATCGGGGTGATAATGATATCAGATTGGACCGTTTCACGGTCTTGTTTCTCAAAAAGGTAACTGATGACCCGGATGACATGTTACTAT
The DNA here is from genome assembly GCF_036898095.1 of Palaemon carinicauda. Classification (NCBI taxonomy): domain Eukaryota; kingdom Metazoa; phylum Arthropoda; class Malacostraca; order Decapoda; family Palaemonidae; genus Palaemon; species Palaemon carinicauda. The sequence continues at coordinate 29,040,290 of NC_090755.1, read as the reverse complement.
GTCCTGTAAGAGCAGTAAGTTAATACAGTACAGTATTTGAGGAGGACACAATATCTTGGGCTTAAACTCTCCAATATGTTTGTGAGCACTGGCAGCCCCAAAAAGAAAGTTTCCAGAAACACAATTTTTTTCTGGCTGGGAGGCTGAGAGAAACTATCATGAGAGCCTATAAATCCTCAGGGGAACCATCTCCAAGGGCCACCTTCGAGCATGTGATATTCGTGCGCTTGCCACAACCTTAGTGTTCCGCTAAAACCATTCGGTAGCACAAGTTGTAAAAGCAGGAGTCTTGAAGAGACAAACCACTTTTACAAACCACTACCCTAGACACCTTATCCATAGGCCCTCTTCTTGCTACACAATAAATAGTCTAACATTAAGCTCTTATGGCACAAGTAGCTACTCTTATCACAGGTATCGGTTATTCTCTGCACTATAAGGGTATATAGGAGTATAAAGATGAATGGCGATTTTGATCGGGCTTGAAGCCCCGTCACTTGAAATCTCCCTAATGCAAGTGAGAATACCTTGTTGTTTGTTTGTGTATATTGATGATACAGTATATTGAATATATTAATAATACGAACCACTTGATGTTTATATCACATCACCCTGGCAAAGCTCTCTACAATGGAACAAAAGGCCCTATCTTGCACAAGCTGGCTGCACTGTTCACAAATGATTCACTTTAATCTCATACAATTACTATAGTAATTGTATTTTGAGAGAGAAAGGCAGACTTTCTACCTTCACAGGACACTCTCCCACCTAAGGAAGACTCCCCATATAAATGACTCATAAGTTTGTATCCACATAGGAATAAACTACAAATTTTATATAATTTGTATTTTTCCTAGCTATACAAACCTGAGTCATTTATGAGAGACACTTGAGCATCCTCCTGCTTGCTCCTTACGCTTGACCTGCAGTTTCATTGTGCGAAGTATGACGCAACCAAACAAATTTTGATTAGCCAGTCATAGAAAGCCTGGTTAGTAGTAATCCCATATAAATGACAAAGGTTTGTCTAGCTAGGAAAATTACATATATAAAATTTGTGTTTATTGATGCCAGTGTATTACAGTATTATGTTATAGATTGTGTATGGCCTATCTTAACTAGATGCATACTATTTAGTGTGGTTACAAAGTGATGTGACAGCTATGGATTACAGTAACATTATAAGTAAGGTAGTAGGATTTAAATTTTGTTGTTTTGCCTAATTGTATTTGGATAGAGTACCCCAAGTTTAATGAATGGCTTTTAATATTTGAGTGAAATACCTAAGAAATCTTTTACATGAATGAGTTATTTTTGTGAAATGCACGTTGATCTTTCATCAAGAGTTAAGAATGCATCTTTTGAAATTGACCTCATATATCAAACTCGTGTGTTTTGAGTATTGCTAATACTAAAGTATATGGAGCTAAAGTTTTATTGATGAAATGTTATGGGAACTCCTTGTATATTTGCTTTTGCTCTACAGTATGACCAAGTGGAGGAAATTGTTGTAAATTAAATCTAAATTGAGAAAAATATGTGAGGTTAATTGTACTCTTTTAATATCCATGGTTAATCTACTCACAGAAATGAGTGGATAAGGAACATAAAGGGTTTAGGTGAATGCAATTGATTCCATATGTATATTGCCTGACTTTCAGACATATGTAAGACACCCAGACAAAACCATGGAAGGTAGTCGACGCAAGAGTCACTCCAGTGGAGCTAAAGGTAGGTAGAGACATACTTTTTATTTTGAATGACATATGACTAAATCAAGTATTATAAATTCTCCTTGGTCATATACTTTATTTCATTCTTTATGAAACAGCCAGATGAGGTTGCTCTATTTAATCAAGCTTGTTTATTTACTTCATATTTCAAGCTAGCAAGCTGTTGATTATATAGTAATTACATGTAGTATCTGTTATGTGAACAATAAAGGCAGTCTCTTTTGTTCAATCGCTTGCTTTACTGTGTTGACGGCATATGAAGACTGCTTTCAAATTTATATCTACCCAGAAGTGCAGCTCATAGTATATAGATGAAGCTTAGAGGAAGATAAGCACTGTATGTGAATTCATAAGTAATCATGGCTCTCAAGCTTCAGGGTTATGATAGATTAATCAAGTACAGTAATAGTATTCTGAGCTCATTAATTTCCTTTCCTCCTCCTGTTTATATGTGTGATTATCTCAGTTACTAGTGAGGAGTGCGGTGTTAGCGTTGGTGATCGTGTTGTATGGTTAAGTGAAGAATACCCTGAGCTTGGTTGGGTACGCTGGACTGGAAAACTCTCTGGCCCTGGGGATCCGTCAGGCTGGATGGTTGGCGTTGAATTTGTGAGTTTCAAGAATTTTACTAATGCTTACAGTTAATACTGCACTAATGCTATTTATTGCATTAAAAAAAAATTGAGTTTATTTAGACTTGAGTATTTTACAATGAGGACCCATTGTGAAGGCTTTGGAAAAACCTCACTGACGCTCATTAGTTGCACTGTAGTCTCATTCTTGAAATTGTGTACTGTAGTTGAGTAAAGGTACTGAAATAGCAAACAGTAATAGTATTTTGTATTTAATATGTTACCTAAATAACCAAGTAGTGTGCTCATTAGCTTCTAGATTTGTAAATAACCAACTTGAAATTTAACCCTTCTGTAGATTGAGATATTATGTAGAGTAGCTTATGGCATTTTACTCTAGAAATGATTGGAAGTAATGTTCTCAATCATTAGGTTTTTCACATTTGTATTATAATTTTTAGCATACTAGTGGATTATTTATACACAAGTACCTTGGGTGTAAAGTGGTTAGGTAAAACTATATATAATCTTTATATAAATTTTTCATGGGAACTAATTCGGAGCTTGACCCAGAATTAAATCTCAATATCTTGAAAGTCTATTGCAGTTACTATTTGATAGAATACCTGGGTGTGTGTGAAGGTGTATAGTAGTGTAAAAATTTTATATTAATTTTCATTCGTTCCTACACTTATAAAAACCATCGTCTTCTAATTAGAGTATATTGTCGCCAAAGCTGAAACAGTCGTTTAGACTTTAAACAAGGTAAACATATTTGGTTGCTGCTATGTGGTTAAGCCCCTCACACCCCACACATAGAGCAACCCTCACTTTGACTTCAGCCAGAGCCACATACACGTATACTCTGCTGCATCTCTGACTTGGTTGTTTAATCTTTACATTTTCTCTTTCCAGAGTGATAGTGATTTGCCCTTTTGATGTCCACCGTTAAGTCAGACGTGGTTTTCCTTAGATAAGGAAGGCCACCATCGCAGCAGGTGTATGAACAAATCAGAGGTGGACGGACCTCCATCAACTTTGTAGATTTTGCGAGGGGCAAGACTGCTGGCAGTCATTCCCTTATGAAGAATGTAGAGAGGGACTCCTTTACAGTGGGTGGAGTTTGCGAAGAAGTAGTATAGTATAAGGGGATGGTACTGAAGAAACTGTTTAGCTCTTTATGTTTTCCTCTCTTTGGGAACAAAACCAGCTATTTCCCCTGCAGTTTCTTCTGAGGTTGGATCCTCTGGGTAATCCATCAGGGGAAGGGAGACTACCTCCGATCTACTGGGTGTGGTTCTGAAAAGGCTGGTATAGGGTCCTCTCCTAGTTTGGCAATACGCCACTCCCTCTCTTTCAACCATCTCCCCCAGCCATGTCTTCCGTTGACAACTCTTGTGAGGATTTCAATCTATCTTAAGCTGTGGCCTTCGCTAGTTGCTGTGGCTGCAGAGAAACTTCTGGAGGCGCTAACATGTACCGATTCCAGAAGTCTTTTCCAGCTCCACCCTGCGGAGGAACTGTCCGGCGAGGCCCCTGATGACGAACCTTTTCCTGTAGAGGAATCCCCTGCTAAAGTCGAGTTGTCAACTGATGCAAAACTCTCGACTGCTGTGAAGAAGAGAAAATAGGAGTTTAAATGGCCCTGCTCTCCTTCTCTTGTCTCCTATTTTGACTGCTGTTTTGACTGGTTGTTTGGAGTCTCGTGAAACTTCAAATAATTCCCTTGCCTGATTTCATGGGGTGAGTAATGCTGCAACAAGTCCTGACCCTCTAGAAGGAAACTTGAAGGAAGGTTCCAGCACTCACGCACTATGTTCAAGGGATCGGAATGATAAGAAACCTATCCTAAGCACTACTGGTCAGGACTCTGTCCCTCTCTTGACTCTGGATGCTCTTAAGATGCTTTGGTGACTGAGTGCCCTTCCAAGAGAGCTGCGAAGAAGAGGGAAGTTTCCGATGACACTTCCTAGTCTTCTGATCATTTGTAATCATCTCTAGCACAAGGAGAAGAGGAGAAGGCTATGCACTTCTCACCTTTCTGTTATTTCTCCCCATGAAAACAAACAAACCAAGCATGATCCCCTCGTGGTCGATCTCCCCAGTCTGGATCTCCACGAGCATGATCATCCCGGTAATCTCTGTCTCATTCTTCACGAGCAAGGAGAATTTGTGCCCCTCTTCCTCTAAGGATAAGAAGTCTCACGCTTTGTTCTTGCTTGCCATGAGAGAGGACGTGATGTGCAGCTTGGTCTTGCTCCCTCGAGACAGAAAGGCTCACCCTTCCAGATTCCAATCAGAGCAGCGATTACAAACACCCTGATCACAACACGAGTTCTATAAGCGATATTCCTCTTGTTCTTGGTCTTCGAGAATATTTTCACATTCGCCACGATCACAATCGCTCCTATCGGGTGATAAATGTTCTCGAGCCCCCAAAAGGCACAATCACATTGAGGGAAATATTCTCGGTCTTGCTCCCCGCATTCAAAGAAATGCGGAGAGGAAACAATAGTTTCCACTTCTTGATCTCTATCAGTGAAGACCATTCACGGCCAGACTTCCCCTCAATGCTCCTCTCCTTTCAAGAATTCACGGTCCCATGGAGACCGGGCTTCTTCACAAAAAAGAGAGAGAGAGCTTGTGTATTGATTAGTTTAGTTTGTTAGTTAGTTAGTTTATGATTGTCTAGACATTACTATGTCTAGATAGGGGTTCTTTGCAGTTCACTAAGTACTTTAGTTTATGTGAAGCTACACTTAGGGTGTAGTTCATCAAAGATTTTACTATTGGAATTTCGTAGATATTAGTGGTATTTTACTTAATTTTTTATCATATTTTTTCACTTGTGGTATGATAAATTTACATTAATTGAAAAAAGAACTACTAGTAGTATATTTACAGTATTATACTGTATTAGAAACCTTAAAACACGGCATTCGATTTTGTCAGCAGACCAACTAGTTTAAGCAGATATGGCATTCCAAAAAACCATGATTTTTTAAAAGATAATTGTGCTTCATTAAAATATTTTTGTACTTTAGATTCAATTTCAGGTGCATTTCAAGCATCAACTATTGCAGTAGTGACTTTTTTACTCTACAGTGTCAGTGAGTGTGTACGTTTAACTGAAGCTATGTTAATAATGTACAATTACCTTCGAAAAGTAGTAAAAATTAAAATTCCACGATAAAAGCTACAAGAAAACTCCAATCCAGCTGTAATTTGTGCATTTTTCATGGCATTCATTCTTTAGAAATTAGTGTTGCTCAAATTTAAGGTAAGATCAGATTAATTTACTAATAAAAAAAGACTATGATAGGCTAAGGAAACTTAACTTAGGTGACAGGTGATGACAAAAAATATAATCATTTAGAAAAAAAACTATTTCTCAAAAGAAAATGGAAAAAAAATAATGCCCTATGAATTAAAATAAACAAAGGTTGCCTACACATTGGCATTCTACCACAACTAAGATCTGGCTTATATGACAATAACTCACTCGCCCATGAAAGTTCAGCGTTTTATGCCCACAGAGGAATGGGGCAAGAAACTGGGCCACAGCTAGTGGTGGTCATCCTCCTACTAGACATTGGGTATGATACAGTAATTGCTAACAGTTCAGATTCCTATTGTAAGTAAGCAAATAAATATTTTTTTTGGTACTTCCATCACTCATAGACTCGGTCCTCATAGCTATCACCAAACCCCCTACCACTGATTTGGGTAGACACAACAGCAGCAAGAGTCTTTCCGACAGACTGTCGTATCAACAGACTCTGAGAGGTTGAGCGACCTTTCTTTCAGTTCAATGTTTACTGTTACAGTAGTGGCTTTGTCTTCTAGGAAGGTGGAGAAATTTGTTCTCCACCAGAGATCATTGCTTTGATGTCTGAAGCATCACTGATACTCTACTCCTTGATTCTGTTTAATGAAGTGGTGAGGGAGGGTTTAAAGGGGTAGTTGAACGGTGAAAACCTCATCAGGAAAGTCTCGACCACCCTCTCCCTGAGATGCTGATGTTCACAGATGCATCAAAGGAAGGTTGGGGTGCACATTCGAGGGGCAACACTGCTTTGGAATTGTGGTCTGAAAAAGAGAAGGTTCTGCACATCAACCTCCTAGAAACATGAGGTGGAATTTTAATCCTGCAAGCATTTCAACAGAGTTTGATAGGGCACTCGATAGCGGTGATGAGCGACAACACTACCATGGTGGCCCACATCAACAAGCAGGAGGATCTGTGTAGGTTGGTGAGGTAGACACTCTTGGGCATTCGACCATGCTGTTAAGCTGCCAGCAAGATTTATTTCAGGTAAGAGAAATAAATTAGCAGACACACACTGCAGCCAGGGGCAGGTAGTAGGGACAGAGTGATCCTTTCTACCAGCGGTAGCAGAAAGGGTATTTTTCCTTTTTGGGTTCCCCAATAATTGATGTTTGCAACACCGTAACACACCTGAACAAGAAGCTTCCAGTGTATTGTTCTCCAGTTCCAGACCAGGTAGTAGTGATTGAGGATGTGTTCCAACATCCATGAAGCAAACTGGACTTACAGGCTTTTCTTCCTTTCTGCCTGATTCGTTGGTCATCATTAGAGCACTGGTCCTAATGGCTCCCAAGTGGCTACAAACCGAATTATTTACCAATCTGCTGACGCTGCTTGTTGAGGTACTGAGAGAGAGGGACCCTAGTGGGCTAGCCTCCTTGTCAGCCTCATCTGCAGAGATTCCACAACTCTGTGGTATCATTGTCGCTTGATGCCTGATGGTTATCCAGCCTTTCCTCCGAGCGAAAGGCTTTTCGAAAGGCACTGCATGGAAAATGCTTGATATCTGCGCAAATTTTCTGCGATTAGTGTCATAGATGGGAAATTTCTTTGATCATAGGCTCTGCAAATAGTTGCTGATTTTATAGTCTTTCTTCGCCGGGTGAAGCATCTCTCAGTTGCCGCGGTATAGGGCTATTGCTCGGTCATGAACTAGGTTCTCAGACTGAAAGGCTTGGACATTTCTAGATCATGGGAACAGTCCATGCTATGAGGAGCATTGAACAGTCTTGCCTTCCGAAGGAACTTGGACCTCCTGATAGGAACATCACGAAGGTCCTTAAATCTCTCAAAAAATCCTTGTACGAACTTCTGAAGAAGACGTCAGATCGCAATCTGGCACTGAAGACTTTTTCTGCTTGGCCTGGCTTCAGCAAAGAGGGTCAGTGAGTTACATGGCATTTTTTATGCCGATGATCATACTGAAGGTTGGAAGTAGGTCCTTTTCAGTTCATAGCAAAAGCACAGAATCTAGCGATCCAGGATCTAAGGTTTGAGATCTCCCCCAATGCTTCCCTTAAAGTGGTAACTAGCTATTGAGACAATCTGCTGCTTTGTTCTGTGAGGGTGTTACGACACTACCTCAAGAGAACTAAAATCTTGAAACTTGAGCGCCAGAGACTTTTTCTAAGGTCTGGTAAGGTTAAGAGACCAATGTCCAGGAATACTATTTCCTTCCGGCTTCGAGAATCCATCAAACACTCCTATGCTCAAGATGATGCACACAAAGGTGAACCCTTGAGAGACAGGGGCTCACCAAGTCAAGAGTGTTGGCTCTACCTTAGCCTGCTGGAAGAATCTTTCCATGGTGCAGGTCATGAAGGCCAGTTTGGAAACACCAGACAAACTTTACTGTCCAGTACCTTTGGGATATACCCACAGGTCGTTAGATAGCTTCTCCATGGGACCAGTTGTAGTTGCTCAACAGGTGTTGGTGCAAGTCCAGTTCCCTCATAGGACCAGTAGAATCGTGTCTTGAAAGCAGTTGTGATGTAAGTCTAGAGTGAAAGGTAAGGACTGAGAAATTTTTCCTTTCTTCCCCTCTCTGAGGGTGCAGTAGTCATACCATTAAGTTGCTAAACTGAACACCAGATGCAGGTAAGCTATGCACCAGATTTACTTTTCTCTACAATTTGGCATTGCATTTGAAGTATTTCCCCCCTCTTCCAAGCAAGGCAATTGATGGACCTGTTGTATTCACTTTCATTAATCATGTAATGCCTCTACATTGACTAACCATTGATGGTAATGTCCTACCCTAGTGCTGTTTGTATCTATATGTATGGAAAGGATTGACTGGAGTCATGACTTTTGTACCTCCTTAGAACCAAAGTACATTGGCATTTTACGGGTTCGGTTAGCCAAGCCAGTTTTGGTCATAGGGACATCGTTCTACGGATAAGTTTCCTATTAAAGGTCAATGGTTTGTAGGAAGAAATCACATATTTTTGAAGTAATTTGTATTTTTCCTAACTAAACAAACCTGAGACCTTCAAGTTACGTGGGCCTCCTCCATCATCCCGCGAGCACCAAGGGTAAACATCAAAGTGAGTGTTGCTCTATATGTCGGATTGGTAGGGCTTACTCACCACCTGGTGAACACCCATGTTTATCATGTTGAAAGTCTAAACTTCCGTTTCAGCTTCGATGTCATACTCCTATTAAAGGTATCGAGTTTGTATAGTTAGGAAAAATACAAATTACTTAAAAAATTTTTGGTAATAATTTGAATAGCTTCAGTAGTTTTCTTAAAGCATTTTAGCCATTGCACATGACTCTTACCACCAAGGAGTAAGAGGTGTACTTGTACTTGCTGCTATTGCGCATAGTCCAATTGAGAGAATTCTGTTGCATTCAACCTCCATAAGGGTACTATCTCTATGCCATGGGTGGTGCAGAGCTAAAGTTTGCGGCAGCGTCCTTTCGTCATGAAGTTCTATTGTTTTCTACATGAATACAAACCTTTTTCCTGTTAACAGGAGTATGAGCTCTGTGAAACTGGAAACTGCTGCCAAAATTTATAACGAGGTGTCAATAGTTACTGGAAGGTAGTGGGGAAGCCCCACCCCACTACCAGAAAACTGAGTAGCCACTTGACCTTTAAGCTGCCAAGTAGTAATGACATATTCTTAGTGTGACAAACTTGGCTATTTGCAGATTGGTATGTGACTTTGGGAATGGAGAAACCACGTGCAGGCATGCGTTCCTGTCCAGGAGTTCTGGATTGCAAATGCAACACTTTTATTAGCAAGTTCTTGGTGGATTCCATTTATTGTACCCTTCTTACAGAGGCCAGGATTGTGCAGTCATCATACTGCAAGGAATATGAAGAGTGGCCATCCTCATAGTGCCTGGATTATGGTAAAAGCAGGAAGAAAAAGGGCAAAGCGAGATTCTTAATTTTTTGGGTCTTCCTCGAAGTTGAGGAAATCTGCTAAACCCTTTTCTTCTTTTCCTGGTACTTAGGCTTCTGAAGTTTCTCAGTGTCCTCCCCCAGTGGGGTGACAAAGAGAACTAGATAGTCCACCCTTCAATTTGGAATGATCCCGAAAGGACTTTTTCAAATGGCGATGCTGCTAAGAATGACGCCCTAAGGTCTATGGGGCCTTGCTTAGGGCTTGAGGGCATTACGTCGACATAGAACCTCCTGCAAATCTTAACTGCCTCAAAGACTAGGTTTTTCTTCATGGCCCAACCTTCCCCTGCTGCCCTTTCTAGGACTCTGCAAGGTGCAGTTGATCGCCGATCCTCACCTTCCAAAGTGCCACCATCACCTATTAAGGAATTGCTGACAACTGCTTCCGGAAAGGGAAAGAAGCGCCTACCGCCTGTGTCTCCCCCTAATCTGATTCCTTCAACCTTTTCCTTTGCAATGAAGTCCCATAGCACCCACCTTCCAAAGGCAAAGAGGAGTGAGCAACTGCAGAGTTCCTCAGGAGATCAACCTCTCTATTGAGGAAACTTAATCTCACCAGCTCTAAAGCCAAGTTTTTGAAGATGTCTCGTTGCAGAGGACAAGAAAGAGTTCGTGATCTTTACGAGAGAGACTGCGATAAATGTTAGAACGCAATCATCTGATCTTTACACTTAACAATCATTGATCTGAGCTGGATCACTCGTATACACACGCACACACTCATCCTTTGGCTCACAATCTTCTAAGTCCTCACCAAAAATCACTTGTTAGTGCACTCGCGTGATCACCTAGGAGCACACAACCTCCTATATGTGCATGTGGTATCCAATTAAAATGCACTCATCGGATGTTGAACTCTCACCTGTTGGCTCACGCTTATCTGTTAATGTACATTCTCACCAATTGGCACCCAACTCTTAGCACTCTCTCTCCCGCTAGTGAACACCCTCCTCTTAGAGGAGAATTAGCCATTTATTCGCACTCTTCTACGAGTGTGTGCCTCAGCGAGCATTCTTTCCTCCCAGCACTGATTCACCTGATAGATTACGCTCACCTGTTCGCACATGACCTTTAGGTAGCAGATGTTTACATATTGAGCAACTATCTCTTGCTTGCATGCACTCTTTTGGTCGCACAGAATCCTCACCTGTTTGCATATACAGTACTTCTCTCTTTATGCGATCCTCAGAAGATTCCACAAGCGCAGGTCAGCGAAAGAGGTGAAGTGTGGAAGTTCACTCAGGTGATAAATCCCCTGTGAGCAGTTACTCTTATATACACATAGTCATATTTATGCTCCCCTCCTCCAGAGAGCCCATGTGAGCTGAGACATGAAGATTTGAGATGCCAACATATGAGGGAATAACCACTAAGAGCAAGTTCCTCCTATAGAAGAAAAGATTTGTAGAGACTAGAGAGGACAGGTTTAAGATCACCACAATCCTACCATAGATATTCCTCTCCAGCCAAGGGATAGCAGCCCAAGGATGGTTCAGTCTGCAGGTCGTACTGACATGACTGCATGAGCCCTTCAAAGGTTCGGGCTTTTGCTCTGTCATCCAAGGTGAGAATGTAGGCACCTCGAAGGGACAGTACGTACAGGCACATCAACTTCTTTAGGTTATGGACCAGGCAAAGTTATCAAGGTTCACTACACCAGCAGCTTCCTTCTCTGCCGAGTCCACTTAGCCATTTAGATCCCAGTATGGTGGGGAAGAGGCAGGAGGGGAAGGCTCCAGGGAAGCCAGTCCCCTCCTTCCACTGCCACAAGTTAGGAGCTTCTCAGTCAGTCAGCAAAGTAGCATAACCACGGAGCAGAGGAGTGGATTTACCTTAGCGTCTGTCAGGATGGATACTGCCTCTTGTCATTGACACTCATACTTTCCTCACTCAGACTCCAACGACCACAACCCAAATTCAGAAAAGACCTCATGTTTCAATCGGAGGTGAGGAGGATGTGGGGCAGAGCCATGCTGCAGCTAGTATAGGATGAATCTTCAGGCTTTTACACTTGATAGGGTGCTGGAAACTGGTCAGCGTGGAACGAGTTTGTTGTTCCTGTAGAACAGGAAGCAAGGGAGGATCTACGCTGGTGGCTGAAAGACATCAACCTCTTAGAAGGGACCCCTTTGGAATGCCCTTCGCTGGAAAAGCTTCTGTTTACGGATGCATCAAAGGCAGGCTGAGGAGCACACCTAAGAAAGCAAATGAGGAGAAGAGCCTGCACTTCAACCTGCTGGAATTGAAGGCAGCACTTCTGGCTCTGCAATCATTCTAATAGCTTCTGATAGGCCACTCAGTAGCATTGATGAGCACCATCGCTACCATAGGGGCATATGTCAACAAGCAAAGAATTATTGCTTCACAGCACTCCTGTAAGTTAGCAAAGCAGGCTCTTATATGGGTGCTAGACAACATAGTAGAACTGTTGGCAAGATTCCTTCTAGGCAGGAAGAATGTAATCGCTGACAAGTTCAGTCGGCGGAGACAGGTGGTCGGTGCAGAGTGGCCCTTTCATCTTTATTGCCAAAGATTCTCCTGACAATGTGGGGTGCTTGACAATAGATATATTCACAACAATGCTCAGCAGAAAGCTACCAATATTCTGCTCTACGGTCTCAGATCATGCAGTGTCTCCAGAAGATGCCTTCCATCATCCATGGGACAACTCCTGGATCTTTGTCCTGCCCCTGAGTACCCGTCACGGGACTCCTGCCATGATATCGTAGGAAAAATATACTTTCTGTATCTTAGTCTTGTCTTTCTGAAGTAGTTGCTTGCGACTGATCGTTTGCAGAATAGGGATGAACTAGGAAGGTTTGCTGTAATGCTGTCATCCACTACAGATAACTGGTTGATCCGATGTTTACCATTCCCATAAAGGGATATTCCCGACCAGCTCCCATTTTAGAGAAGCAGTTGAGGACAAGGCTTCATCATCCCTTTACAGAGACAGTTGCGTGCAACTGATCGCATATCTTGACAGTGATCGACTTGAGATGTTTACAGTACTTGTTTAGCAACTTCTCGGCACCTGCAGGCACGCAGATGAGAGTTGACCTTTCTCTTGAGAATCAGATCTTTGTTCCTTTCAGTTGAACCAACCGACCAGGGTGTGTCAACAGACACAATGCTCGGGCAGTGCTGGTTGTCCTACTGGGCAGGTAGGTCAAAAACTGTGGAATTTTCGGGGAACACTTGAGCCACCGGTTCCAGTTTCGATGAAATTAGAAGGGAAGATTAGTACAACCTGTCTCCCATTTCCCCGAGTCACGATACAAGCTATATCATTCCTGATCGCGCTCCAGGGAGTGAATTCATTGGCATCATAGGTGCTAAAGGCAAGTGTAATCGGGATCACTTCCTCTAAAAAGAGCATCCCTCTCACCAGTCCTATAGTGGGGAGGATGCTACAGAAGTAAGGGATAATAAGGAGACCCTACGGTCCTATCTTTGGACGGTCATAATCCTCCATGCGATGTGATAAATCCTGCTTTTTTGTCACCTTCTGTTGACTCGACATTCTGTTACTTTGACCACTGATTATAACTGTAGGTTATCTTCCAAGGATGTACTGTACCTAAAGTTCTAATTTGAGAAATGATTATTATTATTACTAGCTAAGCTACAACCCTGGCTGGAAAAGCAAGATGCTACAAGTCCAAGGGCTCCAACAGGAAAAAATAGCCCAGTGAGGGAAGGAAATAAATAAATGATATGAGTAGTAATGAACAATTAAAATAAAAATATTTGAAAAACCGTAACAACTTTAAAACAGATATTTGATTTATAAACTATCAAAAGACTTAGGTCAGTCTGTTTTATATAAAAACAATTGCTGCAAGTTTTAAATTTTGAAGTTCTACTGATTCAACTACCTGATTTGGAAGATCATTCCACATCTTGAGCACAGCTGGAATAAAACTTCTAGAATATTGAATATTACATTATTGAGCCTAATGATGGAGGAGACCTGACTAATAGAATTAACTGCATACCTAGTATTACGAACAGGCTGGAACTGTCCCGGAAGATCTAAATGTAAAGGATGATCAGAATTATGATAATTCTTATGCAGCATGCATCTATTTACCAAGGCACCTCCCCCAATTTTGGGGGGTAACCGACATCAAAGAAAGTAAGAAAAGGGAACCTTTCCTCTCTCTGCTCCTCCCAGCCTGACGAGGGATTTAGCTGAATTTGGCTAGTACTGCCAGGGTGCCACAGCCCACCCTTCCCCGTTATCCACCACAAATCTACGCTGAATCCCCTACTGCTGCTACCTCCGTCGTCACCAAGGTGACCGGAGGAAGGAACAGGGCTTACCAGAACTGCCTCCCAATCACTCGCCATTCATTCCTATTTCTAGCACGCTTTCTTGCCTCTCTCACATCTATCCTCCTATCACCCAGAGCTTTCTTCACTCCATCCATCCACCCAAACCTTGGCCTTCCTCTTGTACTTCTATCAACTCTTGCATTCATCACCATCTTTAGCAGACAGCCACTCTCTATTCTCACAACATGGCTAAATCATCTCAACACAATCATATCCACGCTAGCTGCTAAATCATTTCTGACACCCGTTCTCACCCTCACTAGTTCGTTCCTAACCCTATCTAATTGAGATACACCAGCCATACTCCTCAGATACTTCATCTCAAAAACATTCAATTTTTCTCTCTCCATCATTTTCATTCCCCACATCTCCAATCTATACATCACAGTTGGTACAATCAATTTCTCATACCGAACACTCTCTACATTCATGCCTAACCCTCTATTCTTTACCACTCCCTTCATTGCCCCCAACACTTTGCATCCTTCATTCACTCTCTGACGTACATCTGCTTCTACTCCACCATTTGCTTCAACAACAGATCCCAAGTACTTAAACTGGTCTACTTCCTCAAGTAACTCTCCGTTCAACATGACATTCAACCTTACATGACCCTACTTTCTTGTGCATCTCATAACCTTACTCTTACCCACATTAACTCAACTTCCTTCTCTCACATACCTTTCCAAACTCTGTCACTAATCAACCAAACTTCTCTTCTGAGTCTGCAACCAGTACAGTATCTTCCCCAAACAACAACTGATTTACCTCTCATTCATGATTACTCTCGTCTATCTGTTTCAATCCTCGACCATGCACTCAAGCATTCACCTCTCTCACCACTCTTATCAACAAACAAATTGAACAACCATGGCGACATCAAACATCCCCGTCTCAGCCCCACTCTCACTGGAAACCAATCGCCCACTTCATTTCCTATCCTAACACATGCTTTACTACCTATGTAGACACACTTTACTGCTTGCAAAAACCTTCCACCCATTCCATATAACTTCATCACATTACACATTGCTTCCCTATCAACTCTATCATACGCTTTCTCCAGATCCGTAAATGCAGCATACACTTCCTTGCCTTTTGCTGAATATTTCTCGCATATCTGCCCAACTGTAAAAATCTGATTCATACATCCCCTACCTCTTCTACAACCACTCTGTACTTCTAAGATTGCATTCTCTGTTTTTTCCTTAATCCTATTAATTAGTACTCTACCATACACTTTTCCAACCACGCTGAAGAAACTAATACCGCCTTGAATTACAACACTCATGCACATCTCCCTTACCTTTATACAGTGGTACAATACATGCACACACCCAGTCTACTGGTACCATTGACAACATAAAACACATTAAACAATCTCACCAACCATTCAAGTACAGTCACATCCCCTTCCTTCAACATCTCAGTCCTCACACCATCCATACCAGGTGCTTTTCCTACTGTCGTTTCATCTAGTGCTCTCCTCACTTCCTCTTGTAATCTCTCTTGTCATTCTCCTCTCCCATCACCGGCACCTCAACACCTGCAACAGAAATTAAATCTGCTTCCCTATTATCCTCAACATTTAAACGGTGTCAACTTTTAACTTCATGGAACTCCTCTTCATTCAGTGTCGAGCTTACTGGTCCCCAATCAGAAGTTAGACCACCTCCTCGGAGCATAGTTCTTGGACCACGCTCCTGGAAAGGAGTGCTTCATACTGCTGGTCAGTCCACAGATCATGACTTGACTTGTCTTCGCCTCCTCTATGATGCAAATGCGACAAGCTTGTTTTTTAGGCTAAACCTCATGTCATTTGTATATACAGTAGTTTGAAAAGTAATGGGCCAACAACTCTTCGCGATCTATTGCGTTGAAATTCAATAATGATGCTAAGAAATGACTCGCACACTAACAACAGTTTGAGTTTGAAAACAAGGGTCTCGTGATTAACACGGTTAAAGGCAGCACTGAAATCGAGGCTAACCATACGTACTTCCTGACCGCAATCAAGGGATTTCTGTACAGCATTGGAGATTGTATTGGCAGTACAGGGTGTAAGGCTCTGGCCTATGCTCAACCCCTCAACTGTTCACAAGGATATTCACTCCAGTTGCAACAGAGGTCAGTGTCAATGCAATTGCCCTCGTCTTGTAGACGAGTGGGTAAATTCTAGCAGACTCTGGAGGTGTTTCTCTAACACTAAGTTAACATTTTGGGTTTTACATCATTCAGGATAAAACCACTAGAATTCATCCCGGCAACCTCTAGAGAGAGAGAGAGTTGCTCAGCCAATCAGGAATAAAGACTCAGGGAAGCGACATGTCCCTTCCTCCGGCAAGACTTCTTACGAACACACAGCACCGATTGTTGCGCCTGCTGGGGCTTCTGATATTAAGAATTGTATTTATAATAATTGGCAACAGCATTGGAATAGTTTTTGCTGGCCGGCCAATATCAGCCATATTGGGGCGACAATTTGGTACCATTGACTGTGAGGCATTTGTTAACCGAATGCCCCACATATAGTAATGAGAGAAATAGATATCTGTTTGAGGCTCGAGGTGAGGATGACAGGTTCATCCTTGCCAAGATTCTTTGACTTGATGTGTCCTACCATGCTAGTGGTATTTTTAGCTTTATTTCAGAAGCAAGTCTTCTGAAAGATATTTAAAATGATATCTTTGCTTTTATAGTTTTAATTGAATATTCTTTTATTTCTTCATCCTACCCTCTCATGGGGAAAGCAGCATCCTGGGTTCTCTGTATAAGCTGACCTCAAACCACTGCAGGTAAACCATGCTCCCTTGTGTACCTAGTATTAAGCTAATACTGTTGCGTCCCCATACCCTAGCGAGGTCGTATTGGGAAAGTCTTGGTTACATTAGTTTTTTCCTACAATAGACTCTGAATAACTTTACCTAGACAGTCACACTTCTGCATGTCTCAACACACAGCTTGCGTAGGCCGCGGACCTTGCGTAGCAAGGTTTTAGCGAGGGCAGGGACTCCTTATTTTTGAGTACCAACATACTCAGATAAAGAGCCCCCGGGTAAAGCCAAAAGCCAGATTGGCAGGGACATCCACCCTTCCTAATGGGTGACTCACCTCTAATAAATAGCGTGGTTTGTATTCCAGTTACGGAACAAATGACAAATTCGTAGATAATTTGTATTTTTCCTAACTATACAAACCTTATTTGCCCGCCAGCTCTATCCCCCTTGAAGTCCTACCTCCAAGCAAAGTGAGCTAAATCATAGGTGTGTGAATGGGAATGGTAGCAAGCTACCCCCCCCCCCCCCCCTAACTAGCGGTATGGGTAGTTAACCCTCGCTGAATTTTAATGGCTCATCATTTCAGCTCCGCCAAAAGTATAACCCCTAATAAATAGCTAAGGTTTGTATAGTTAGGAAAAATACAATTTTCAATATTAATCTTACCCGATGATCATGTAGCTGTCAACTCCGTTGCCCGACAGAAATCTACGGTCGGGATACGCCAGCGATCGCTATCCAGGTGGGGGTGTACACAACAGCGCCATCTGTGAGTAGGTACTCAAGTACTTCTTGTCAACAAGAACTCAATTTTTCCTCTGTCGTGCCGCCGGCAAGACCTACTTGGATACGCTGTTGATTCTGGAGTTATTGTTCACGATTTGGTGATGTATTTGCTCTAGAGTTTAGCCTTCGCTATTCAGGAAGGTTTATCATTAGCTTAGCAAGCTTTTGGAATTAATTTGGATTAATTGTTAACGAACTTTGCTAGATTTTGGAATCCCCCCTTGACTACTTCTAAATTCAAGATGTCTGACCAGTCTCAAGTACCTAAGTACAGGCAGTGTAGCGTTAGGACTTGTGCTAGGCGTCTTCCGAAGGCCTCAATAGATCCTCACACCGTATGTTCCAATTGTAGGGGTAAATCCTGTCAATTGGAAGATCGATGTGGGGAATGTGCTGGGCTTTCGGAATTCGATTTTAACGAATTCCTTAGATATGCACGTAGGTTAGAGAAGGAGAGAAATAGGAGGAGTTCTTCTCGCTCTGTGGATTTTTCCTCTCCCCATGCCCCTCAACCTTTTCCTTCCCCTGTGGTGGTGACTCCCGAACCTGCTACGAGTGCTCAGCCTGCAATGGCGGATATGTTGCGTGCCATTCAGGCTCTCGGTGACAAAGTGGAGTCATTGGCTAATGACCGTAATCAGCTCTTGGCAGATGTCAGAGAGCTGAAAGCGAAGAGTGCAGTGGGAAGTGTTAGTGCTAGTGATGTGCAAAGTGTCAGTGTCAGTGTTGCGCATGAGGGTACATCTGTGCGTGCCAGTCGTCCTCCCAGTCCGGGACCTCTTGCAAGCTCCCAAGCCCAGGGGAGAAGCAATGTCGAAGGACCAAAGGGTTCGGCAGGCCTTGATCGGCGCACGGATGTATCCTCAGTGGTTGCGGACGTATCTGTTAAGGATCGTCCCATCCACATACAGACGAATGAGCCCTTACATTCCTCGTCTGTGGAAGAAGTTTCCAGGAGGAAACGGTGGACCAAGGTCTCACGACCGCTCAAACGTAAGGTCCCTTCCGAGCGAGTCCAACGGCCCAGGTGTAGCCACTGGGTCAGTTCGGACTCGCCGCAGTCATCTGATGACTGCACACCTCCCAAGAGAGGTAGAGTGGTCCCTCAATAGGCTACTGCTCCGTCTGTTGTTGCTCCAACCACAGTAGACCCTAAGTGGTCCATGCTGCAGACTATGCAGTCTCAGCTTGCAGCATTCATGCAGGAGTATCATGCTGAGAAGGTTAACACTGCTCCTGTTAACCTACAACCCGCCGAGGTTGTGCGCTCAGCAGATACTGCGGCTGCCTGCTCCCACACTCCACCTGTGAGAGCTCCACCACCGATGCGCAGTCCTCCCTGCCAGACGCATGTTCTTGCTGCACCATCTGCTAACATGCGTGAGCTACCGCATCAGCAGTGGGAAGGTTCTGTAGAGCTGCCGGGTTCCAGCACTATGCGGCATTCTCCGCAGCCCATGCAGCATGCTCTGCATACCTTACAGCATGCTCCGCATACCATGCAGCATGAGCCGCATACCTTACAGCATGCTCTGCATACCATACCGCATGCTCCTCAACCCACCGCAGCCCCTCCCACACACCAGCCCTCTGCTTTTGTTGTTGCCAGCTCGCAGACCGACCAGCAGCGGCATGATGTTGGATCCGCAGGTACGCATGCACCCGTACTGCCGGATTCAGCCGTTCAGCTTTCTGCTCTACCTTTGCCACTTGCAACTCAGCTTTCGGATGATGGTGTATCGGATGACGAAGCTGCACATCTGGATGAACCTCACTCTGATTTTGAAGGGCCCAAGTCTACACCTCCCTCCTTAGACTTTCGTAAAGTCCTTGCCTTGTTCAGGGACTTGTATCCTGAGCAGTTTGTGTCTGCAACCCCTCGTTCTCCTCCCTCCGAGTTTGCTCTGGGCATGCAGTCTGCTTCGCCTGCCTTCACCAAGCTTGTTCTCGCCAGATCATCTAAGAGAGCTTTGAGGGTTATGGGAGAGTGGTTGCATTCCAAGAAGCAACTGGGAAAGACTTCTTTCGTCTTTCCGCCTACCAAGCTTGCTTCTAAGTCGAGCGTCTGGTATGCCACGGGAGAGGAACCCGGCTTGGGAGTTCCTGCCTCTGCCCAGGGCGACTTCTCAAGTCTGGTTGACTCTCCCCGCAGGTTGGCTATGAGACGTTCGAAGATCTGCTGGTCCTTTTCTGATTTAGATCATCTGTTGAAGGGAGTCTTTCGTGCCTTCGAGATATTCAACTTCCTCGATTGGTGTTTGGGAGCCTTAAGCAGGAAGACTTCCCCTTCAGATAAGGACTCGGCCATGCTGATCATGTCTAGCATGGACAAAGCAATTCGGGATGGGTCTGGTGAACTTGCGGCTTCGTATGTGTCAGGAGTCCTTAAGAAGAGAGAACATCTTTGCTCCTTCTTATCGGCTGGTATCACTCCTTGCCAGAAGTCAGAGTTGTTGTTTGCTCCTCTCTCCAAGTGTCTGTTTCCGGAGGAGCTGATTAAGGGGATGGCTGCCTCGCTTATCCAGAAGGATACTCATGATCTTATGGCATCTTCTGCACGTAAGGCTAAAACCTTACCTTCCGTGCCTAGACCCTTCCGCCCTGCAGCAGTTGACACACCTGCATCTAGGTTCATCCCGCCCTTTCGTGGCAGAGCCTCCAGCAGAGGAGGTACCCGTGCAGACAGTCACCGTGGCAAGTCCAAGAAGGGTTCCAAGTCCGCAAAAGGCAAGTTCTGACTGCCTTCCTCTCCAGACAGCAGTAGGAGCCAGACTCAAGACCTTCTGGCAAGCTTGGGAGAGCAGAGGTGCAGACGCTCAGTCTGTGAAGTGGCTAAGGGAGGGATACAGAATTCCGTTCTGCCGCAGTCCCCCTCTAGCTACGTCTCCCATCAACCTCTCTCCCAACTACAAGGAGAAGGACAAGAGGCTAGCGTTGCAACAAGAGGTGTCGCTCTTGCTACAAAAGGAAGCGGTGGTCATAGTCCGGGATCATCAATCCCCGGGCTTTTACAACCGTCTCTTCCTGGTAGCCAAGAAGACAGGAGGTTGGAGACCGGTGCTGGACGTCAGTGCTCTCAATGCTTTTGTCACCAAGCAGACGTTCACGATGGAGACGACGAAGTCGGTCCTAGCAGCGGTCAGGCAGGAGGACTGGATGGTCTCGTTAGACCTGAAAGACGCGTACTTTCACGTCCCCATCCATCCAGACTCCCAACCTTTCCTAAGGTTCGTCTTTGGAAAGGTTGTGTACCAGTTCCAAGCCCTGTGCTTTGGCCTAAGCACGGCACCTCTTGTGTTTACCAGACTGATGAGGAATATTGCGAAATTCCTTCACTTGGCAGACATCAGAGCCTCCCTCTATTTAGACGACTGGCTTTTAAGAGCTCCTACAAGTCGTCGCTGTCTGGAGAATCTCAGATGGACTATGGATCTGACCAAAGAACTGGGCCTCCTGGTCAATATAGAGAAGTCCCAGCTCGTCCCATCCCAGACCATTGTCTACCTGGGTATGGAGATTCAGAGTCGAGCTTTTCGGGCTTTTCCGTCGGCCCCAAGGATCAATCAAGCCCTAGAATGCATCCAGAGCATGCTGAGAAGGAACCGATGTTCAGTCAGGCAGTGGATGAGTCTAACAGGGACACTTTCATCGCTGGCCCTGTTCATCGAGTTAGGGAGACTCCACCTCCGCCCCCTTCAGTATCATCTAGCTGCTCACTGGATAAAGGACATGACGCTAGAGACGGTCTCAGTTCCTGTTTCCGAAGAGATGAGGTCTACTCTAACGTGGTGGAAGAACAGCATTCTTCTCAAGGAAGGTCTACCATTGGCTGTTCAGACCCCCGACCACCGTCTCTTCTCGGACGCATCGGACACGGGCTGGGGTGCGACACTGGACGGACAGGAATGCTCGGGCACATGGAATCAGGAGCAAAGGACACTTCACATCAATTGCAAGGAGTTGTTGGCGGTTCATCTGGCCTTGATAAACTTCAAGTCCCTCCAGCTAAACAAGGTGGTGGAGGTGAACTCCGACAACACCACAGCCTTGGCTTACATCTCCAAGCAGGGAGGGACTCATTCGAGGAAGTTGTTCGAGATCGCAAGGGACCTCCTCATTTGGTCAAAAGATCGAAAGCTTACGCTGGTAACGAGGTTCATTCAGGGCGATATGAATGTCATGGCAGATCGCCTCAGCCGGAAGGGTCAGGTCATCCCCACAGAGTGGACCCTTCACAAGAATGTTTGCAGCAGACTATGGGCCCTGTGGGGTCAGCCAACCATAGATCTATTCGCTACCTCGATGACCAAGAGGCTCCCGATGTATTGTTCTCCGATTCCAGACCCAGCAGCAGTTCACGTGGATGCCTTTCTGCTGGATTGGTCCCATCTCGACCTGTATGCGTTCCCGCCGTTCAAGATTGTCAACAGGGTACTTCAGAAGTTGCCTCTCACAAAGGGACACGGCTGACGTTGGTTGCTCCCCTCTGGCCCGCGAGAGAATGGTTCACCGAGGTACTGCAATGGCTAGTTGACGTTCCCAGGACTCTTCCTCTAAGAGTGGACCTTCTGCGTCAACCTCACGTAAAGAAGGTACACCCAAACCTCCACGCTCTTCGTCTGACTGCCTTCAGACTATCGAAAGACTCTCAAGAGCTAGAGGCTTTTCGAAGGAGGCAGCCAGAGCGATTGCCAGAGCAAGGAGGACATCCACTCTCAGAGTCTATCAGTCTAAATGGGAAGTCTTCCGAAGCTGGTGCAAGGCCAATGCAGTTTCCTCAACCAGTACCACTGTAACCCAGATTGCTGACTTCCTGTTACATCTAAGGAACGTAAGATCCCTATCAGCTCCTACGATCAAGGGTTACAGAAGTATGTTGGCAGCGGTATTCCGCCACAGAGGCTTGGATCTTTCCACCAACAAAGATCTACAGGACCTCCTTAGGTCTTTTGAGACCTCAAAGGAACGTCGGTTGTCCACTCCAGGCTGGAATCTAGACGTGGTTTTAAGGTTCCTAATGTCATCAAGATTTGAACCGCTCCAATCAGCCTCTTTTAAGGACCTCACATTAAAAACTCTTTTCCTCGTGTGCTTAGCAACAGCTAAAAGAGTAAGTGAGATCCACGCCTTCAGCAGGAACATAGGTTTCACATCTGAAACGGCTACATGTTCCTTGCAGCTCGGTTTTTTGGCTAAAAACGAGCTTCCTTCCCGTCCTTGGCCTAAGTTGTTCGAGATCCCAAGCCTGTCCAACTTGGTGGGGAACGAACTAGAGAGAGTACTTTGCCCAGTTAGAGCTCTTAGGTACTATTTAAGAAGGTCAAAGCCATTACGAGGACAATCAGAAGCTTTATGGTGTGCTATCAAGAAGCCTTCTCTACCGATGTCTAAGAACGCAGTTTCTTACTACATCAGGCTTCTGATTAGAGAAGCACATTCTCATCTGAAGGAAGAAGACCTTGCTTTGCTGAAGGTAAGGACACATGAAGTGAGAGCTGTTGCTACTTCAGTGGCCTTCAAACAGAACCGTTCTCTGCAGAGTGTTATGGATGCAACCTATTGGAGAAGCAAGTCAGTGTTCGCATCATTCTATCTCAAAGATGTCCAGTCTCTTTACGAGAACTGCTACACCCTGGGACCATTCGTAGCAGCGAGTGCAGTAGTAGGTGAGGGCTCAGCCACTACATTCCCATAATCCCATAACCTTTTTAACCTTTCTCTTGAATACTTTTTATTGTTGTTCTTTTGGTTGTACGGTCGGCTAAGAAGCCTTCCGCATCCTGGTTGATTTGGCGGGTGGTCAAATTCTTTCTTGAGAAGCGCCTAGGTTAGAGGTTGTGATGAGGTCCTTTAGTATGGGTTGCAGCCCTTTATACTTCAGCACCTAGGAGTCGTTCAGCATCCTAAGAGGACCGCTAGGCTCAGTAAGGAAGACGTACTTAAAAAAGGCAGAGTAATAGTTCAAGTCGACTTCCTTACCAGGTACTTATTTATTTTATGTTTGTTATTTTGAATAACTGATAAAATGAAATACGGGATACTTAGCTTCTTTGTTAACATGTATGCTGGTCTCCACCCACCACCCTGGGTGTGAATCAGCTACATGATCATCGGGTAAGATTAATATTGAAAAATGTTATTTTCATTAGTAAAATAAATTTTTGAATATACTTACCCGATGATCATGAATTAAAGAACCCGCCCTTCCTCCCCATAGAGAACCAGTGGACCGAGGAGAAAATTGAGTTCTTGTTGACAAGAAGTACTTGAGTACCTACTCACAGATGGCGCTGTTGTGTACACCCCCACCTGGATAGCGATCGCTGGCGTATCCCGACCGTAGATTTCTGTCGGGCAACGGAGTTGACAGCTACATGATATCGGGTAAGTATATTCAAAAATTTATTTTACTAATGAAAATAACATATTATCTACGAATTTGTCATGTTTCATTTGAGAGGAAACCTATTGGGCAAGTATGTGATAGTTTAGGAATGTTGCTCAGTGGTGTGATTAAAGAACTTTGAATACACATATAATTCTGATAATATTCACATGCCTTTTCTTCTGTTGGTCTGGCATTGAGTAAAAAAATACTTTTTTTTGCCTCTAAACAGGTAAATGTCATCCTTGTATTTATTTTCATAGTTTATCATTAATTATTTTTGAAACATTTCCTTGAATTACCATAACTACTTCCTATTTAGAATGAACTCCTATATCCATCCTCTATTTTTTTTTTTTTGTCAGGTATGAGGTAGGTTATGACATTGAATTTATCTTACCAGTGTTTCCATGTATATTTATTATAAACTAGAATTTTTACTTTTATGCCTGACAGCATTACAAGTTTTCCCCTTGTTATATGATAGCTATTAATGACTTAGCTTTCTCTTTTAAAAAAAAACTTTTTGATCACAGAAACTTAGGTTGCCTTTTTCAATGGCAAATTAAAAATGGCCATAGAGAAAGTTTTGAGAGTACTATACAATAGTACAGATTATGGCAAAAATGTACAAATCAAGCAGTATAAAAAAAAATTCTTACAAAATTTCCCAGTACAGTACAGGAGTCTTAGTTTTTTTAGGAGGGGTCCATTCCTTTCTCTGATTTGGTTTTAGTTTAACTCATATCGGTTCCTCTCTTTGGGAAGCTTTGTTTTTAGTTATAGAAATGTATTAGTATCTTCTATGATGATATACTTTATATATATTTGTGGTGACGCATTACAGATGCAAAGTTTTCACTTTGCATTTTAGTGTCCAATTATTCCTCACTAAGGCGGTCAGATACTTCAGTGGCAAGGGGTCATTTTAGCTAGTCTAGGAATACCTCATAAATCCCACGAGGCACTGTAAAAAGTAAAAATTAATAAAATAAGATAACCTGAAAAATTTAAGCCCTTAAAATTATAATTTTAATCATGCATGTATCAAAGGAAGTGTTGTGCTTTTGAAGCAATGTAGGTCTTGGTTCAGGTTTTACTAAGCATTTGCTTTTAGGTACACACTATGGTACAGTACTGTATTTAGTAAAGCAGTTTAGAGTACCATATTGACTGTGACAACCTTTTGGAATCTGTTAGTGGAAAAGTACCTTTGTTGTTTTTACTGAAAATTCACATTGTTTTACTCATGTGATTTGTTTTAAGGTAAAGTAGTTGTTCTTTGCCTCCTTATTAATGTTCATAAATATTTTAAACTTATCATACCTGCACTGTGCTTTAGAGAATATTGTTTGCAGATATGTTTCATTTAATAATAAGAGAAGGGAGCAGTGTTTAGGTGTGCAAGAACTAAAGAATGGCTGTTGATAACCAAATGGGAGTGCTAGTTTTAATTATAAATATTCTTTTCATGTCAACTACAGTAATATTAATTTTTACAGTACGTACTGCAGAAAGTGTACAAAATTAGGGAAAGGAATGTTTAAAAGATTTAATTACTGTATATGGAAACTTTGTTCCATAAATTAATCAACAGTTTGTGAAAGGCAATTAAGTCAGCTCATAAGTTTATTGCTTTCATGAATGTTACCTATTCATAAAATACATTACTGTACAGTATTAAGAATTTTCAGTGACAATGATTTGTAAGGAGGGAAGAAAAGAAAAGCTCTGCATTACTTTTATGTTTAAAATACACATGTAGCTTCAAAGATAGGACTCATAGAGCTATGTATTTTTTTAATTAAAAGGTTACTGAAATGTATTCACAATTGATTACATACATTTTCTCACTTTTCTGCAAGTTTATTTGACTTACAGATTTTTCAAGCTTCGTGAGTTGCATTTTATAAAGTATTTATCTTGAAGTTCATGACCTAACAACAACATTCCAGGATAATCCTGTAGGTAGTGACAATCACAGGGTAAACAGTCGCCCATTGTTTGAAGCTAAGATGAATCATGCATCAGTGCTGCCTGTGACCAGCCTTATGAAAGCAGAAGATTTCCTGGGGTCAGAAGCTATAAATTCAGACCAGCATGGCATACCTAACTCTGGTGGGAAAAAATCAGCACACCTTACATCCAAGGTAATATAAACCTTAGTTACTATTGTGAGAAAGAAATGTTTGTTTTGTCCTGGTGAAATAGGCAATTCCTTTGTACTTTATATTATTTGTTTTTTGTAATTAGTCAGGTATGAATGGCCGTTTGGGTTTGTATTGCATGTTGCATTGTTTGATGAGTATGGTTTTGCTGAATTATTAAAACTTAATTTCCAAAACATGCTTATTTTAATGCGAGAGAGGAATTTTATTATCAATGTAGGATATGTCAACACCGAAATATTTACATTCTACATATTTACTGTTAGTTTAAATGGAAAATTTATATTGTGCCAATGGAAATACGTTAATTTTGATTATTAATTTTGCTACTCCTTTTGGTCCCCTTGAAAGCATTTTATGTCCAGATGTTACCTGTGTATTTCCTCAGTTTTTATTTACATATATGAAGATATTACAGTTTGTAAAATTACATATCAATTAAAAGGAAATTTATTCAGCTGTATGATAAAATTTTTGCAAGTCCTATATTTGGTAGTTTTAATATTGAGATGAGTCAAAGGAAAGGTCCTGAAGCTTGAGAGCCAAATTATTTGGTGAGGGAGGGCATTAATAATCTTCATAAAACATACTATGTTAACCCTTTGAATCCCAAAAGACATATTCTATGTTCAGTTATTTTCACTCCCTTCAGCCCCATATGATATATTTACATCATGTAATTTCAATTAATTTTCCCTTTCTTTTATTGTTTACACCATTAAATTTTTACAAAAACAGGATTTTAAAACTGTTATCTGGTATTTCTATACTTTAGAATAGAATAAGCTATTGAGTGGAAATGCCAACTTGACAACCTCTACATAAAATAAAGAAACCCCCCACCCCACTTAACAACCCTCCCTCCATTAAATTAGCTGCTAAAACCTTCCCTATCTGCTGGGATAAAACAAACAGCCATGACAGTAGCTGAGACTTAGTGCAGGAAAAATGTCAGATAATTCTTCAGATTTATGTGGACTTTTTCACTGAAGGTAAATATCACGTCAAAAGTGGGGAGGATGGTAGGTGACTACTTTTGTCCAGAGGTAGTTATGGAAATTATGAATTTTAGTTTTAAATTCCTGTTTTATTTCTATGAATCTTACCTTCGAATAAAACATGATAAATATCATACTGGAGCACTTTCTAGACGGAGGTCAGGTAATACACAAATAACTTGCATCAAAATCTACATCTCATAAATCAAGTTGATGCCTTTTATTTTATTTGGTCCAATGGCTAAACAAATAAAGTATGGAAAAGACAAAGGAGAACCTCACCATAAGGTTAACTTCCTCTCTCATTTCAGATTATTAATCAGTAATCACTGAGTATTAGCTATGAGTTGAGGAAGGAAATCAAGCACATATTTTAGATCTCGATGTGCATTAACTCAAGGAATCGTTAGTTGTGAGTCAAAGACAAATTCATCATTTAGCTTCAAGTATACTATTTGACATTCAGAGCACTGGAAGGACATGTCTGAGGCCTTTGTTTCTGCAGTGGACGAGTAACGGCTGCGGATGATGGTACTATTTGATAGAGTAAAAGATATAAAAAGGTTTGGAACTAGAAATACTGTATGCTAACTACATGGATTTATTTCAAGTTGGGATTTAATGAAAAATTTTACTCTAAATCAAAACAAAATAACCAATACAATTCAATGTGTCTCCTACAGAAGTTATTGACCTATTTTGAAATATATATGTCTTCGAATTCGTATAAAGCTCTCATCAAACAATGATCAGCAGAGTTAGAGCCAAAGATATGTCACAAGAACTCTTCAAAAGATAATTTTTTTAACAAAACTGTGTGGAATAGCTAAGATTTTGATATCATGCTCTTTACCCTGCAATGAATATTCATCCAAGAGTCATGAGAATGGCCGATCAGTTCCTTTAACTTAAGGAAAGTGCATTTAGGTATTGGTTTGTAAAGGAAGCAAGGAAGTTTTTTTACTTTATTCTGAATATTGATTTGTTTATACCTATATAAACCTTCGTCATTTATTTTGGTTAATCTCTGCTGCACTTTGTTCGACCAGATAGAAGAATTCTTGAGGGTATGACAACATTGTATCCACCAACGCTTCGGTGAGATGATGCTAGTGTATACACTCCCACTTGGCTCTTGTTCGCTGCAACGAACGGCCTGTTATTGACCTTTCTCAGTGCTTTTTATTGAAATTTTTACTCTGTTTTCTGAATGAGTATTAAACCTGTGTTTATGCAAACCTACAATGGTTTTGAAAGTTGTCATTGCAGCCCCTTCATGAGCTTTGTAGAAATTGAATGCCATCCCTTGTGTGCAAAAGAGATGTGATATGGATTCCCCTTGTGATGTGTGCAGGGAATGGTCATCTTCTCTGTGGGAGAAGTATAATTGCTGCAAGAAGAAGAAAGCTAAATGGGTACAATTCCTGTCAAGCATTCATTTTCCAGACCTGAACTTGGCCTACCTGATCCTTCATTATCTGACTTTCCCGAAACTATGTTAACAAAGGATGATGGCCAGTCCTGTGTTCGTGAGTTTGTTGATGTGGTGTCTCCTGCCCTTCTTAGCAAGGCAGAGAATGCCATGAGTGATCACAACCTTGTAGCATCTGCTACTTTACAAACTGAGGATAATGCCTCAGTAGAAGAGCCTTTGATATCTGTGGAGTTTGAGAACTTTACTCATTCTCCATCTCCTCCAGGTGTTTCAGGTTACGAGCAGTTGATTATGGCAGATGTGTGACAAAGGAAATTTCTTGCTGGTCCCATAGGTTTCCCTTTACAAGTAAGAAAATTGTATCCACAGCATACACCAAAACTTACACTTCATCATTCTTCGAGTGTTCGAAATGTTTCCCCGTACGCCTCCTATGGCTTTGGAGGATTCCTATTAATCACCCTTGCGAGCCTGTTATGCACAAGCTCTTCCTGTGACCCCGCAACCCCCTAAAAATACAGTATTTCCTAAGAGGGAAGTAGTGAAACAAGCTTCCTCTAGAAAATCAGTAACCCTCCCTGGTATCCCATGCAGTTCCACAGGGTCAGCTTTTCCAAAGAGAGAAGTAGTTTCTCCTCATTCTCATAGTAACCCCGGTGTACGTTTCCTCACAGAGCTTCGGTGAAGCTTCCGCAATTGTATCCACATGAAGGGTTGTGGTGACCTATTTGGTAACTTCCCTGACTGGTGATCACCAGACTGGAGTTCGAGACCCGCTCAAACCTTTTAGTTCATTTAGTGTCTGCAACCTCCCCATCCTTGTGAGCTAAGGATAGGGGTTTTGGGAGAGCCTATAGGTCTACCCGTTAAGTCATCAGCAGCCATTGCTTGGCCCTCTGGTCCTAGTTTGGGTGGAGAGGGATATTGGGCGTTGATCATATGTACTGTATATGGTCAATTTCTGGGGCATTGTCCTACTCGCTAGGGCAATGTCACTGTCCCTTGATTTTGCCATTCATGGGCAGCCTTTTAAACCTTTAAACAATGTACCGCCACTATTACGTCCTGCTAAACATGCATCCACCATTATGTGTATGCATAATTCTAAAGCACTGTCTTCACCAGTATCCCCCATGGAGGATGGCAACTGCTCATCTATATTATTGTTATTGCTAGCTAAGCTACAACCCAAGCTGGAAAAGTAGAATGCTATAAGCCCAAGGGCTCCAACAGGAAAAAATAGCCCAGTGAGGAAAGGAAACCAGGAAATGAATAAACTACAAAAGATGCAATTTACAATTAAAATAAAATGTTTCAAAAACAGTAACATTAAAATAGAGCTTTCATATATAAACTAAAAAAACTTAAAGAAGAACAAGAAGAAGAGAAATGAGATAAAATAGTGTGTCCGAGTGTACCGTCAAGTAAGAGAACTCTACCCTAAGACAGTGGAAGACCATGTTACAGAGGCTATGGTACTATTCAAGAATAGAGAACAATAGTTTGATTTTGGAATTTTCTTATAGAAGAGCTGCTTACCTTTGCTGAAGAGTCTCTTCTACCCTTACCAAGAGGAAAGCAGCCACTGAACAATTACAACACAGTAGTTAACCCCTTCAGCAATGAATTGTTTGGTAATCTTAGCGTTGTCACTTGTTTGAGGCCAGAGGAAAATGTGGAAAGAAAAGACCAGACTATTCAGCGTGTGTGTGTGTGTGTGTGTGTGTGTGTGTGTGTGTGTGTGTGTGTGTGTGTGTGTGTGTGTGTGTAGGCAAAGGAAAAATGAGCCATAACCTAAGAGAGGAATCCTATGTAGTACTGTCTGATCAGTCTAAGGACCCAATAACTCTGGCAGTAGTATCTCAATGGGTGGCTGGTGCCTTGGCCAACCTACTACCTATGATTAGCTGGTAGGAGGTTATTGGAGTCACCTTCCTCACTCCCTTATGGACCAGGAAAGATGGCATGTTTATGGAAGAAAAAACCTTTCAGTTTGGTTTTAAAAGACTTTCTTCCCAAAAGCGAATGATTGTTCCTATTTGAAAGGGTGTTTATATACTTGTAGGAACAAATAGCAGATATCAAAAGTAATTTGTATTTTTCCTAGCTATTAAAACTAAGTCCTTGGAATTAAATTTCTTACCTCAACCATTGTGACAGGTAAGGTAGACTGGAATTCCCTCTTATGTCATATGTTGTTAACTAACTAACTACCTTGTTAACACAGGAAAAAAAGTTAAGGGCCATTGAAAACAGATCACTACTGAGGTTTGTATGGCTAGAAAAATACAAATTTCTTATGAAATTAATTTTTTGGTTTCATTAAATTTACAAGCATTTATTTTGGTAACTTTGTATAATAATATCCCATTTTGATTGTTTTCAACTAATGCAATGTTGCCTTTTTCCATTTACTGTATAGTTATATTGTAAAATTGATTATTTCTCATTTATTCTTTAATATTTTAAAGAATTTATATACAGTTTACAGTAATTACATCTAGATGATATTTTAAAAACTTAGTATGGACAGGTTGTGAATCAATAGGTTGGAAACCCTGAGTGGTAAGAGAACAGGAAAACATTGAACACATATATCGGTTTGAGGCTCGAGGTGAAGATGACAGGTTCATCCTTGCCAAGATTCTAGGACATAATGTGTCCTACTATGCGAGCGGCATATTTAGATTTATTTCAGAAGCAGGTCTTCTGAAAACTATTTAACTTCTATAATGACATTCAACTTTTATGGTTTTAATTGAATATTCTATTAATTTTTATATAAAATAAATGATATTGGTGTCAATTACCTTAGATGTCAGGATGCCTGAAAACTTTAAATCAATCAATCAATTGTGTGGTGAGTAGGAAAACATTAAGCATCTGGATGAGAACAGAGTAGGAAAATCCTGAATTTTTATGTACAGTAGGGAGAGAGTAGGGAAACCCTGAATAGCTAGGTGAGAAGAGAGTAAGAAAACCCTTAGTAGCAAGGTGAGAATTGAGTAGGAAAATATTCAATAGCTAAGGAATAAGAAATAGGAAAATATTTGGAAATAAATCAGAAGAAGGAAAGCATTGAACAGTTATGTGGGGCAACGGGCAAATACTGACAAGCTGTGTCGAGGAGAACAGGAAAACAATGAATAGCTTGGTAGGAAGAGAGAGAAAATGTTGAAGAGGAAGTAGAAAATATTAAGCAGCTGGATTAGAAGAGAATAGAGAAGACTGACACAGCTATTAAGGAAGAGTGCCAGAAAAACACCAAACAGTCAGGTGGGAAAAGAGCAGATTAATGTTGAAATCTCACTGAATAGCTTGATAGGAAGAGAGCAAGAAAATATTGAACAGATGCATAGGAAGGTTGCTGGAAAACATTGACAACTAGATTGGAAAAAATAGAAAAGTTTTGCACAGGGCTGAGGACTATTAAGCGCAAAGTAGGAGATGATACATGGAGAAGTATTGAATTAAAGACTCAAGATAGAGGTAACTGGTAAAATCTAACCGAAGCCCTTTGTGTCAATAGGTGTAGGAGGAGATGATGAGGATGATGGGTAAGAGATCCGGAAAAACACTGAACAACGAGGTGGGAAGAGAGAAGAAAATATTGAAAGCTGTATGGGAAAAAATAAGAAAACTGACTAGCTGATAGGGAAGAGGAAAAAAAAATTCATTGTGTTGAACAGCTTAGTGAGAAGGGACAAGAAAAAAATTGAACAGCTCACTGGGAGAGGAGATTAAGATTATTGAGAAGCTGAGTGGGAAGAGAGAAAAAACATTAAACAGCTGAGTGGGTTGAGTTGGGCAGGATGAAGTGAGCAGGTGGGTGGAAAGAGAGCAGAAAAAGCATTGAGCAGCTGGGTGGGAAGAGAGCAGAAAAGCAGTGAATGGCTGTGTGACAAGAGAGCAGAAAAGCATTGAATGGCTGTGTGACAAGAGAACAGGAAACGTTTGAAAATTATGTGGAAAGAGAGCGAGGAAACATTACAGCTGAGGGACAAAAAAGCAAGGAACTTTGATCAGATTACTTGTGTAGGAAAAGAGTAGGAAATTGTTGAGCAACTGAGTACCAAGAGAGCAGGAAATTTTAAAAGTTGTGTGGGAAGAGAACACGAAAACACACTGAAGCTGAGGGAGAAGGTAACAGGGAAACATTGAGAAGCTTAGTTGCATATTAAAAGAGCAACTGTGTGAGTAGAGAGAAGGAAAGCACTGAATAGTTGAGAGGGAAGAGAGCAGGTAAACATTGTGCTGCTGAATGGGAAGAGATGAAAATAAATTTAAAAGCGGAATGGGAAGAATGCAGAAAAAACATTGAACATCTAATTGTGAAAAAGAGTAGTAAAACATTGAGCCAGCGGGGTGAGACGAGAGCTGGAAAAAAAGTTCATTAGCAGGATGGGAAGATAGCAGGAAAACGTTAAACAGCTACTTGGAAAGAGAGTAGGGAAAACTTCAACACCATGGTGAAACAGATTAAAGGGAATAAATTAGGTAAAAAAAACGGAAAACTCCACAAACTCTGTTTTCTGAATGAGTATCAA
This sequence comes from Palaemon carinicauda, assembly GCF_036898095.1. NCBI lineage: Eukaryota > Metazoa > Arthropoda > Malacostraca > Decapoda > Palaemonidae > Palaemon > Palaemon carinicauda. The sequence goes on along the minus strand of NC_090755.1, from coordinate 29,007,307 downwards.
ACCTGTGTTTATGCAAACCTGCAATGGTTTTGAAGGTTGTCATTGCAGCCCCTTCATGAGCTTTGTAGAAATTGAATACCATCCTTTGTGTGCAAAAGAGATGTGATATAGATTCCCCTTGTGATGTGTGCAGGGAATGGTCATCTTCTCTGTGGGAGAAGTATAACTGAACATAGAATATGTCTTTTGGGATTCAAAGGGTTAACATAGTATGTTTTATGAAGATTAGTGCTTTTTATTCTGGCATGATTACGTAGCATACTTGGCAAGAACCCCTTATGGGGCTACAGATGATATAATCCTTGTTTGTGAAATGTTTCTAATTAGTTTCCTTTACCCTTCAGTTTTGTCAGTTCATCAGATATTACTTGAGACTTCCATAATGTACACAATAAGGTACAACCAATATCTTTCCTACTTATTTCATTTTTTTTTTCTGCCATTTTTTTTTCAATATACATTTAGCTTGTACAACCTGGTTATTTAGTTACTTATCGTTATGTCAAAATTCTTAACTTTTATATAGCTGGCTTAAATAAATCAAAGTGATACATCAAGAGATACATTGTGCAGATAAAAATACTGGGTATATTGTATTTTCATTTATTTTTCCTGGAATTCATTTTAAATGTTTTTTTAATTCAGCTTTGCATTTGTTAAGTGAAATTTTGTAAAAACTTTCATATTGAGTGTTGTAGTGCTGTACTGTGTTGTGAATGGTAGCAGTACAGTATGCAATACAGTATTTTGTAAATACATTATTGTACTGTATCCAAAATTCTTATTCACACTTTTACAGGGTGATAACCAGCTAAGCAGTGATATAAATAGCATGACTCCATTCCAACTTCTAGCGTATGAGCAGCTGACCGCTGGTGGACAGCAACGCTCATCTGGTCCGCCGCCTCCACCTTACACAGAGAAAGACGACTGGGAATTACTTCCTCACATGACATACAGTTCACAGAAGAATATGTCTTCCAGCAATAAAGTATGGCATTGATAAGCTTTTATTTTTTTTTATTTTTGATGTTCATTTGCTTTTCTTTTGTTAGGTATAGAAACTGATCAATGTTTTAGTACTATGTGGATATCATTTATTAGTATGAGTTTAAATTAGAATAGAATTAATTTAGAAAGTCAGAATTAGTATTGCTGTGTTAAACTAATAGGAATTCCCTTGTGTCTTGGAAGATATTCATGGTTTTAGTTTTAGAATTCTAGAAATTCAGGAAGTGTAAGTTTTATTCAATTTTGATGGAGTGTACATTAGAATGAGAGATTTTGCAGTGAAAAAAGCTATATTAGAAAATATGGAAAGGTATCAATTAAAGATAAGAGAATATGAGTGCAGGGGCTACAAGGGAAGATCTGAAGTGTTGCATAGGTGTATAATAGTAAATTTTAATTATCATAGAAGACAATACTTATAATAAAATAAGACCTGCAAATGTAACTTCTGCAGGCAGAAAGTAAAGACTTTACTCAGTGTTGAGAAACTTCAAACAAGATGTAGTGTTATGTTGGGTTGATTGAATCTGATACTGTACCTTATTAATCTATAAATACAGTACATATATTGTCCTCACAATACAAAAGTTTCTGTATACGAAAAATTCTTGATACGAAGTTTTTTTTTTTGCCTTATAATACGAAAAACCCTCATGATATGAAATGAGATTCACTCGGCTGCCAAAAAATTATTTAACGTTCGTGTGCCTCAAAACTGTAAACTCGCCACCATCGTCCTGCTCTTCCATTTGGTATCTCCCTACCTTGATGCTAGTTACCGCCGTAAGATCCTGCTCTCCTATATTATATCAATAAGTAAATTTTTAAGTTAAAAATATAATGAACAGTACTGTATTGTGTGTTATGTATAGTATGTACGTACACACAATGCTACTACGCATATCAAAATATTAGCGATATATTTTTCTCTCATTTTGGTAAATAAATACAGTAACCAATCGTAACATATTTTTTTTCTGTCATGGTTATTTATTTACAATTAATTTTATATCAATAAGTACATTCTTAAATTAAAAAATACATTGAACAATACTGTATTTTGTGTGTGTACAGTATATACGTACGCACAATGGTACTACGAATATCAAAATATTAGCATATATTTTTCTTTCATTTTGTTAAATAAATAACGGAAAATTATTTACTGAACAATTAAAGTTTATTCATTCTACAAAGTAGGTACACGTACATATTAACACCAATGAATCTTGCTTTTTTTTAAAAATAAAATAGCTTAGAAATAAGAGTATGTAGAAAAAAATAAAGGTAGGGTATTTATTGACGTTTCACCAATGGATATTAATTGTACTGTATTACTGAACAATGAATTAGTTATATTTAAAAATATGCGGTATTTGAAGAAAACGGTTTGGTTATCCATGATAGAAAACGTACCTCTCTACAGTAGGGGTAACATTAATGAAATACAGTACATACAGTACCGTATATTTCATATGTACAGTACTGTACGTATTGTATTATTTTCTATATATTGCATTAAGTTCTAATAAATACTTCCTTTACTCCTATTTATTGTTAGGTTAGGTATATTGAATGATATATTTGGCTGTATTTCATCTTGGTTATAGCTTTATTATAAAATCTAATGTGGTGTTTTTGTAGGGCTTGGACCGAAATAGGAAATGTACATTTAAAACTGCCCTCATTACAATATATGAAAAAATCATGGTATGAAAGCCACTGGAACAAATTAATTTCATATCTAGTTGCATTACTGTACTACTAATTGTTTTTGTAGTATGAGAAAATTGAATCTAGAGTTATGGGGGTAAAATACTTTCTTAGCTCTTTAAAATGTAATACAGTGATGCCTCAGGATACGAAATTAATCCGTTCAGGATGCGGTTTCGTATCCTGATATTTTCGTATCCTGAGTCGCGTTTTACATGTAAATAGCCTAATCCGTTCCAAGCCTTATAAAAAGTCACCTTTTCTTTCATAAACACGCTAAACTGTAGTAATAAACATGCATTGCAGCCATTTCTGTCATTCAATAATTAACACAACCGTTAAAAACAGCCTAATCCATTCCAGAAACCACTATGAGATTATTCAATAATGTAGTTATAGCCAAGTTATCCCCCCCAAGCCCAAAGAAAACGGTCCGTTTTCTTTACTACGGTACGTATTGTATAAAAGTTACGGTACTGTATGTACGTAAAGCATTTAGATCAGTGAAGGTGTATTGTTACTGTACCTGTACGTACACCTAAATTAATGATTGATACTGTACCTGTACACTCTGAAAAAAAGGTTACAGTTAATTAGTGTAACAAAAAAGTTGAAACTTACCTTTTGATTGAAACGATGTCCGATAGCGAAGTCGCGGCAGAGGAGGATGGCATAAGGCAGAAAACGTAACAAGTGACAGACTACGTACAGTAATTTACACACTTAACACATTAACACTTAAACTTTACGAAATAAAAAAATGGCAGAAATAATTAACACTTAACATTACGTATGGAAAACTATAAAATGAAAGAAAAAATTACTTTAACACTTAACGGTAACATAAAACTTAAAATTGAATTTTTTTTTTTTTGCTTTTTTATAACTTTACGTTTTTCTTATTTTCTAAATCTCTTCTACTTCTTCATCACTTTCTTTTTTCTGTTTCTTTTCTTTACTTTCACCTTCTACTTCTTCATCTCTTTCTTTTTTCTGTTTCTTTTCTTTACTTTCACCTTCGTCTTGGCCTACTAATACCGCTGGCCTCTTTAATAAGAAACTATCCATTGAAGCTTGTTTCTGCCTACTTTTCAACACATTTCTAAAATGCGTTAGGCAAACGTCATTGCAGTGTTGAAGCGCACGGTTGGTATAAACTTTTTCTGGATGTTCCTTTTCGACGTAGTCTGCCATTTTATGGAAACATGCAAGAATTTCCTTAATGTCTGCCGTTTTCAAAGGTGCAACATCCTCCTCATCACCGCTAGAGAACTGCTCTTGAACATCACTCACTTGCATCGTCTCCAACTCCTTCAAGTCGTCCGTCGTCAACTCCTCGTGGTGCTCCTCGATAAGTTCATCGATATCTTCCGCGCTAACTTCCAGCCCCATGGACGTACCAAGATGTACGATGTCAGCCACCTCAGACTGCTGAATTGGTTCAGGATCGTCAACGATCTGGGCTTCTCCTCCAGGCTTCCCGAACCCCTCGAAGTCTCGTGCAGAGACAGCATCAGGCCACAGCTTCCTCCAAGATGAGTTTAGGGTACGCCTCGAAACTTCCTGCCAAGCGAGATCGATGAGTTTGAGGCATATCACGATGTTGAAGTGATCTTTCCAAAATTCACGCAGAGTGAGGTTTGTACTCTGTGACTTGGAAACATCTCTTGAAGAGATGCTTCGTGTACAATTTTTTAAAATTAGAAATAACTTGCTGGTCCATGGGCTGGAGGAGAGGGGTGGTGTTAGGCGGTAGATACAGGACCTTTATGAAGGAATACTCGGCCAGAAGATATTCCTCGAGGCCAGGAGGGTGAGCTGGAGCATTGTCCAACACCAGCAGACATTTCATAGGGAGGCGCTTTTCTTCCAAATATTTTCGGACAGTCGGACCGAAGCAGACATTCACCCAATCAATGAACAGTTGCCTCGTTACCCAGGCTTTTGCATTCGCCTTCCACATCACGGGAAGGTTCTCCTTAATGACTTTGTGGGCTTTGAAGGCTCGGGGATTTTCTGAATGGTACACCAGCAGGGGCTTTATCTTGCAGTCCCCACTGGCGTTTGCACAAAAAGCAAGGGTAAGCCTGTCCTTCATAGGCTTATGTCCGGGTAGCCTCTTCTCCTCCGCCGTGATGAATGTCCGACGAGGCATTTTCTTCCAGAAAAGCCCAGTTTCGTCGCAATTGAAAACTTGCTGCGAACTGTAGCCTTCCTGCAGAGTCAACTCCTCGAACGTTTTAACAAAGGCTTCGGCAGCCTTCGTGTCCGAGCTGGCTGCCTCCCCATGCCGTACCACTGAATGGATGCCAGTCCTTTTCTTGAACTTCTCGAACCACCCACGAGAAGCCTTAAACTCTGGGGGTTCCTGCTGGGATGTTCCTTCTCCTGCTCCTTCTTCGGCCTGAGCACGCACGAGATCACCGAAAATGGCGGAGGCCTTCTGGCAAATTGTAGTCTCAGTGATGGTGTCTCCTGAGATCTCTCTGTCCTTGATCCATACAAGAAGCAGCCTCTCCATCTCGTCATGCACGTGCGTTCTCTTGTTGGAGAAAATAGTGACGCCCTTAGAAGGTGTTGCTGCTTTGATGGCCGCCTTCTGCTTCAGGATGGTGCCTATCGTAGACGGATTCCGGCCATACTCCTTGGCGATCGCACTTAAACGCATGCCAGACTCGTACTTTTTAATGATTTCAAGTTTCGTCTCCATCGAGAGCATCGTCTTCTTCTTCTTTCCTTCGGCAACATTCTTGGGACCCATGGCTACAGTAATACGTAATATAATACAATACGTAACGTTATATACAGTCTATGTATAGTAAACACTAATACAGTACAGTGCACAGTAACGAAAGTTTATTAACGATAACACGTGGCGTACGAATGTACTGTATATTAACACAAAGTCAAACAAGCGAAAGCACACAACACAATGTCTGTTAACGATACCGCGGTCGGAACGAAAAGAGAGAGAGAGAGATGAACGCCCGTGCGTAGGCAAGCTGGGATAGTTGCCGACCAATAGGAAAGCAGGATCTTATGGCGTCAGCTAGCGTCTGAGTAGGCAGATAACCAATGGGTGAGCGGGAGGCTGTAAGTGAGTCTACCCAAGTTCAAAGTCTGGCGGCGCGCGCTTTTTAAAATTACTCTCGGCGAAGAGTTGGGATCTCGTAAGGTTTTCGTATCCTGAAATTTTATCCGTATCCTGGGGCATAAAAATCTTCGAATCACTTTTCGCATCCTGAATTTTTCGTAAGCAGAAACTTTCGTATCCAGAGGTATCACTGTATAATAAAAGTACATTCATGTGTTTTTTTATTATACTGTATTGTATATGAAATGCTAAATGCTGGGGTAAGTTATGTTAAGAGTATGTACATAAGATTTGAAATGGCAAAATTGCATTAATAATAGTCATTGTTTTTAGTATGTGGGAAACCGTACTATGCAAGAAATGGAATTTGTAAAGACTTATTTATTTCTGGATTAGTCATTTGTAAAATATGAGGAAAAGGTTAAATGCATGCTGATAAGTATCTTATCTTTTGGGCAATACATTACTTTCAATTTTTATTAAATATCGTGCAGTGCCCAGTTAGACCTTAAGTATTAAGTTATCAAGTTTAGTTGTTCCTGCAGCTATTAGAGTAGCTTTTACAGTATATACTGTACAATTTTGCTGTTCTGTGTACCAATGATTTAATATTTGTTATCATTATCATCAGATATAATGTTTCAGAATCTTAATCCTTTAAGACCAGTTTTACAATCTTATCATGTGATAAGATAGCTCATTAAAACAGTCACAATCCTGGAGCAGGTATTTGAATGGAGAGAAAAATTAGACCAGTTGTCAAATTGTTGTCGTTCACAGAAAATAGAGAAAATAATGAAGGACTTCCATTTTAATGTGTCAGTGATAAGGGAATCATCTAAAAAGAATTAACTGTTTTTCTATACTTAACTCTAAGATACTGTGTTTTTCAACTAAGATTTATAAAAAATTTATTCTTATTTGCATTTTGAGTGGTGGTTAAGAAGTGCATAAGGGTAAAGTAAAACATTATGAAGTTGTACGGCTGAATGCATAGTTGCATGAATTAATTCAAAAGAATATTTAAATTTTTAAACATGTCTGTCTTAATGAGATAACATGGAATTCTTATTGTTTTTAGAGGTAGTAGGTTGGCCAGGGTACCAGCCACCCGTTGAGATACTACCGCTAGAGAGTTATGGGGTCTTTTGACTGGCCAGACAGTACTACATTGGATCCTCCTCTCTGGTTACGGTTCATTTTCCCTTTGCCTACATACACACTGAATAGTCTGGCATATTCTTTACATATTCTCCTCTATCCTCATACACCTGACAACACAGATTACCAAACAATTCTTCATCACCCAAGGGGTTACTGCACTGTAATTGTTCAGTGCCACTTTCCTCTTGGTAAGGGTAGAAGAGAGACTTTAGCTATGGTAAGCAGCTCTTCTAGGAGAAGGACACTCCAAAATCAAACCACTGTTCTCTAGTCTTGGGTAGTGCCATAGCCTCTGTACCATGGCCTTTCACTGTCTTGGGTTAGAGTTCTCTTGCTTGAGGGTACACTCAAGCACACTCTCCTATCTTATTTCTTTTCCTCTTGTTTTGTTAAAGTTTTTATAGTTTATATAGGATATTTATTGTTGTTACTCTTCTTAGAATATTTTATTTTCCTTTTTTCCTTTCCGCACTGAGCTATTTTCCCTGTTGGAGCCCCTGGGCTTATAGCATCCTGCTTTTCCAACTAGGGTTGTAGCTTAGTAAGTAATAATAATAATAATAATAATATGTAAGTGTAAAAGCTACTGGATATTTTCTGTATTCGTAAATTTTCATTCAGACTGGTATATATTTGATATTTTCAGTTTTTTTCCATAAAAATTTGTTAAACTTCTAATTATAATTAAAAATTCTTATTTGAATATCATTGTGGCAGGAAACACTACATGATCACAAATCTCGGCCAAGAGACAAGAGCAAAATGTTAAATCGTAGTAGTGAGAAGAAAAACAACAAGTGGAAATCTCAGGGAAGTGGTGGCCGATCTTCTAATGTCAACAATGAACATGAACAAGGATCTCCAGTCGGTGGGCTGGGAGAGACTGATTTCCCAGTCAATCCTCTTTATCATCTTTCTCGTCATGGTAATTTTTAAGGGATTAAGTACCAATGTGCTATAAGTTGAATGTAGTGATACTTATTTGAATCAGTTTAGATATATTTTCCAATAGTTGAATGATTTTATTTGCTGTATTACACTTATAATGCTCCATTTCACAGCATGTAATATTTACAAAACCATATAACATGCATTTCATTTTTAAGAGAATATATAAACAAACACTCATAAAATTTGAGAAACATTTAGTGAAATAATGGTTCTGTGTATCAGTTATTTTTGTATACAGTATATTACTTTGGGAACATTTTAGAACATCATAGGTAGCTTAATTGTTATGAAGTATGGGTTATATTGTTTGTATTATAAAGATAAGCATAACTCATTTAAAAAGGAGTTTGAAAACATCATTAAATGCTATAAATGTAATGCTGCTTAAGCATATCAAATACTGTACCATATCTCATTTTAAAATTGTTTGGAATTTTTATCCACCAGTGATGTTATTCTTCAGATCAAAGAATTTAGTAACACAAAGTCATTAGAACAGTATTTATCACCTATGAATTTTTCAAGTCACCAGCATAATGACACAATCCTCTTTTTATTAATGTGTACAGCACATAGTGTGACATGTGATTGCAGTACAGTAGGTACATAATCTAATATAGATAACTTAATATTTTCTTTATGTATGATGTTTTATATATTTTGTTCAAACCATGCAATCAGGAAAATAACATACATATTGAAAATTATTTTTTATGTTTTGTAATGTATTTAGTAATTTATTTAATAGAGGGTAGTGTGTATGTTTCAATACCCGAAACCTTTTGTTTTAGGCATAGATCAGCTTGAAGTGGTATCTGATGGGGATGGAAGTGTTTATGAGACGCCTGAGGGAAGTATTGAAGGAACAGAGGAGGATTTGGACATTGGTTCCATGGTGGAAGTTGTCATTAAGGAAGTTCCAAGGTGAGAACATATTTCAGTTGCACCATTGATATTCAAATACCTTTAATTCTAGTCTTGCCTGAATTGCAATTTTGTACATATTGTACCTCTGATTCACTAATTATAAACATCATTTGTTCCAAAAGAATTGTGGACTGCTGGAGATTTAAACAATATTCATTTAAATGATTTAAAGAAATAATACTTAGATAATATAGAATTAAACCTATGTACTGTATGTGCATTTGTCTGCTGATCTCTTATGCTTTATATCAGGGGTTCCTAACGGGGGGTGCAAGATAGCCTTTTAGGGATTGTGAAACCTTGGATTATGCAATTTAGCAAAAATAATGAATAAGCCAGTTTAAATGTATTACAGTTAAAATTTTTGGCCTTACACTGAATAAAAAGTCTACTGTTTGTTTGTAATTAAATGTAATAACTTTTTTCTTCCTTTCCATGTCATTCAAAAATTAACTCGTAAATGTGTTGGTTATAGTCAGTATAAATTACATTCTTCATCTTCATATGACATATTACTTTTATAGGGAGTGTGAGAGCATATTAAAAGTTTTATGGGAATGCTAGCCATAGAAAAGGATGGGAACAATACTCAAAACATGATAGAATGGAAGAATTAAAAAGATTCTTCCAGGTAGATTGATCACCAAAGATCTTAAAAGACTTTCTAAATAGACCAATTTTTGTATGCAGTTGAAGAAAGACCAAACGGGTTTCTCAAAAGTAAATTTGCAATAAAGCATCACTACTAGAATTTGAAGAGAGTTTTGTATTGCTTAGAGCCATTGTCAATGAAAAGATATTGGATGATGAGGAGCCATTATCTATAACTTACACCCAATCAGCTTACAATCATACAGTACGTTCCCAAATTATGCTTGTTCAAATTGTGTGATTCTCCATTTGTACAGTCGCTAGTTCTCAAAGATAAATTTTCTGTATGTGCGAAATGATTCATAGTCTGCAAGTCAAGCACCACAAAACGTATGAAATCTAATGTCTTTTCAAGTATAAAGGTAGGCCTAGATACGGTAACTGATAATAAATGTAACCAAACCATATTTTCTTTACATTTTAGTGGCATAATTTCTTAGTAGATAGCTTATTTGAAGAAAAATTCTTTATCAGCATTGACATCAATTTTAATCTAAGCGAGTCCAGCTGACAAAATGTAAATAAGAGTTGCGGTTACACACTCGGCAACCTTGATATCTTTCTCTAACCTTTTGGTAATTTTAATGGTAGTTTGTTCCAACACGAAGTACTTACCTCGAACTACTTTCTTAGGAGTATCTGGTATCTCCTCCCATCCGACCAGAGTTTTGTGTAGTTTACCCTAAACCCGTTTTCTATGAGGGGCGACCTCAGGCGGAGTGATACGCGCCGAGGCTAACCCCGGGTCAGAGAGCATGCTTGCTTAGGACGCGACCTCCAGTAATTTCTCTGGTCGCGTCGCGATATCATCTCGCCGCTCTCCTTATCCCAGTGTGACTTGCGTGTCCCCGACCCTTTGTGTCCCACGCGCTTCCCACGTGGTCCCTTTGTGCTTTCTCTGTGCGCGCTTGTGTCTCGTATTGCTTCTCCTTCATCATGGAGCATCCTCGCCGTTGTCCTGGGCCTATGGCCGGCAAATCGTGTGGAGCGTTCCTTTCGAAACCAGAAGTGGACCCGCACTCCTTGTGTTCATCGTGCCGGGGCAGCGTGTGTTCCCCTTCCGACACGTGTCCGGAGTGCGAGTCGTGGAACGAGGTGCAGTGGGTGCGGTATAGCACCAAGAAGAAGGCGGCGGCGAAGAAGTCGCCTAAGAAGACCAGCGTCCCTTCCCCCCTTGCTCCGACGAGCGCCTCGGCGTTTCGAGCTTCTCTCCCAGCCTCCCCTACCCAGAGTAGTGCTTCTCCTTCATCATGGAGCATCCTCGCCGTTGTCCTGGGCCTATGGCTGGCAAATCGTCTGGAGCGTTCCTTTCGAAACCAGAAGTGGACCCGCACTCCTTGTGTTCATCGTGCCGGGGCAGCGTGTGTTCCCCTTCCGACACATGTCCGGAGTGCGAGTCGTGGAACGTGGTGCAGTGGGTGCGGTGTAGCACCAAGAAGAAGAAGGCGGCGAAGAAGTCGCCTAAGAAGACCAACGTCCCTTCCCCCCTTGCTTCGACGAGCGCCTCGGCGTTCCGAGCTTCTCTCCCAGCCTCCCTTACCCAGAGTAGGGGACGAGGTAAGTCCGTTGCGGGGAAGAGGCCCGTGGCCCTTCCCCAGGAGTCTGATCTTCCTGACAGTGGGGTTGTGGCGTCTTTTCAGGCGAGTGAGGGGCGGGAGTGTTTTCGGGAGATGGTGACCTGGTGCCTGCTGGTCACGTCTCCTCTGATGACCCCATGTGGGGTAATAACGCTACTAATTTCTCCCCAGCCTCTTGGGCGTGCATTTCAGGTGGTTCAGCAGCCGAGGGCGACGTCGAGAAGGAGCATTCCCCACCGTCGGACCCCATTGCTTGGGTTCCCCATAAGACGCCCTTTAGGTCCCCGATGAGGATGGAGGATGACTTCGGGACCTGGGCTCCCACGGGACAGCCTCCTCGCTCCCCCCCAGCGCCGTCGGCTGTCTTCCCAGAGGTTTTTCTGCAGGAGTCGTCGTCAACGGAGTGTTGCAGGAATCCTCCTACATCACCGCGGGAGCCGAGGCCTTCGAAAAAGGCCTATAAGTCGTCGGTCTCATCGATGGAGGATCCTTCCAGCTCTTCGGAGGATGAGGCGCTGAGGAACCTCAGGAGGCGAAAAGGGAAGTCCCGCAGGAAGTCGTCGCGTTCCCTCTCCCCCTCGAGGTCGCGCCACGAGAGTCGGCGCCCAAGATCCCCTAAGAACAACGAATGGGTGATGGTTCACCGAGACAGACTTCTGGAACTAGCTATGGCGCCGGACCCCTCAGGTTGCCGTCCGAGGACAGCCTCCCCGGATAGATACTCCTCCGGCAGCAGCGGCCCCCGACGGAGGGATTCCTCATGGCAGGTTCCAGTTGACAGGCATAAGATCGCGAAGGTTCCAACTCCATCCGCCCAGCGGAGAGAGTCGCCACTTCAGTCTGGCAGCCGAGTCCTGACCTCCAAGGGCCACCTAGCTCGGCACAAGCGCAGCCCTCGGCCTTCTTCAACGAGCAGGCCCGCAGATTGGAAGTCCTCCAGGAGAGACGTTAGGCCCAGGATGGAGGCCCCCGTTCCGACGGAGATGCCCGTCCTTCGTCGAGAGCCCCCGCGGGAGCGTCGGTCCAGGACTCCCCCACGTGCGAGGTCCTCCGTCGGGGTACCCTCGTCACTTGCACCAGCACCCCCGTCGGAGGAGCTCGACGACCATGGAGAGGGGTCAGCAGCGGAGGTATCGGCCTATCGGAGGGTGGTAGGCCTCATCAGAAGTCACCACAGGCTGGACATACTGGAACCCTCCTCCGAAGATGCTTGGCGTTCCAGCCTAAATAGAATAGTGGACGCCCCAGTCCAGCAGCGCCCCTCCTTGGCCCTTACTCTGACAAGGGACGTTTATTTGGGTAAAGCTCACGTGGACAGGATAGTGGCCAACCATGCGGAGGCCCCCAAGAGCCAGAGCTCCTCCAAGCTACTCCAGGGCCTGAAGTCCCAGAGCAGGTTCTATCACCCAGAGGGACAGCGAGCGGGCGCCTGTGCTCTGGAGCCTGCACTCACCGTAGTAGGGCAAGGAGCCTCAGAAGAAAGGGCGTCCACGGCTCCGATCTGCTTCTCTCCTTCGGAGGTGGTCATGATGGAGGAGATGTCGAAGGACCTTGTCAACGTCTCCTCCTGGTTAGACTGGTGGGCCGCCACCCTGGTGGGCGTTCAGTCGTCATACGACCTGTCAGTTCCGGAGACCCAGGCCTTGCTCAAGGAACTCATCAGCTCAGGAGGCAAGTCCCTAAAATTCTTGTCTTACCAGTCGTTAGCCATGTCCGCCAACTGGGTCCTACGAAGGAGGGACACTGTTCTGAGCAAGATATCCAGGAGGCTGCCGGACAGAGAGGCCAGATCTCTGAGGAACCTGACCCTGTGGGACGACTCAATCTTTCCCCTGAAGACAGCGGAGGAGGCGATGGAGAGAATTCGGAGGATGAAGGAGCCGTTCGAGACCAGGCCCCACCCGGTCAGGAGGCCGACGTTTAGAAGACCCTCCGTCGACTCGCCTCGCCCTCCTCGGCCCGCTCCTAACCACCCTAGGAGAGACAACTCGGCGACAACATGGTCCCACTCGTCTCAGCCCTCCTGTAGGGTTCAGCCCGAATCAAGCCGCCTTTAAACCGTCCTTCTCCGCTTCCAGAAGAGGTCATTCAGGCCGCTCATCGAGGAGGAGATAAGGAGGGAGGCCCCCTACTCCTGCCGGAGCCTCAGGTGGGGGGATGCCACAAACTTTTTTGGCAAACATGGGAAAAACACGGAGCAGACCCCGTGGACAGTGACAGTTCTGAAAGAAGGATACAGATTGCCCTTCCTAGCGGACTCTCCTCCTCTGATACCAGATCAGCAGGCGGAATGGCTAGCCCCCAAGGATCCCTTGAGACGGACAGCTCTGCAGGGAGAGGTCTCAGCGATGTTGGCGAAAGGGGCAATGGAACCTGTTCGGGACCCAGGTCCGGGGTTCTACAGCAGGCTGTTCCTGGTGGAGAAAGCAACAGGAGGATGGAGACCGGTCATAGACCTCTCAGCCCTCAACAAGTTCGTCTGCAAGACGGACTTCAAAATGGACACTCCAAAATCAGTATTGGCGTCCTTGAGAGAAGGGGACTTCATGATGTCAGTAGATCTCAAGGATGCCTACTTCCAGATCCCAGTTCATCCCTCCAGCAGGAAGTACCTACGGGTGAAATGGGAGAACCAGACTTTGCAGTTCAAAACCCTCTGCTTCGGGCTGTCCACTGCCCCCCAAGTCTTCACAAGGGTCTTCACAACGGTCTCAGTCTGGGCACACGAACAAGGCATCCGCCTGATTCGTTACATGGACGATTGGATGCTACTTTCAGCTTCAGAGGAAGTACTGAAGGAGCAAGGCGCGAGGTTACTGCAGTTCTGCAACGTTCTGGAGATCACCATCAACCTAAAGAAGTCTCAACTGATTCCCTCCACCAGGACGACCTACCTCGGGATGGTTCTGGACTCCCAGTTAGTGAAAGCCTTCCCTTCCGTGGACAGACTGGACAACTTAGACCAGGTCCTCCGCCCCTTCCTGACAGACCAACCCAGGAGGGCAAAGGACTGGCAGAGACTAATAGGTCACCTTGTGTGTCTGGAGAAACTGGTCCCCCAGGGCAGGCTAAGGCTCAGGGAGGTCCAATGGAACCTGAAGGAGAACTGGATCCAAACGAATTCCCCCCACAGAGTGGTCCCGGTGTTTCCGAACATGAAACGGGTCCTGGATTGGTGGAGCTGCAGGACGAACACCCTCAAAGGGATGCCCTTTGCAGCCGACCCTCCGGAGATGCTCCTGTTCACGGACGCGTCGAAGGAGGGGTGGGGTGCTCATCTCTTAGGGAAATCAGCGAGAGGAAACTGGACAGCCCTAGAGAAGTCCGAGCACATCAACGTTCTAGGGTTGAGGGCAGTACAAAGAGCGTGCCTGGAGTTTGTACACCTACTCCGGGGAAACAGCGTTGATGTGCGACAACGCCACGGTAGTAGCTTACGTAAAGAAGCAGGGAGGCCTAAGGTCGAAGGAGCTGTGCGCCCTCACCTTACAACTTCTGGAGTGGGCCAAGGTGGAACAGATAAGAATATCAGTGAGGTTCATCCCATGGAAAAGGAACGTCCTCGCCGACAGCCTCAGCAGGATGGGGCAAGTGGTGGGATCCGAATGGTCCCTACACCCAGAAGTAGCCAGGTCCGTCATTCAAAAATGGGGTTTGTCGGTGATGGACCTCTTCGCAACAAGGCTGAACACGCAGCTCCCCGTGTTCTGTTCTCCTGTTTCAGACCCAACAGTGGCATTCGAAGACGCCTTCCAACATCCGTGGGACAATCTTGACGTGTACGCTTTTCCTCTCTTCGGGATGCTCAGGCAGGTCCTCAACAGGGTGAGAAAGACAAGCAACCTACAGATGACTGGTAGCGCCCTGGTGGCCGGAGAGTGAGTGGTTCGTGGACCTAAGGGAGCTAACGCAACAGCCGCCCTGGCCCCTTCCGGACAGGTCAGATCTTCTCCGACAACCACACTTCCAAAGGTTCCACGAAAATCCACGGTCCCTCCGCCTTCACGCGTGGAGGTTATCGAGCGTCTCTTGAGGAGGGAAGGCTATTCGTCGAGTACAGCAACGAGGATGTCGGGCTACCTGAGACGGTCATCAACAGCTGTATATCAGGAAGTGGGCCACCTTTACCAAATGGTGAGCCACTAGGAACATTAAGCCCCTGAAGGTCTCCATTCCGCAGGTAGGAGACTTCCTAGTTTACCTCAGGGACGTGGTCAACATGTCCATTCCAGCCATCAAGGGAGTCCGCGCAGCCTTGGGCCAAGGTTTTCTCCTGAAGGGCATAGACCTGGGTAACTCCAGACATATCTCAATGCTCATTAAGAGCTTTGAGCAGTCATGCCCCCCGCAAGCTGTGAAGGTGCCACAATGGGACGTGGCAAGGGTCCTGAAGATGTTATCCGAGCCTCCGTTCGAGCCCTTGAAGGACATCGTGGACAAGGACCTCACTCTCAAGACAGTTTTCTTGCTGGCGTTAGCTTCAGCTAAACGGGTAAGCGAGATTCATGGTCTGTCCTACGAAGTTGCTCACTCGAAAGGTTGGCGAGAGGTCACATTCAAGTTCGTTCCTTCCTTCGTAGATAAGATCCAGAACCCTGCCGTATGGGACCCCAGGTTTGAGGGCTTCTCTATTCCAGCAATCTCCCGGTCAGACGACATGAAGGATTTGCGCCTATATCCCGTCAGGGCAGTGAGAAAATGCTTGGAAAGAACAGCAAAACTCCGGCCCGGGATCAAGAGTCTTTTTGTTTCCACTGGCCTCGTGAAGAAGCCAGTCTCGAAGAATACCATCTCCTTCTGGTTGCGACAGGTCATCATCAGGGCCTACAGTAAGGCGGGAATCCCCCTACCGGGGAAACCCAAGCCCCATGACATTAGGGGCCTGAGTACTACGTTGGCCTTTGAGAAAAATATGGCAGTGGGCCAGATCCTAAGGGCAGGCACCTGGACCAACCAGTCTACCTTCACGGCTCACTGTTTGAAGGACTATTCAAGAAGATCCCTGGACGGGTTCTCGATAGGTACCGTCGTTTCAGCGCTCCAAACGGTTTAAAGGCATAGCCTCAGTGATAACCGCGGGTAACAAGCACAAGAGACACAGGTTCGTTCCTTAGACCCCCTTGTACTTCCTTTCCCCCTTTTCCGCTTCAAGTGAGCTCTGTGAGGGCCCTGAGCCAGAGACGAGTACCTCATCAAGAGGAAGACATGCCCCCTAACTTTTCTTGCACAGGTGAGTTTCTTAGACACTAAGATGGGTTTTATGTAGTTTCCTCTCATTCACTTTCTATGGGGTCAACACGACCTAGCCACTTTCTAGGTCTCTGGAGTTTCCTCAGCACGGTCTTAAGAACTGTTTAGGGCCACGCCCACCTCCTAAAGTATAAGTCTCCTAAGAAAGTAGTTAGAGGTAAGTACTTCGTGTTGGAACAAATCACAAATATTAAGTAATTTGTATTTTTCCTAACAGTACTTACCTCGAACTACTTTTGGGTAATGGCCTACCCTGCCTTCCCCGAGTGTCCCCTGGTTTTCTTAGAGACCTTAGCAACCAAGAACTTACTGGAGATCGAGACCTAAGCAAGCATGCTCTCTGACCTGGTGTTAGCCTCAGGGCGTATCACTCCGCCTGAGGTCGCCCCTCATAGAAAATGGGTTTAGGGTAAACTACACAAAACTCTGGTCGGATGGGAGGAGATACCAGATACTCCTAAGAAAGTAGTTCGAGGTAAGTACTGTTAGGAAAAATTCAAATTACTTAAAATTTGTGATGTTAATGATGGTAATAGTAACAGTTAGATTAGTGTACAGTAATGTTTATCTTTCATTGAAAATCCATCATGATTCAATTTATCCTTGCTTTCTCAAATCTTGCACCATCTCTGTCACTTCAAATGTTATATTAAAACCTTAAATTAAAAGTTCGATAACTTTTAATTTAAAACTAGTCTAGTACTGTACTTTCTTCTTTTTTTGCGAGTGGTACCATAATTGATGTGGTACAAGTTGATAATAAATCAAACTAACTTATAACTGAAGCTAGGACAAGTATTTTGGAAATGGAATGTACAATTATCCTTTTTAACATTTTATAATTATCGTAAATTATAATACTGTCATGGCAGTAGTTTGTTCTTGTTGATTAAATACAAGAAAGCAGATGGGACTGAAAAAGCTATGAAATCAGGGAGTGGTTATGGTATAAGAATCACTTGTAGAATTATTAATGAAATCTCTCCTTGGGCAAAGAAGAAGCATACACTAATCAAAAAGAGAGATGGATCTGTTATAACTACAGAGGATGAAGAAAGGTAACGTTGGATGTAACACTTTAGTGAGGTCATGAATAGGAGATACGAAGGGAATAATTTGATTGACATATCTGAAGCTGATGAAGACCTTCATGTGCCCATGAATGAATTCAGTGTGTTTGAAGTTGAAGCTATCATTAAAAAAACTCAGGAGATGAAAGGCCCAGGTTACGATTGAATAACTGCCGAGATAATACTGGTTGAAAATGAAGTGACTCCCAGAATACTTACAAGATTATTTTGTAGAATGTGGCATGAAGAGGCAAAACCAGATAAATGGGAGTGTTGGTGAAAATAGCAAAAAAGGGAGAACAGAGACATCACTCTTACATCAGTTGTCACGAAAATATATAGCATGCTTATTCTAAAGAGACTAGAGAGAAAGATTGATGAAAAGCTAAGATGAACAAGCAGGATTTCAAAGTGGTAGAAGTTGAACTGACCAAATTTTTATTTTGAGACATGCACAACAATGCATAGAATATGGAAATCCACTTTTAATGGCATTTGTGTACTATGAAAAGGCCTTTGATAGTCTGCAATGGCTAATTTTATGGAGAGTCCTGCATTATTATGGAATTCCTCTTAAACATGTAATTTGGATTCTGTTCATGAGCATAGCAAGTGCAAAGTTAATGTTAGTGGAGTCCTATCAAATGAATTTCCAGCGAACAGCCGAGTACTTCAAGGGAGTGTGTTGTCGCCTAAGTTGTTTATCCTCCTCATGGATTTTGTAATGTGTAGAACAGTTGGAGATGGTGAAGGATTGGACTGGATTGGTAATAGGAAATTAACTTACTTAGAGTATGCTTATGGTGCTGTCCTTATTAGCAGAACACCCCAGGATTTGCAATGCTTGCTTACAAGAATGCATAAAATATCACACAAGGTTGTGGTCAAGGTAAATAGAAGAAAGACAAAAATTATGAGAATGGAATATGCAATGGAAGATGAAATATCAGGAAGGTGAAGGATTAATGAGGTAGAATTATTCAAGTATTTAGGAACTATGATCTCCAGTATAGGGTCATTAGAATGAGTTAAGTGAAAGATTGAGAAAAGCAAATTAGACAATGGCTAGGTTAGGCCAAATTTGGAAATCAAATTGCCTATAAAATTACATATAAAAATCAGGCTATATATCAGTTGAGTGAGATCTGTGTCACTGTATGGACATGAGTCGTGGTTGGACAATGAAACAATCTTCAACAGATGTAGTAGGTTTGAGAACAAAGCCCTCAGAAGAATATTGGGAGTTAAATGACAGGACAGGATTAGAAATGAAACTATAAGAGAGAATACTTGAGTGCCATATGTGGATGAGATCATGGTGAGGGGTAGATGGCGATGGTTTGGGTATGCTCTTCCCACTCCCCAAGAGAGATTAGTTCACCAAATATTTACCTGGGCTCCACAAGGTACTAGAAGAGTTAGAAGACCCAGGCCTACATACTTGAGAACTATGAAATATGAAGTGGGAGATGGTGAGTGGAGAAGTATTGAATTAAAAGCTCAATATAGAGACGACTGGCTAAATTTAACCAAGGCCCGTTTTTGTCAATAGGCGTAGGAGGAGGTGATGATGATGAATATTTACTAATAGCTCTTGGTATCATTAGTTATCACTTGCATCATTGGATGTATAAATGCGTTTGTTTGTTCGTTATAATCTGTGATGAAACATTAACAAAGGAAAGGTTTCCGTTTTAGTCGGTGTGTTTAAGAAAAACATATAAAATCGCATTCATTTCATTTTTGACGTTTTAAGAAAAAAGTAAATAAAATGACATTAGCAATAACAAAATCATCGTATAGTTATCCAGAAGCTATTTACCAATTAATATTCATGAACTACATATTTGCGAGAATTTCTGTAGAGCATATTTACTAAATTTTTTAAAAGAAAAATCGAGATTTTACAACTTATCATAGTTGCATTTCCAAATCGGGGATTCTACTGTGTGATTTTTTTTCTGGTACAGCAAATTTTCATTTGTTCCTGCGCAAATACAAACCCTCTGCTATTTATAGGGGTATTATTTTTAGCCAAGCTGAAAGACGAGCCATGATAATTTTAGTGAAAGATAACTACCCCAACCGCTACTTGCTAATTCTTTACCCTATCAGACTACGAGCCTTGTAAAGCACACATCATACTTTGAGTTGCACCCAAAATCTCCGCAACCTTATGGTTATCGGGTTAAAGAATTAATATACAGTCTTGATATAATTAAAAGTAAAGTGCTTCCATTCAAGGTATCATCAATGCCTCCATGGAAATTACCAGAGGTGTCTTTTTTTAAATATTTTATTGGAGTTAAAAAGAATATGACTGACTTTGAATCCAGGTCTCTTTTTATGGAACATGTTGCAGAACATAGGGAATCGACTTTTATATATACTAATGGCTCCAAATCTGATGCTGGCGTTGGATTTGGATTACATGTCCTCTAACAGCTTCCATATTTACTGCCGAACTGTATGGCATACTAACCGCTATTGAGAAAATAGCGTTGGAGAAGCAGGGTAATTTTACCATTTTTAGCGATGCAAGGAGTGTCCATTAAGCTTTAGAAGTTTTTGATTCTAGTAACCTTTTAGTTTTAAAGATTTTAAAATGGCTCTTTATTATTGGACTAAGAGGTATAATGGTTCGATTTTATTGGGTTCAAGCACATATAGGTGTGTCTGGGAATGATAAGGCAGATTTACTGGTGGAGAATGCTGCATCCGAGTTGCTACCAAGAAGGTATCCCATTCCCCGCAATGATTTGATTTCCTTCCTAACATCAAGAAATTGTTTTATAATAATTGGCAACAGCACTGGTATAGTCTAGATGGCAATATAATGAGAGAAGTAACAAATGTCATATCTCCTTGGAGGTATAACATGATTCCCCGAAAGTGGGAGACGTCTCTTTGTCTTCTCCGCATTGGTCACGCTCGGTTGATACACAAGTTTCTGCTAAAGGGCCATCACCAACCGTATTGCTTGACTGTTTGGTACCTTTAACAGTTAGGCATTTGTTGACTGAATGCCCCAATTATAGCAACTTAAGAAATAGTCAGATCTCGTTAATCGTGGTTTTTTGCTTCTCGGTTTCTTGCCTCGAGATTTCATTTTTTGTGGCCAAGGAGAAAAAAAATCTTTGTGATAGACTGTTTACCCAACGTTAAGAATTTGATTTCTAATAGTTGGCAACAGAATTGGGATGGCCAAGAACAATGCAATGCCTATAAAATAAAAATTCTCATAAAGATTGCAATAAAATTCAAGCTGGGCCATTATTTTGAATAGCCCGTGCTCCTTAACACTGGGAGCGCTGCGCGCCACTACCTATCTCTACACCCAGCTGGTCCTAGCTTTCTCTGTACAGTGTGTATCCATTTACTGTGGTAAAAAACTACAGCTATATTAGAAATAAACCGGATTTTGATTTTAAAATGGTTTTTCACTTAACTGTATCCAATAATAATGCATATAATATTCACATTTTAGTATCGTATTTAAAATTAAAAACAGCCAATTATAATCTCGTGCATTGTTTACATTCAAATCAGCTAATCAAATCTGCTTAGTCCATCGTCAACCTATATATACTTTCACGATATTATCCCAATGATATGACCATTAACTTTCACAGAATTACCTCACTGATATAACCTATCATGCATATTAATATATCTCCTTCACATTATTATTGTCCTTCACTTATTATTATTATATCCTTAATCCTTTTCCCTATTCCTTCCCAAATTCCTTTCGTACATTTACTTAGCTGTCCCACACACATCTACGATGGATCTTTCCAACTCTTGTAATTCTCATCATTTTTTGTGATTTCATTCATTTTCTTTTTTCTAGCATTCATTTGTCATTTTCATCTTATTAATCATTCTAAACCTCTTCCTTATCCCTCATTCCATGTATTCCCATTTCTATTTTTCCTTCCTTCTAGCATTTCCCAAATTCATTGATTTCGCTAATTTATTTGAATTAGCGTAGATGTGGCGGAGGAAATGTGCAAGGAGAAGGAACTTGGCTAACTGCCCCTCCTGTCTCGTCTCTTTGTCATATTGTTTTGTCATTCTCTCTCCCTGTTGTTTCCCTTAACTGTATCCAATAATAATGCATGTAATATTCACATTTTAGTATCTTATTTATAATTAAAAACATAGTGAATTATAATTTTATGCATTTTTTAAATTCAATTCGGCTGATCAACCCTGCCTAGTCCGTCGTCAACCTTAATTTTAGGATCAAATAATTACCGAAAGATATTTCATATTTACTAAAAGAAAAAAATTATTACTTGATCTATCATTTTCCAATTCGCATAATTATTCCAATAGTTTTATTTGCAATGCTTCTCTCATATTTTATTTACTTTTACTGTGAGTTGAATCGCATAACATTAACCAGAGTTTCATTCACGTTGCCGATGCATGATATTTTATAGTTTTAAATATTTAACTTAGCCGGTGGATATATATATAGCTAACGTCTCCGACGGTCTGGCAGCCGATTCAAAACTCGCTGGCGATCGAGGGGTTGGGTTGCTGGGTGTACACTAGCGCCACCACTCGGCAGGATACCATCACTATTCCAAAGTTCTCCAGTTCTTCTCTGCCGAGTCTAGTGTAAACATTGATTCCTTGCTTGCGCTAACCTCAAGTTTTCTACAATTTGGTGAAGTACTTGTTTTGGTTTTTAGCTTTCGATTGGTTGGTTATTCTTTCAACTTTTTCTCAAACAATAAAGATCTTCAAGAGAAACTCTTTTTGAAGAGATGAAAAAAAAAAAAAATTTACCCTTGCTTTTTTTATCTCTCTCTGGATTTTCCACGATAGAGAGAGAGAATATGGCTGCAGTGTATGGCAAGTGTGTGAAAGGCTTTAAGTTTTTAGTATTTATTTTATCACTTTATAAATTCTTGTTGATATTTATAGATTTACTTCTATATTTTTATATCTCACCCGCCTTACTTAGGCCTCATCGATACTCACTCCATTTGTATTAAATACCGAGAGAAATTTTGTATTTTTATGGATTGATGGGATGAATATTTTTAGAATGTATTTTAAGTGAATTTTTGTCTTTTTAAAAAGAATTTTCTTTGAATAGTCTTCGATCTGTTTTCAAAGATGAACTAGCATTAAGTTTATTTATGCTACGCAGTTTGCACTCTATTGTTACGATAGAGAGAATCACGATTTCACTTTGCCTAAGAGTTTGACGTTTAGTTCATTCTTCTTACAAACTGAAGTTTTTTAAATACTAAATAAAAGGAACTTGATATTTTGCAATTTCTTAGTCCTTTTAGTATTTTTTTTCCTTTAGTCAAATAACCTTTTATTGACGGAGAGTGAGTGAACCAGTACTCTCGTAACAAGAGAGAGAGAACGATCCAAATCTTTATTCTCGTCCCAAGTCACTATACAGGGAGATAGAGAGTGAGAAACGTTGTTCTTCTCGATTCAGATATTTATTCTCGTCCCAAGTCACTATAGGGAGAGAGGGAGAGAAAACGTAGTTCTTCACGATCTAGTTTTTTTATTCTCATCCCAAGTCACTGTTCAGGGAGAGAGATAAAACGTAGTCCTTTGCGTTCTAGTTTGTTCTCGTCCCAAGTCACTGTACAGGGAGAGAAAGAGAGAAAACGTAGTCCTTAGCGATCTAGTTTTTTAGTCTCGTCCCAAGTCACTGATCCTTTTTAACTTTTACTTTATATATTTCACTTTTATTTATATATATGTATATGTTTATTAATTTTTATATGTGTGATACAATTATGTACTAATGAGCTTACACTAAAGCACATATTTTGCAATTCTAACCTTTTGGCTTAAGGGAGAATTGCTTGCTACAGATAGAAATCAGCTTTATTCATGTTCGATGTGAAATTATTAAAAGATGCGAGTGTCGGTGAAAAAAGGGCGAAAAACATGTTCAGTGTTGCGGAGGGTTCGTCTGTTCGTACTTGCCGCTCACCCAGTCCGAGACCTCTTTCAAGCTCCCCAACCAATGGGAGAAGGAATGTCACAAGACCAAAAGGGAGCTATAGGTATTAAACCACGAACAGACGTTCCTTCACGAGTTGCAGACGTTGCTCCTCACGATCGTCATTATAAGAGAGACGAGACTAAGTTCTCCTCGTCCTCCGATGACGTTCATGTTAGTAAGAAATCCTGATGTCAGGTTTCACGACCTCTTAAGAGGAAATTGGTTCCTTCAGAACAAAGTCAACGTCCTGGCTGCAGTGACTGGAGCAGCCCGGAACGTATACCTTCATCAGAGGAAGGTTCGCCTGCTAAACGTTCTTTTTTAACGTCAAAATTTGTGGCTCCGGAGGTCCCTGCAAAGAGTCACGGTGCCGTTGTTTTATCTGGTCGTTCCAGACGTGACTTGAGTGCTGCTACTCCCGTTATTAGTGCTGACGTTCCCGACATCACGGTCTGATCCTTGTGTTCAAGATCCTAACTTTAGTATTTTGCAGGACATGCAGTCTAAGCTGTCCACCTTAATGCAGTCCTACGGTCCTGCTCCTGTTCGAAAGGAACCCTTACTTGCGGAGCGTCACGGTTCCGCTAAGCGTGACTCAGTTCATCAATAATCTAAGCGTGAGGCTTTAAGTCACGCTGACGTGAGCCCTAGTATTAACCTTGCTGTCAAGTGAGATACTGATCGTAAATCTCGACGTGACGTTGAACGTCAGTCCTTATAGTCCAACCGTGATGTCGAGCTGGAGTCACTGCAGTCACGACGTGACGTTGAACGTCAGACACCGCAGTCACGACGTGACGTCGAACTTAAGACACCGCAGTCACGACGTGACGTCGATGTCAGTCGATGCAGTCCCGACGTGACGTCGTCCTTCAACCTCTACCGGTTCTTCATCGACAGGTTGATGCTAGTTGTCAAGCTTTCCCATCGCGACTTCTTAATGGCTCTCAACCAAGTAGAGACATAGACTTCCAGATGAAGTTTATTCTGAGGAGGAAGAGGATATTTCTCCTTTCCAGCTGTACCTTTGGGTATCTTGTCTGAGTAAGGAAGTTTTTCCTTCTCATTTTGTTCCTGCTGCTCCACGCTCGCCTCCTTCAGAATTCACTTTAGGGTTGGCTGCTACAGCTCCCTCTTTTTCTAAATTCGTGCTCTCTCGGTATTCTAAGAGAGTTTTACGTTGCTGAGAGAATGGTTGAAGACTATAAGAAGTCTTAGCAAGTCAATCTTTGCCTTCCCTCCAGCTGGATTGAAGAACTTTTGGCAGGCTTAGGAAGGAACAGGAGCAGACCAATGGTCTGTCCTCTTGTTGAAGGAAGGGTACATTATACCTTTTGTAAAGAAACCTCCTCTTGTCCAAAAGCCGATAGATCTCTCTCCCAGATACCGAGAGGAAGCAAGAAGACAAGCTTTGCACCTTCAGGTGTCTCTCTTGTTAGAGAAGAGAATTGTGGTGAAGTTTTCTAAATCTTCAGTCTCTAGGCTTTTACAACCTCCTCTGCTAGTTCCAAAGAACTCAGGAGGTTGGAGACCAGTGCTGGACGTGAGCACGCTCAATGTGTTTATCCTGAAACAAAGTTCACTTTGGAAACTTCTAAGTCTGTGCTTGCAGCAGTAATGGAAAACGATTGGATGGCCTCACTCGATCTCCAGAACGCTTACTTCCATATCCCTATCCATCCGACCTTCCAACTATATCTAAGGATTGTGTATGGGAAGGAAGTGTTCCAATTTCGAGCTCTGTGCTTCAGTCTCAGCACTGCTCCTCTTGTGTTCACGAAGCTCATGCGGAATGTGGCGAGCTTCCTGCACTCAACAGGTGTCAGAACCTCCTTTTACTTAGACGACTGGCTACTCAGGGCGTCATCCTTCATTCGCTGTCTGAAGGATCTCAGATGGACCTTGACCCTAGCGAAGGACTTAGGTCTCCTAGTAACAAGGAGAAGTCTCAACTGACCCCATCTCAAACTATTGTCTATTTGAGGATGGAGATACGGAGTCTAGTTTTTCGGGCTTTTCCATCACCATCAACACACTAGCAAGCTTTCTTAAAGATTCATCTTTATCGAAAAAGGAGCAGTTGCTCTGTAAGGATGTGGATGAGTCCAGTGGGAACACACTCGTCTCTGGAGCAGTTTGTCTCCCTAGGAAGACTCAATCTTCCCCCTCTCCATTTTCACCTCAACCACCATTGGGACAGGGAGAAGGGCTTAGAAGAAGTGTCTATTCCACTTCCAGAAACGATCAAGACTTGCCTGAAATGGTGGGATGTCAATCTCAGACTTCAGGAAGGCCTCTCTCTTGCCCACAAGAACACAGACTATGTGTTGTTCTCAGACGCTTTGGACGCGGGGTGGGGAGCAACACTAGACACTCTAGAGTGCTCGGG
Organism: Palaemon carinicauda; assembly: GCF_036898095.1. NCBI lineage: Eukaryota > Metazoa > Arthropoda > Malacostraca > Decapoda > Palaemonidae > Palaemon > Palaemon carinicauda. The sequence continues at coordinate 28,981,518 of NC_090755.1, read as the reverse complement.
CCTTTGAACCAAAGATCATGTAAAGCTTCATATCAACCAGAAGGAGATTCTAGCAGTTCTTTTGGCCCTGCAAAGTTTCAAAGACTGATTCGAAACAAAGTGGTGCAGGTGAACGCAAACAACACCACAGCGTTAGACTGCTTCGCTAAGCAAGGCGGGACCCACTCGCAGTTCTTTTACTTAACTGCAAAGGATCTCCTAGTTTGGACGAAGGAAAGAAACATCACCTTACTTACAAGGTTTATTCAGGGAGAAAGGAACGTGATGGCAACTGCCTAAGCAGAAGAAGCCTAGTAATTCCCACGGAATGGACTCATCAGGAGGTGTACGAGAAACTATGGCGGATATGGGTACGTCCGTCCATAGAACTGTTCGCAACCTCAATAACGAAGGGGCTTCCTTCTCAATCCTCTCCAGTTCCAGATCCAGAGGCAGTCCACGTCAATTCGTTCTTACTGGACTGGTCTCACCTGGAGGTGTATGCGTTTCCCCCATTCAAGATCATTTACAAAGTCCTACAGAAGTTCGCCTCTCACGTAGGGACCAAGTTGATGTTGGTTGCTCCCCTCTGACCATCAAGAGAATGGTTCACCGAGGTACATCAGTGAATGGTGGACTTTCCTAGAAGCATGCCAAGGCGGTTGGATCTTCTCAATGAAGAGGTTCCATCAAAGCCTCCACACGCTTCATCTAACTGCCTTCATACTATCAAAGACTCTCTAGAGCTCGAGGGTTTTTCGAAGGAGGCAGCTAGAGCAATTACCAGAGCAAGGAGATCCTCTACTATCAGGTTCTACCAGTCTATATGAGAGGTATTTCGAGATTGGTGCAAGTCCACCTCCTTTTTCCTCATCCTATACCTCTATAGCTCTAATCGCTGACTTCCTGCTACACCTTAGGAATGTACGTAACTTTTCTGCCTCTACCATCAAAGGTTACAGGTAGCTGCAGTGTTCAGACACAGGAACCTAGACCTCTCGAGCAATAAAGTCCTTCAAGACCTTCTCAAGTCTTTCGAGACTAACAAGAAGCATGGAGTAATGACGCCAGCTTGGAACCTGGATGTGTCCTTAAATTTCTGATGTCTGAGAAATTTTGAACCTTTGCACTTAACTTCTTTTAAAGATCTTACTCTGAAGACAATTTTCTTAGTGAGTCTTGCTGCTGCAAAGAGTTAGTGAGGTTCATGCCTTCAGTAAGAACATCTGCTTCTGTACTGGTAAGGCAGTATGCTCTTCGCAGCTTGGTTTCTTAGCCAAGAATGAGCGTCCTTCCCATCCACGGCCTAAATCTTTTGAGATCCCCAACCTGTCAGATGTGGTTGGTAACAAGATAGAGAGAGTCCTATGACCTGTGAGAACACTTAAATTTTACATTGTCAGAACCAAAAATTTACGTGGTGAATCAGAGTCTTTATGGTGTTCAGTCAAGAAGCCCTCCTTACCGATGACTAAGAATGCCTTATCGTATTTTTTCAGGCTCTTAATTAGAGAGGCACACGCTCACTGCAGTGAGACTGACCTTCGATTATTGAAAGTAAAGACTCATGAAGTCAGAGCTGTGGCAATGTCAATGGCTTTTAAGCAAAATCGTTCCTTACGAAGCATTATGGATGCAACCTACTGGAAGAGTAAATCTGTGTTCGCTTCACATTATTTAAAGAATGTCCAGACTCTTTACGAGGACTGCTACACGTTGGGACCATTCGTAGCAGCGAGTGCAGTAGTGGGTGAAGGTTCAACCACTACATTCCCCTTATCCTAATACCTTTTTTCTTCTCTTGAAACTATTATCTTTTTGGTTGTACAGTATGTGGAGACTGGGACAGTCTTCCACAATCATTTGATTTTAGCGGGTGGTCAAGCTTGTTTCTTGAGAGTGCCCAGATCAAGGGTATTGGTGGAGGTAGGGTGTTCACCCCAGATATGACAGCTCCTAGAGGTCTTTCAGCCCCCTGAGTGGATCGCTAGGCTTCATAAGGATAGCGGACTAATGAGGCAAAGTATCATAAAAGTCAGCTTCCTTATCAGGTATTATCCTTAAGTTTGTTTTATATCAAAACTCTTGAGCTATATTCCTACAATGTTTAATGCTGGTCTCTTACCCTCCACCAAGGGTTTGAATCAGCTATATATATATATCCACCGGCTAAGTTAAATATTTAAAAATTATATTTTCATATTAGAATAAATTTTTGAATATACTTACCCGGTGGATATATATAATTTAACGCCCTCCCTTCCGCCCCTCTAGAGACCCTACGGGCAGAGAAGAACTGGAGAACTTTGGAATAGTGATGGTATCCTGCCGAGTGGTGGCGCTAGTGTACACCCAGCAACCCAACCCCTCGATCGCCCGCGAGTTTTGAATCGGCTGCCGGACCTTTGGAGACGTTAGCTATATATATATCCACCGGGTAAGTATATTCAAAAATTTATTTTAATATGAAAATATCAGTTTTTAGCTCCTTGGGGCTTGATTATAGGGTCTCAAGAGAGACTTAGCAAAGAAACAAAGATTTCATTTATTACACACACACAGAGACAGAGAGAGAGAGAGAGAGAGATCAGCTGTTTTTGTTTATTTAAAAGAAGTAATTATAATCAAGATATTTAAGGTTTTAGTTTATAAAATAAGCTGTATTTCTGTTTAAGAAAGTATAGATATACAGTAACATACTGCGCAAGAGACAAAACACTATACTATAGTCAGCTCTCTCTTCACGAAAGACTCTGCTTACAAAATTTTCATGACTCACATTACAAAAAAATTTTCATTTTAAGAAAAGAGATTTGCCAGCCAGGCCGAGAATAAAATAGTCACCCATCACAAAGAGTTGAAGAAAATGGGTTCAGACAACAGAAAATGTAGCTGTAGTCTATATACGGGCAACTATAATAGTACAGTACATATGGAACTGTATATTTAGTATATGTACAGTATTGTACTGTATGTATTGTTTTATTTTCCATTTATTATTACATTATGTTGTAATAACTACTTAATTTACAGGTATTAACAGTTAGTTTAGGTATATTGAATGGTTCAAATGTATTTGGCTGTACAGTATTTCATTGTGGTTATACTGTAGCTTTATTATTAGATTTAATGGGGTGTTTTATAGGGTTTGGAACAAAAATTAGGCAATGTGACTCACAACACAAAAAAAAATCACATTACGAAAGCCACTCCGGAACGAATTAATTTCGTGTTGTGAGGCATTACTGTACTAGAGTAGCGGCGTAGGCTATGAGTCGAACGAAAACACCAAACACTTACAGTAAGTACAGTTAAGCTGTACTGTAGTAATATTACTGTACATATATTACAGTAAAATACATTACAGTATCAATGGGTATTAGGTTACAGTACAGTATTACTAGATAGGAACAACTTTTGTTATACAGAACTATATGGGGACGATGACGACTCGGTAAACTTTACCATAGCACAATACTGTACTGTAATCTTACCGTGTCTAGTATGTAGTGTACATATGTGCAAATGTACTGTACACTGTACATATGATTTTAAACTGTTGTACTAACAGAATTAAAACGTAGGCCTATATCAGCTCGGGCACTCGCTCGTGGCAAGGGTCAGTGACTTTTTAGGTTAGGAGTTAGCCCACCCTAGTGTAATATTTATTTGCGAAGAATCACTTGTCGCGCCTGTGTCTGTAACCTAGCTATTGCGAATACCGAGGCTTGACTGTAGATATCTGTTTGAGGCTCGAGGTGAGGATGGCAAATTCATCCTTGTCAAGATTCTTGAACATGATGTGTCGTACTATGCGAGCGGCATTTTTAGATTTATTTCAGAAGCAGGTCATCTGAAAACTATTTAACTTTTATAATGACATCTTAACTTTTATGGTTTTAATTGAATATTCTTTTATTTTTTATATATATTAAATGATATCGGCATCAGTGACCTTAGATGTCAGGATGACAGAAAACTTTAAATCAATCAATTAGTTAGCAGGTGGGGGGTGGGGGTAGACTGGCTACCTCGTTAACTCACACACCTGAGCTGAGTAGCTACTTTGTTTTTTGGCTCGGTAGAGAACGGACATACTGTCGCTTTCTCCCACTTTTTTACTTGCCTTCATATTAGCCTTTTTCTTTTTCTTTGCAGATTGTGTTTGTGTTGGAGTCCTATGCGGATTTGTCCTTCTCCCGAAGACCGCTCCTGTAGTATCTTCATGTACGCCAAAGAGACGGACCCTACCTGCTGTATATCCGGTCTGGTGGGGCCGCCGGTGTTCCAGGAACGTGTTGTGAGCGTAGGGAGTGATTTGCCGCCCAGTGGGAGAGGTTTGGGTGACGGGAGAAGGCGGCGGCCAAGTGTGATTCTTCTCCTTCAAGGTCGTCCTCGAAGTCAAAGAAACTGGAGTCATCTTCTTCCCCCCCCATCTCTTCCCGAAGCTGCTGCTCCGCCGATCCCATCTGGGGATCAGCCAACTATCAGCGCAGGCCTGGTTACTCAAGGTCAACCTTGTGAGCAAGGTGATGGTGCTGTCTTCCCTAGTGAGTCAGCTCCGCCCCTTCCCCCAAGGATTGCCTGTTCTATCTGTGACCTTGTGTCTCTTTGGCCATCACTGGGCATTGATGGTCTCCTTTCGAACGACGTTCTCTTTGAACTCCTTCAATTAGGAGCGGCGAGGAGGCAGTCATCTTTCTCCACGGAGGTTGATCCTCCTCCTGTGGGCGCAGGCAATGCAGCCCATCGATCGGGTTTTTGGTCCTCCGAGGTCAACTCCATGGACTTTGTCGACCCATCAGGTGCGGTGACAGAACTTAGTCCAAGGCAGGGTTCCCCTTCGTGGGAACATGTCTCTTGTTCCAGTGAGAAAACGGCTAGTGGGCAGCGGCGACGTTACGCTTATGCTTCTCCTCCAGGGGCGGAGGTAGTACATTGCCTTAAGCGTGGTTCTCCTTCGGGTGAACCAACCTGCCCCTCGGGGGAGGTAGCTCTCGAGCTGGAACAGTCTCCCCCTTTTGGTGGATTCTGCTAGACATTTCCCTTCAGGGGTCTGTTGGGTGGAAGACTTTGTGACCCCTCTCCATTCGGGACGTGCTCCTCCCCGTGCAGTCAGGAGATGACTCTTTGATCCTCCAGGGTCAAGTCACAATATCCCTTCGGGCACTCGTGACAGTCATGTAGACCCTTCGGAGTCTCACGGCATGGAACCTCCTGGTTCCAGTTGCGTTGAGCTTGCGAGTCTCACAATGTTGGTTACGCTGAGTTCTCGTGCCCTCAGTCACGCTGAGCCTTTGGTCTCTCATGACAGGGAGATTACGGTCTCCTGTTGGGCTGATTCGCTGGGTTCACGCAACCCTGGTTATGTTGAGCCTTCGGCCTCTCATGCCAAACGTTACGTTGAGCCTTCAGGCTTTCGTAACTGGGATTCCTCGGTCTCCTGTTGCTCAGAAACCTTTGAGTTCTCGTGACTTAGGTTATGCTGAGCCCTCGGCCTCTCGTGACCTCCGTTATGCTGAGTCTGTCGACTCGCATAACAGAGAGTTTTTGGACACTCATCACATTCAGCCTTTGTACTCTCGTTTCCCTGTAGGACCTTCGGGTCCTCGTCGCAGTGCGATTCCCGAGGAATTCCATCTCCCTTCATGTTTTAGTGACGTAGTTCCTGCGGGTTCTCGTCACGACGATCAACCCAGGGTCAACCCTGGAATCATGTTCCAATGTAACTCTTCCTATTTTTCGTCCCCTTGGTATTTCTTGGTCTTTTGCTGCGTCGCGTGGCAGACAAGCGGCGCATTACATGGCAGCGTCGTATGATAGAGCTGTGTCTCGCAAAGATCGAGCCTTGCAAGACTTGTCTTGCCCCTCTCCTGCGATCTCATCGTCCTTGGACGAGATTCCTTTACCTTTTTTGACTACAGAAGGTTTCCCTTCCTAGGGTAAACCTCCTGCCAGAAGAAACTCCCATCAGTCATTCCTTTCTAGTGGACTAACATCTGCGCCGAGACAATTGTCGCCCACATAACAACGCCCAGTCCCTCCTCTGAAGGGAAGGGCTGTAGCTGACTCACCTTCAGGTATGAGGGCTAAGATTCCTGCTGAGGTTCCTTAAGTCCATGGATCCGTGTCGCCCCAAGGACGTCCCTCTAATCATATGAGGAGCCAGCATCCTACCCATGGCTGCAAGCATTATTCAACATAATGTGGCAAGCTGTGACGGGGATCATTCCCTGTTCTCAGTCCTTGAATGGCACTAACAGGATTCCTTTGTTGCCTCCTCTCGTCCCAAGCACCTCTCCTCCTGCAGATCTCAGGAGGAGTTTGGAGGATTCCGGCCTGGCGGAACCTCAACATAAGGGGAAACCTATCTCCCTGTGCAAGAGGACCCGGGAAGAGGGCTCCAGAACCATGGGGGAGACCCCTGCTATTCAAGTTACCACAGGCGAAACCCAAAGAGAGGAGGAAGAGGATATGACCTTCCTAAGGTGGACAGGATAATCTCCTGCACGGACTTGTTTTGTCCTACCCCTATCAAGGTAGTGCCTAGGAAGGCACGCCTTCCGTCTCAGTGCGACGTGGTTCCTCCTCCTGCAGAGTCTCTTCTCTCCTGCAGAATAGTAGAGGCCGCGAGGCCTACGCTTACGGAGGAACTTCTGCCCCATTGCAGAGAACCGAAGGATTTGTTTACGATCCCCATATCCTCGGCCAGACCTCCCTTACCTCGACCTGAGAGGCAGAGTGAGTCGAGCATGTCTACGGGGATTGCCCTGTCCTTGGCTTATTCTGATGACGACCTTGACCCCCTCCCAGCTCCTATGGATGAGAGCCCAGAAGTGGATGAGTAGAACAATCCCGAGGACGACATTTTCTCAGCTGCCTCTAGCCCTAAGTGGATGGAGGTTGAATGAAAGGAGTCTGAACATGCCTTCTGGTAGGTTTTGGAATGCATTCGTGTCATCAGTGGGCTGCCAGATCCATCGGCAGCCCCTCTTGATGGTAAAGACATGGTCCTCGACCAGTTCTATGGTACTCAGAGACCCCTGAGAGCCAGTGCACCTTTCTCCTGGTCAAAGGGGTTGAGGAGTGCCAAGCAGAAGGCTGTCTCTCCCATCATTCCAGAAACTCCTCCAAACTCCTACCTTCTCCTTATGTACTGCAGAGGAGGTACTATGAGATCCTCAGTGAGCCCCTCTCAGTGCTTCCTCTAGACCACTATACAGAGGTGCTCTCAAAGGTCACTCCCTTAGAGAAGCTGACTGGACTTCCAGTATTGTTCTTGGCCTCTGAGATTCTTAATCAAGACAAAGTCGCCAAGTACGCCATGCAGGCTACTTCATGGCTTGATTTTGGTCAGGTTCTGTGAGACAACTAGTCCGGTCTCAGGACTGGTCTTGGGAGTAAGCAAGGAAGTCTATGGAGACTTTCCTATTGTCCAGCACTCGGGCAATCAAGTTCTTTTCTCATCATGTGGTGAACCTTTGGGCTAACACCATCTTTAAGAGGAGGGAATCTTATCATGCCGATGTAGCGAGGCTCAGGAACTCCCCTTTTAAGGGGAGCTCCCTGTTTTTTCCTGAGGACATTGAGCAGGTGTTTGAGAAGTGGAGAAAGTCCAATTAGGACTCTCTCATCCACAAGGTTATAACATCAATACCTTACACTTCTCAGCCACAGCAAAGACCAGCAGCTAAACCTCCGACAAAGAGTGGTAGAGATCCAGAACAGCATGTTATGGTAGTGTAGTTAACTGGTGTTCATTAGTAACATTCAGTATACTTTTCTGAAAAATATCCTAAAATTATTGTTAAATAATTCTAAATTGTGATGTTATTACATGTTTTAGATATCAATATAGGTAGCGTGCTTTTTTGGCGTGGTTAGGAAAAGCATGAAATGAAATCACCTTTATTTAGTTAATTGTGGATTTTAGATGATACAGGAAAAGCTAGTCTATACACTGATGGTTTTGCAATTCACCAGTTGTCATACAACAGATATGACTTGAATTCTTTAAGATTTGTCCTAATTCTAGGTCGTCTTATATAAGGAAGTATACTCTACAGTAAAAACACCCATCCTGCGTGTAATTTTAACTTTTTTCAAGTTATTAAAACTTGAAACATTTTAAATTTTTTATTTATTCATATGAACAATTTTATACAGTATTAGAAGAAAATGCAGTATAGTGCATAGAAAGTATTGAAAATGTTTAATAAAAATGTTTGGAAGGGCAAGTTGCTGTTTGCCTTTGCCCTAATGGAAATATTCCTGTTACATTTCGAAATATGCGATTTTCCATTTATGCAAGGCTGTGGATCGACCAATTTTCTTGCATAATCGGGGACCCTACTGAATTTTTTAGTTTTGTTAGGGTTCACATTTGTCCCCATAATTTGCACAATTCACTAATTATTGCTAGTGAGCAACCACAGGTCTACAATTTGGAGAGAAAATGCAAAGAAAGTATTGTTTGCATATGATACAAATATTCTAATCAAGGCCAAAGCTTATGATTATGCATATATGCTGTAATAGGAAAAGCAGTGGACCTATAAACACTGCCTTGAGGAACACTAAATATTACAATCCTATAATCCCTATGGTGACCACGAACAACTATTTTTTTGCAGTGCATTGCTTAAAAAAATCAATAAAGATAGTAAAAAAGGCCCCACCTTTTCCTATCTATTTGTTTAAAAAAAGGCCCTAGTGATTAACACGCTTTGAGGCAGCTTTGAAATAAAGGGTAATCACACAAAATTATAAGGCCGTCACGTGCTCCAAAGCCTTGTAATCAACTTATAACATGATCAAATTTTTTAGTTGGATTTTTCATAGAGTCAAAGACTTAACATGACCAAGTAGGCTAGTGGATCATATTGTAATTCAGGGCGAATCTCCATTTAAAGTTTTTTCCAGAGAATATTAGTCTGGTTAGCACTGACTCTCCTACTTTTTTGTGTCAAGATAAATATCAGAATAATTTTTAGGTAACTAATGACGCAGATATAGGGAAAATCAACTTTAGCAAACCCTGGTTTGCTGTTTAAAGTCTCATTTACAATCAAAATGATTAGTCAATTTATAAAACTGTATGGTTGCTTAACCTAATAATTTCAACAGAACAATGAATTTCCTAGAAACATTAGTCAAGGTGTTAGTTTCATTTTTCTTTGCCTACACATACACCAAATAGTCTGGTCTATTCTTTATACATTCTCGTCTTTCCTCATAACCTGATAACACTGAAATTACTAAACACTTCTTTGCTCAAGGGGCTAATTACTATACTGTGATAGTTCAGTGGCTACTTTCCTCTCGGTAAGGGTAGAAAAGACACTTTAGCTATGGTAAGCAGCTCTTCTAGGAGAAGGACATTCCAAAATCAAACCATTGTTCTCTAGTCTTTGGTAGTGCAGTAGCCTGTGTACCATGGTCTTCCACTGCCTTGGGTTAAGAGGTCTCTTGCTTGAGCGTACATTTGAGCACACTATTTTGTCTTATTTTTTTCTTGTTTTTTTTTTTCTTTAAATGGTGTGTTGGGCAGGTTTAATTGGGGGGCCATGGAAGCCTGGTGGTTTATGAAGAGGTTGTCTTTTCCTTATCTGATTCTTTTGCTCCTCAAAGCCATCCTTACTATCCTTCCTTCAGTTGAAGTGGCTATCTTGGAGGGTATTTAGCCTTGCATGGTGTATCGGCTCCTCCATTTTGACCAGTTTTTCCAACTTTTTTTCTATAGTCTATGGGTTTGATCAGTCATTTGTTCCAACACGTAGTACTTACCTCGAACTACTTTCTTAGGAGTATCTGGGATCTCCTCCCTAACCGACCAAGAATTTTGCGCAGTTCCTACTATCTCCGTTTTCCCTTGTCGGGTCCCTCCGTGGCGGATGGATACTTGCCCTGAGGCGACTCGGGGTCAGCGCTTGGGTGCGCTACTAGGTCTTTGTCGCCAGTAAGCATCTGGTCGCGGCGTAGATAACATCTCGCCGCTCTCTCTCACTTCCCATCTAACCCACCACTGTGTTCCACGTGTTCCTTTTGTGTTTTCCCGTTCATATCTCTTCCTTGTGTTACTTGTGTTTACCCTTATGGAATCCCAACGCCGTTGTTCCGGGCCCAAGGCTGGTAAGTCGTGCAGGGCATGGCTCTCTAAGTTGAACATCGATCCGCACACGTTGTGCTCCATGTGTCGAGGCAGAGTGTGCTCGCCTGCCTCCACGTGTCCGGAGTGTGAGTCCTGGCCGGAACTTCAGTGGACATTGTTCAGCACAAAGAAGAAGAAGGCATCGAAGCAGTCGCCGAGGAAGCCTGGTCTCGCTTCTCCATTAACGTCTCCTTCAGCTCCTTCGGAGAGCGGTTCCCCTTCCCCTTCCCCTACCCAGAGTATGCGACGAAGTAAGTCCGTTGCGGGGAAACGGCCCATTGCTGTTGCCCATGAGTCTGATTGTAATAAATCAATTTGCATTGTGCCTACGCAGACGAGTGGGGAGTCTGTGGTTGTTACAGGAGTGCTTTCTGTGGACGAGGTTCTGGTGCCCGCAGGACCCGTCTCTAGTGAGGATCTGGTGTGGGGGAGGTCAGGAACACCAGCTCCTTCCCCTCCATCGTGGCAGTGTTTTTCAGGTACAGCGGTTTCAGGGGGCGACCAAGGCAGGGAAAGACGAGCTACGTGCTCTTCGGACCCCGACTCCATTGTGTGGGCGGCGCCAAGGACGCCCTTCAGGTCACCCATGCGGCAAGAAGAAGAGTTTTCTGTCTGGTTTGCCTCACGTGGGTCACTACTCACGCCCCCGGCGCCTTCTGTTCGCTACCTCCTGATTTCATGCAACCCGTCACGCCGGTAGCACAATTGCAAGCCCCCATGTTGGTGGCAGAGGATTCAGAGGACTCAGATAGCTCCTCTTCTTCCTCGGATGCCACCTCGTCCTCCAGCTCTTTATCGTCAGAAGACTCCAGCGACCGAGAGATGAGAAAAAGGAAAAAAAATTCGAGGAGGAAGAAGTCGAGCTCAAACTCAGGCCTGTCTAGGAAGAAGGCCAAAGTTGCGAAGAAGAACAGTTCCAGAAAGAAGAGGGCAAAATTAGCTAAAGTAGCTTTTCCACCTTGCGGGTCGAACAGGGCTCTTGCCGCTCCAGTGCCTGCCTCGGCGGCTGCTGGAGCCGGTTCCGTGCCCTTGCCCAGTGTCTCTTCGGCTCCGTCCACGCTTCGGATGCAGCCGTTGGCACACTCTAACTTTCCCTTGCCCGGCGAGTCACCGGCTCCATCCGTTCAGCGATGGCAGCTGCTGGCTCAGCCCGGCAGCATTGTTCCCACACCCAAAGTCTCACCGGCTCCATCCAGGCATCGGTTGCAGCCGCTAGCACAGCAGGGCAGTCACTCACCACGGATTCCTCCGGGAGGGGGGTAGACCCATGACGGCTACCTCCTCCTCGAGGGCTCCATCCGTGATGGAGGCAGCCGCTCCATCGAGCCGGCTGGATGTCAGGGATACGGACGCCCCCACGGATCCATCCGTGATCGAAGATGCAGCCGACACGGAGGATCAAGTGGTAGCGGGCTTAGTGGATGCGGGAGAATGTTCCCCGGATGGAATATCCTCTTACAGGAAAGTATTGGCACTGATTTGGCACCACCACAGGCTAGATAATCCCAAACCGTCCTCAGAGCAGGCCTGGCTTTCGGGTTTGGGTAGGATGGTGGACAACCCGGTACAGCAGAAACCATTCTTGACCCTACCAGTGCTCCAGACGTGTCCCTGGGCATTGACCACGTCGACCGGTTTGTCTCGGGGCACAAGAACTCCCTCAGGGCCCAAGAATCCTTCAAGCTCCTGCCTGAACTGAGGACCCAGAAGAAATTTTGTGTGCCAAGACGGGCTGCCTGCGGAGCCTTGGACAATGGAAGAAGCTGTCGCAGCTCTGAGCCATGGCAGCGCGGATGACAGGATCCTTACTGCCCCAGTGGCCTCCTGGTTGAACTGGTGGGCATGCACCTTAGCAGGTTTTCAACTCTCCCATGATCTCTCGGTGCCGGAGAATCAAGCTCTATTGCATGAGCTCATACGCTCTAGGGGCAAAGCCATGAAGTTCTTAACGTTCCAGTCCTTGACTCAGACAGCAAACTGGATCTTAAGAAGGAGAGATACGGTGCTTAACAGGCTCCCCCCTAGACTCCCCGAGCGTAAGGCCAAATTCCTGAGGAATGCTCCGGTGTGGGGTGAGACCCTGTTCCCCTTTCAGACGGTAGCAGAAACCATGGAAAGATTGGGGAAACTGAAAGACTCGGCTGAGCCTAGGCAGCCAACAAGACGACGCCCTCCACATAGAAGACCGTCTGTGGACGGGGCCTACCCGCCTACGCCACCAGCTAGAGAGGAGGCCCCCTCCCCTTCCTGGCATCAGTCCTCGCGGCCCTCCCGCAGAAGTGGTGCCCCAGCCCAGGCTTCCTTTATACAAAAATACTCGGGCTCGAGACGAGGCCGCTCAAACTGTCTCCCCAGAAGGAGATAGGAAGAGAGGCCCCCTACACCTTCCCACGCCACAGGTGGGGGATGCCTCTATTACCATTGGCAAGCATGGCGGGACAACGGTGCGGACCCATGGTCCGTGGCAGTCCTCAGGGAGGGATACAGGATTCCCTTCCTGACAGAACCTCCCTATCTGATTCCCGAGCATCGGGCGGATTGGCTGGCCCCCAAGGATCACATGAAGAGAGCAGCCTTGCAGGAGGAGGTGTCGGCCATGTTGAACAAAGGAGCACTGCAACCCGTCTGGGAATCGTCCCCGGGGTTCTACAGCAGGCTCTTCCTGGTGGAGAAAGCTATGGGGTGTTGGAGACCAGTCATTGACCTCTCGGCCCTGAACAAGTTCATCAAGAAGACGTCCTTCAAGATGGACACGCCGAAGTCGGTACTGGCAACCTTGAGGGAAGGGGATTTCCTGATGGCCCTGGACCTCAAGGATGCCTACTTTCAGATCCCCATACACCCATCCAGCAGGAAGTTCCTCAGGGTGAAGTGGGGAACCCAGTCTTTACAGTTCAAGACCCTCTGCTTTGGCCTGTCAACGGCACCTCAGGTGTTCACGAGGGTATTCACCGTAGTATCAGCCTGGGCACACAAGCAGGGCATCAGGCTGATCAGGTATCTCGACGACTGGTTGCTGCTTTCAGCCTCAGAGGCAGTCTTAAAGGAGCAGGGGTCAAAGCTGTTACAGTTCTGCAGAGAACTTGGGGTTACCATCAATCTAGAGAAGTCCCAGTTGGTCCCCACCACCAGGATAACGTACCTAGGGATGGTCCTGGACTCCCAGGTAGCAATGGCATTCCCCTCTCAAAAGAGGCTGGACAATCTGGACCATATAATTCGACCATTCCTAGCAAATGCACCAATGAGAGCCAAGGATTGGCAGAGAGTCGTGGACCACCTGGTCTCGCTAGAGAAGCTAGTTCCTCAGGGCAGGCTCAAGCTGAGGCCGGTCCAGTGGAATCTGAAGGACCTACGTGGTTTGCCGTTCGCGTCCGCTCCTCCGGAGATGTTGCTCTTCACGGACGCGTCAAAGGAGGGGTGGGGAGCCCATCTGCTCGAAGAGACAGCAGAGGGAAAGTGATCCCCGGAGGAGAAGCTCCTCCACATAAACCTGCTCGAGCTCCTGGCGATTCAAAAGGCCCTCGCATATTCGCCCATCGACTACGGAGAAACACAATAGCCCTCATGTGCGACAACGCCACCGTGGTGGCCTACATAAAAAAACAAGGAGAATTGAGGTCAAGGAACCTGTGCGATCTCACGGCTCGGATTCAGGAATGGGCCGAGAGGAAACACATCATTCTCACAGCCAGGTTCATTCCGGGGAAGAGAAACGTTCTAGCCGACGGCCTCAGCAGAGCAGGGCAAGTAGTGGGTTCGGAGTGGTCCCTACAACCACAAGTGGCCCAGAAGGTCCTACAGTTGTGGGGCTCACCGGTGATAGACCTGTTCGCCATAAGGCTCAACAAGCAGCTCCCAGTGTTCCGTTCTCCTGTGCCAGACCCGGCAGCAGCGTTCGAGGACGCCTTCCAGCACTCTTGGGACGGACTCGACACGTATGCCTTTTCCCCCTTCGGGATTCTCAGGCAGGTGCTCAACAGACTCAGACAATCAAGGGCTACAATGATGACTTTGGTAGCGGCCTTGTGGCCGGAGAGGGAGTGGTTCGCGGATCTACAGGACCTGGCCACCCTTCCTCTGTGACCCCTACCAATAAGAAAAGATCTGCTGCACCAGCCCCACTTTCGAAAGTTTCACGAAAACCCTCAGTGCCTTCAGCTACACGCGTGGAGGTTATCGAGGTTCTATTAAAGAAAGAAGGATACTCGGAGAAGACAGGTTCAAGGATGTCAGGGTATCTGCGGAAGTCCTCGATCGTGGTGTACAAGGCGATACAATAAAAATGTATATATATATATATATCCGCAAATGCAGCAGCCGTAGTTGATAGCCAAGCGTTAGTAGTAGACTGAGAGTGATATATACATACATTTTCAGGTTCTGATCAATGTTTATATAGTTAAAAAGAATATTTAGACAACCAATTACAAGACAGTGTGGCAATTATTTAAACAACCAAATACAAGAACTTTATGGTAATTATTTAAGCAACCAATTACAAAAACAGTATGGCAATCATTTAAACAACCACTTGCAAGAACAGTATGTCACTTAAAATAAACTCCAATATATTCGCGTACACACATATATATAGTGGTATCAAAATGACCGGTAACGAAAAATCCTAGTCACAAAATGTCCAGTAGCGAAATGTCCGGTATCGAAATGTCCAGTACCAAACTGCCCTGTCACCATAGTAGGAATGTAAATGATTCAATGGGTTCATATGGGTTGTTATGTACAGGAATGTCTTTTTGAATAGTGGGGAAATTTCAGCAATTTTTTTTTCTCTCTTGGTTTGATATTAATGACCAGTAGTTTATTTAAGTTTATTTGAAGAAATAAATATTTTACTCTGGAGTAATAAACTGTAATGCACCATTTTTAGCAGCCACCCTCTCATAATTTTTATAGTCCTCAAGAAATTTAAGAAATATTTCTTCACAGATTTGGTGTAATACGTTGGATTGGGACTGTCCCGGGAGACAAAAAGGAAGGAAGAAAAGTTGCTGGAGTTGAAATGGTAAGCATGTATTGTACATGTTAAAATTCTAAAGTTCCACTCAAAGTTTTTATTTTCACATTTGGGTATTAAATCTTTTCTCATAAGTGACCTAAGAATTTACCTTTAAAAAGTTTTTACCATAACTTTAAACTTAAACTATTCAATTTATGGGGTTTCATTATGGCACATTTTAACTATTTTTTCCAATGTATTTAATGCAGACTACCATACTTTACAATTGATATAAAAGACAACTAGCCTGTGAAAACTGTGCTTTGTAAGCTTGTGAGAAAAATAAAACTAATTTTTATTAATGCAAAATGAGGTGTTCAAATCTCATAAATATATCACTCATATACCCAATGATTCTCTCTCTCTCTCTCTCTCTCTCTCTCTCTCTCTCTCTCTCTCTCTCTCTCTCTCTCTCTGTGTGTGTGTGTGTGGACTTTGTAATGTGTAGAACAGTCAGAGATGGTGGAGAAAGATTGGACTGGATTGGTGATAGGAATTTAACAGAACTAGAGTATAATGATGATGCTGTCCTTCTTAACAGAACACCACAGGATTTGCAATGCTTGCTTACCAGAATGCATGAAATATCACACGAGGTGGGGCTGAAGATGAATAGAATAAAGACTGAGATGATGAGAACAGTATGCAATGGAAGATGAAATATCATTAGAAGGGCAAAGGATTATTGAGGTAGAATCATTCAAGTATTTAGGAACAATGATCTCCAATACAGGGTCTTTAGAATTAGAGTTTAGTGAAAGATTGAAGAAAACCAAATCAGACAATGGCTAGGTTAAGTAAAATTGGGAAATCAAATTGCCTAAACTTTCATATAAAAATCAGACTATATACCAGTTTAGAGAGATCGGTGTTACTCTATGGACATGAGTCATGGTATGACAGTGAAACAATCTCCAATAGATTTAGTAGATTTGAGAATAAAGCCCTCAGAAGGATATTGGGAGTTAAATGGCAGGACAGGATTAGAAATGAAACTATGAGAGATTACTCAAGTACTGTACTATATGTGGATGAGATCATGATGAGGGGTAGATGGAGATGGTTTTGGGCATGCTCTTCGCATCCCTCCAAGAGAGATTAGTTCATATTTCATGGCATAATATAGTAAATGGCAAAGTTTTTACCAGTGAAGTTTTTTCACATTTTATATTAGATATATTCTTGATGTATGTACTAATTTGCTCTTATAATGCAAAAAGTTTATAAAAAAATAGAAATAATTCTTTTTATATGTGAATGATAATTAAAGTACGCAGTGTCATCTTCTGTTAACTTGAAGAAATGTGCAGACATTCAAGATTTAAATTTAATTTTGGTTCAACTGACCAGTTGAGTTTTGAAGGGCTCCCGAGGCTGCATCAGCCTTTGTGTGTTTCATTATTAAGAAAAGAATACGTGTATGTGCCTCAATGGTGTGACAGTCTCTGAGGTGCAATCCTCTTTTTTTCTTCCCCTATTTTGGGGCCTTTGTAGATGTAGATGCAATTGATAAAGTAATTGCTCAGTTGGATATTGTAACTCGAGCCAGTTTGTTGCTTGAATTCATCAACAATTGCTCTGCTGTTGTGCATAGGAAGGACTTTTGCGTGACCTTGATTGGCATTCTGTTTGTGTCTCATACTAGGGATAATTTTTTTCTTTAGGAATCTTGCGAGGAGTGCATAGGCCTCACGGCTCTCTCTTGGAAGTATGTTTCATGATCACATTTAAAGTTGTTAGTTTAAGTGAACAATGCAGATAAGCAGAAAGAGTTAAGTTCTTCCAAACTAATGTATGGTACATCCCGCAGTATGTCTAGAATGTGGAAACGGAGTAGCTTAAATGTTGTCATGTTTGCAATGTCACTGAACAAAGATAAAAGTGTTTTGTGTTCCAGATCTCATAGTACAGAAGATAAATGCCGTATTACATACTGGACAAATCTAGGTCTTTACACATTTCCATATTTGCCATGATTTAGCAGATGTGAAACGAACTCAGGCCCTCTTTAAACAGCAAAATGACTCTGATAGCCTCATTGTGGCCATAAGGGGAATGGTTTACAGATCTGTGGCATGTGACAAGAAAGTGCCCAAGATGGCTGCTGTACAAAGCAGTCTGGTCAAACAACCTATTTCAAAGGTGATGCATCTAAACCCATCCTAGCTGCTTCTAGCCACCTGGAGATTATCCATTTAATTCTTAGAACTTAGTGTTTTTGCAGCTCTCTGGATTGTCTTATAGGTTCTGAAACTTAGTCTACCATTATTTGGTGTCAAAGACAGTGGTATATTTATTTTTTATGGTGCCAGTGTAATAATGACTAGAATTAGCTAGCCTAGTATTATTAAAATTTCTTAGTGTCCTTTTATGAAAATAGTTTTCCATCTCAACCATAAAGGGATGCAGATCAGTACTGTACTTAATTCTGTACTCGAATATCTGGGTTTAGTCTTATCCGTTACAAGTAAGATTGCTCATGTATTTAAGGCTTTTAGTATTAAAAGGATTCTAGTCATCGGGTCAAATTTCGACTTTTGAACTGTTTGGAAAATACTTTAAATATTAATTAGCATGAGCTTCAGCTAAATTCATCAGAAATTACAAGCCCTATGGTATCTTTCAAGAAAGGCTTTGGGAACATGAGATGATTTTGTCGCTTTTTGCCTTCCTTCATCGTAAAAGTTATTTCTAAGACAGTCTGCTGTAATCTTTTCGCTTCCTCTCATTGGAAATGGTTGTAAGCATTTCATCAGAAAATAAATTTCTTTGTTTGGTAAGAGCAGTTCAGTAATTTTTCAATTAAATATGGATATGAGAAGTAATGTCTCTTATTTGTTATGTGGGATTAGAATTCCAAATAGTCCTCTACCCAAAAATGCAATGCCATTTATGATTAAAATTTTGGTTACAGAAACTCACTAAGAATTAGATACAAATCTTATAAAAGCCTTGAAGGTTAATGCTTAAATACACCTACATTTCATAATTTTTGTAGAAAATCTCTTTGGAAAAAGTTGTAGCGGAAGCTCAATGATTTGTTATGTTGGTGCTCGCTGAACGTTATCTTAGAAATCCTAGCTTGCTTATCGATATTGATTCACTCTAGAATCTATGATGGCTGCTGACAATGTGGTCTTTCAGTTAACGTACAGTTTTCTTTTTTGTTATAGATATTTCAAATTTATTCAAATAACCTGGAGTCCTGTATTTTAGGGAGGTTTTTTAAGTCTAGAATTTTAATTTTGAATTGTACCATATTGTAAATTCTATAACTGTATCTGTTTCCATCTCTGGTCTGCCACCTCCATTAAAAGTGTGGGAGTCAGCAAGATGAATATCATAGGAGGCCTATAGAAATAAAGGGAATTTTGATAATAAAATTTGTCATTTCTATACTCATCTGCCGTTCATAGACATTTCTACCCTACTCCCAACTGACATGTTGTCAAAAGGATAGGGAATGGTTCGACTTGGAAACGGAAAAAAAAGTGGGCCTAGCGCTTTGTTTCTTGGCATTAACCAATAATATGCCTCATTATTTTAATAGGGGCATGTGTTTATTGAAGGGGAAGAAAATGGTGATTTTTTTTCTCATTTTAGGGGTAAATGTTAATAAACTGAATTTCTGAAAACGAATTTAAATTCTGTTTCTATTAGATTCTTAAGAAGCATTAAAATATCCTGAATTTTCTCTAATGATAAGTGTTCTAGTACTGTATATGAACCTCACATTGTGCACTAGACATTACTGATCGGTCTTGCAGCATCCTTTCAGCCCCCTAACTGCATAGACTTTTTAGCCTTTTACTGTACCTCCATTCCTGTTTCTTTTCTTTCATCTTGTCCAACACTTCTTGAAATTTTCCTTCTTGGTGCTGCTGTAGGGTTTTTCCTTAATTGCACATGGGCCCTGAATGGCCCCTCCAGCCCTAGTGCCAGGCAATTTGAACTAAATTCATAAATCTAATTTAATGCAATCTTTATGTTTACTTGTTTAACAAAACAGACAGTAGTGCATAACAATAAGAGAGCAAAGTTTTTATTGAAATGTTTTGATCATGTATATTTTGAGTCTTGTTAAATTACTTTATAGAAATAAAGAAAATGTTATTCATGGGATATCTTCATATTGATGTGGACTAGTACAAGCATGTGCTAACCTTGATTGAAAATATTTTTCACTGGGATGGTATTAAGCAGTAACTTTTCAATGATGTACGTTGTTATAAGTAGTTTGCTGAATATACATGACTAGAGGAAGAGTTATTCGTTGCAAGTATCTTAAAAGTCTTTTGTATTGGTTATTGAATTAAATTTCTTTAATTTTGAATTGCACAGGAAGATACAGAAGATGGTTTATCAGACGGAACTTTTAGTGGTAAACGTTACTTCACGTGTGCAACAGGAAAAGCGCTTTTTGTACCGCTACGAATGTGTCATAAGGATAGTCGGTTTCTAGAGTCCATCTCCTCAAATCCAAGAGCGAGTCTAGGTATGTATAGATATGTGTCGATGCACATTCTTATAAGTATGCATAGATATCTGATATACCTGAGGTAATCATATTGACCTTGGTTATTTTATATGAGAGACTTTATAATTTGTGTTACTTACATGTTTAAAAATTGAACAGGGCTTTAAAGAATGAGGCAAGATTTTAATGATTTGAGTTCAGTCAATTTGTTTATCTAAGTTTTGAATGTAGGGTAGTTCACTATACAGATTTCCCCCAACCTATGACCTTTTGATTTCTGTTCAACCTCACTGACAGTATATGAGAAATGAAAGTAAATTTATATAAAATCAACTTAGGATATGAAATACTTTATATAATATAATGGAATGCTATAATAAAATACCAATTAATACACAATTGAATATATATTTATATAAAAGATAAGTGTGCAATATAAATAAAAAGGAAATATAAGAGTTGAAAATGTCTGTGTCCCAAGTATTTATCTTTGGAAGATGTGTACGATTAAAAAAGATTCTATAATAATAACTTTAAACATTTTTCTTTTGTTATCTTTTTCATCTTGGCCAATCGTTGTAAATAATTAGGATTAAAACGAACCTCAATACGGAACAGTATAGATTCTATTGTTTATATTGTTTTGTTATAATTTTTATCAGCCATAAATGATTTAGATTTTGATAAAAATTGAATGTTAGGATCAGTCAAAAGTACATTTATGCACAGTTTTTGTAATGGAAAGTTGGGAGCAAAATTTGCTCGATGATTTATTATGAAAAGGTTTAGCACACACGGTCAACTAAAGGGGCTTGTGTTAAATGTTCTCTACTGCAGTTTGATACCTTTTGTCAGGAAAGTTTTATTCTGTATATCGTGGGCCATGTAAGAGGTACCACTTACGGCGTGTCTTTTGTGGTACTAGACGGTACAAAAGGTTCTATGTCGCGTTCCTTTGGCCAAGCTGCATTGCTTTCTGTCTTACAGTTCATCCATTCTGGTTCCCTCAATCTATGTTGTTGTCAATTTGTTTTACTTTCCTTCATTTTTAACTTCCCTAATGAAAAAATATAATTTTGAGGATTTGTACAAAAATCTGGAAATGGGACTCATTTGTCTTAGTCAATGATGTAGGTAATTGAAGAAGGGGAGTAGAGTCGCAAGGTAGAAGAGGGACATTATCACTTATCCAATTGAATACAAAATGTTGTTTGTTCCAACACAGAGACTTACCTCGAACTACTTTCTTAGGAGTTACCTGGAATCTCCTCTCAACCGACCAGAGTTTTGTGTAGTCTACCCTACTTCCGTTTTCTATGGAGGAATAACCCAGGAGTAAGGAGAACGTGCCCTGAGGGTAGTTCTGAGCTAAGTCGGCGTTAGCATGGGTCTCGCTCCCCAGTAAGTACTCTGGTCGCGTCGTGATACCATCACGCCGCTCTCATTCTCTTACGACCCTTTGTGTCCCGACTCGTGTGTCCCACGTGGTTACCGCGTGGTATCTCTGTACTTTTCCCTTATGTTCTCGCGTGTTCACTCCTTTCCCTTGTGTTTCCCAAGTGAACTCCTTGTTTATTCCCTTCGTGCCTGTGTCTTGTGGTTGTGTTGTGATGGAGCAGATCCGACGTTGTCCTGGGCCTAGAGCCGGGAAGTCGTGCGGAGCGTTCCTTTCCAAGCCGGAAGTGGACCCGCATTCCCTTTGCTCTTCCTGTAGTGGCAGAGTGTGTTCGCCGTCAGATACGTGCGATGAGTGTGTTAGCTGGAATGAGATCCAGTGGGTGCGTTATAGCACGAAAAAGAAGAAATCATCGAAATGATCTCCCAGGAAGTCAAGCATCTCTTCGCCGTTACCGTCGCCAGGTGGACGGTCGGACGGGGCTTCTGTCTCTTCTTCCCCTACCCAGGGTAGGGGACGAGGTAAATCTGTTGTGGGGAAAGTGCCGAGGGCTCTTCCCCAGGAGTCTAATTTACATGATGTGGGGGTTGCTGGGCCTTCTCAGGTTAGTGGGGAGCCTGATAGTGCTGTGTCTGGGGGTTCTGGAGACTCTGCCCTTGTGATTGGGGGTTCTGGAGACTCTGCCCTTGTGATTGGGGGGCACGTATCCTCCGACGACCCCATGTGGAGTAGTAACGCTGTACCTGTCTCTTCGCCCGCTTCTTGGGCCTGTGTTTAAGGTACTTCAGCGGCTGGTAGCATCCAGGAGAAATTAGACTCGACGGTAGGTGAGCCCTTCGGGTGGAGGCTCCCGAAAACGCCAGGTAGGTCCCCGTTGCGGATGGAAGATGGCCTTGATACCTGGTTCCCAAGTATAGTGCGACCGACCTCCTTTCCAGCTCCTCTGACGGCGGTTCCGGATTCATTTTTACAACCCTCGACCTCTGGAACTCAACAGGTCGCGAAGACCTCCGTGGCCCCCGCTCCCGTCCGTCGTTCGGGTTGTACAGTATCGTCGGGTTCTTTGGAGGGAGGTTCTTCGGTCTCTTCAGAGGGTGAAGCGAGGAGGAGGCGCCGAGGGCGGAGGGAGAGGTCCAGGAGCAGGCGTTCCCGCTCAAGGTCTCACTCGAGATATAGTAGGAAACGATCCAGGTCACCGAGGAGGAAGTACAGGAAGAGTAGGTCCCCGATGGTGAATAGCTCTTCGTTCCTCGCAGGAGCGAGTTTCAACGTTCCCCAAGCCGACGGTCCAGGGATTATTCGCCACGAAGGCCCTCGACCAGCCACAAGTATGACCCTCGCAGGGAGCAATGCGAGAAGGCCTCTTCAGGCAGGTGTAAGACCGCGAAGCTTCTGGCTCAACCCGCCCAGCGGGGGGAGCCGTGCCTTCGGACGGGCAGCCTGGTCGGGTCAGCACAGCTGGCTCGGCCCTTGGACTCACAGGAACGATTTCCTCCGTCGGGTCAGCCCACGGAAACCGCGTCCTCGTCCTCCAAAGATATTTTGCGGACGGTAGTTCTCGCCGACACGGCGATTCCCGTCCCGACACCCGGCCCTAGTGCGGAGGTTTCCATCGGAGCAGACCGCTACCACCGCAGGGGAGTGCCCGTTGATCCAGAGCCGCGGCGCCCGGTGGGGGTGCCCGGTGACCCGGCACCTCGGGATCAGACAGAGGGTGTTGCTGACGGCAGAGAAGGTTCCCCGACCGAGGACTCGGCGTATCGAAGAGTGATAGGCCTGATACGCAGGCATCATCGTATTGAAGAACCTGTTCCAGCCGACGAGGACTTCTGGAGGTCCAGCCTGAGTTTGTTGATGGAGGCACCCGTGCAGCAGAAAACCTCCCTGGCCCTGCCTGTGGCCAGAGATCTGGTCCTGGGACGGGCCCACGTGGATAAGATTGTGGCGGGTAATGCCGAGGCTTCCAAGTCACAGAGCTCCTCAAAGTTACTACAGGGACTCAGGTCCCAGAGTAATTTTTATGTCCCGGAAGGGCAGCGACCGGGAGCCTGCAAGATAGAGCCTTCCCTAGAAGTTCTGGGACAGGGTGCCCCACAAGACAGGGCCTCATCAGCCCCGATTTGTTTTTCGCAGTCGGAGGCTGCGATGATGGAAGAAATGTCGAAAGATTTGGTACACGTCGCCTCCTGGTTGGACTGGTGGGCCTCCACGCTGGTAGGGGTGCAGGCCACCTATGACTTGACGGACCCGGAGCAACAAAACCTCCTGAAGGAGCTTATCATCTCCGGGGGCAAGACTTTGAAGTTCTTGACGTATCAGTCTCTTGCCCTTTCAGCGAACTGGGTACTTCGAAAACGGGATACTATCTTGGCGAAGCTTTCCCGGAAGATTCCGGACAGAGAGGCGAGGGCTTTGAGGAGCCTACCTGTGTGGGGTGACTCCCTGTTCCCATTAAAACAGCTGGAGGAGCTAGTGGAGAAGGTCTCAAAACGGAAGGAGGTGAGCACACCCAGACCTCAACCCGTAAGGAGGCCCTCCTACAAGAGGTCAACATCAGATGGGCCCGCTACTTCTCATGCCTCTCCTAGCCTGACGAGGAGAGACGCCCCATCTTC
The DNA here is from genome assembly GCF_036898095.1 of Palaemon carinicauda. Lineage (NCBI taxonomy): Eukaryota > Metazoa > Arthropoda > Malacostraca > Decapoda > Palaemonidae > Palaemon > Palaemon carinicauda. The sequence goes on along the minus strand of NC_090755.1, from coordinate 28,957,881 downwards.
CTCTTGGGCTCCAACACCACAGCCCTCCCGTAGAGGAGCCCCAGCAGCGTCTGCCTCTTTTAGAACGGCTTATTCAACGTCCAGGAGAGGACGTTCAGGCCGCTCCTCCAGGAGGAGATAGAGTGGGAGGCCCCCTACTCCTGCCCAAGCCTCAGGTTGGGGGATGCCTCAAACGATATTGGCAAGCATGGAGGGCTCAAAGAGCGGAGCCATGGACAGTATCCGTACTGAAAGAAGGGTACAGACTCCCGTTCTTAACGGAACCTCCACCTTTGATTCCGGCCAGCCTGACGGAATGGCTGGCACCCAAGGACCCATTGAAGAGGGCGGCCCTTCAGGAAGAAGTGTCCACAATGTTGGAGAAAGGTGCCATGGAAGAGGTCCTACATCCTGGGCCAGGTTTCTACAGCCGACTATTTCTGGTAGAAAAGGCGACAGGGGGATGGAGACCGGTGATAGACCTGTCAGCTCTCAAAAAGTTTGTTTGCAAGACGGACTTCAAAATGGACACTCCGAAGTCGGTCTAGCAGTCCTTGAGGGAAAAGGACTACATGATGACCATAGACCTCAAGGACGCATACTTTCAAATCCCGGTCCACCCCTCAAGCAGAAAGTTTCTCTGGGTGAAGTGGGGTGCCCAGATCCTGCAGTTCAAGACCCTCTGCTTCGGTTTGTCAACAGCTCCCCAGGTATTCACGAGAGTCTTCACGACAGTTTCGGTGTGGGCTCACGAGCGGGGTATTCGCCTCATCCGGTACCTGGACGACTGGTTGCTCCTTTCCTCCTCAGAGGACGTTTTGAGGGAGCAAGGTGTAAAACTGCTTCAATTCTGCAAGGATCTGGGTATCATGATCAACCGAGAAAAATCGAACCTATCGCCCTCCACCAGGATGACCTGCTTGGGGATGACACTGGACTCCCGACTAGTGAAGGCCTTTCCGTCAGAGGACCGTGTGAACAACCTAATTAGGATCCTTCTGCCTTTCCTTTCGGGACAACCCAGGAGAGCCAAGGACTGGCAAAGGCTGATAGGTCATCTAGTGTCATTAGAGAAACTAGTTCCCCAAGGGAGGCTCAGGCTCAGGAGCATCCAATGGAACCTGAAGGGTTGCTGGAACCAACTAGACTCGCCCCAAAAATTAATCCCCGTCCTGCCAGACACAATACCCTCCCTGGAGTGGTGGCAGTGCCGGTCGAATACGCTCAAGGGGATGCCCTTCGCGACCGAGCCTCCCGAGATGCTCCTGTTCACAGACGCCTCCAACGAGGGGTGGGGAGCACATCTCCTCAACGAGACAGCGAGAGGAACCTGGACGGACGAGGAGAAAGGGCTACACATCAATGTCCTGAAGTTGAAGGCGGTCCAAAAAGCTTGCCTGCAGTTCATTGAACTTCTAAGGGGAAACACGGTGGCGTTGATGTGCGACAACGCCACAGTAGTCGCGTACATAAAGAAACAAGGAGGCCTCAAGTCAAAAGAGTTGTGTGATCTCACTCTAGAGATCCTGGATTGGGCAGAGTCGAACCAGATAGTGATTTCGGCAAGGTTCATCCCAGGAAAGAAGAACGTCCTAGCCGACGGTCTCAGCAGGATGGGACAGATAGTGGGAACAGAGTGGTCCCTACTCCCAGAAGTAGCCAGGCTCATCATTCAAAGGTGGGGATCCCCAGTGATGGACCTCTTTGCAACCAGGCTGAACGCACAACTCCCCGTGTTTTGTTCTCATGTCCCAGACCTAAAGGCGGCCTTGGAAGATGCCTTTCAGCACAAATGGGACAACCTCGACATGTACGCTTTTCCCCCCTTCACATTGATCAGGCAAGTGCTCAACAGAGTAAGGGCGGCCCGAAACTTAAAGATGACTTTGGTAGCGCCCTGGTGGCCGGAGAGGGAGTGGTTCGCGGATCTAAAAGACCTGGCATGTCTTCCTCCGTGGCCGCTTCCCGACAGGCCAGATCTTCTACAACAGCCACACTTTCTCAGGTTCCACGACAACCCGCAGTCTCTACGCCTTCACGCCTGGAGACTATCGAGCGACTCCTGAGGAAAGAGGGATATTCGACAGGAACTGCAGAAAAGATGTCGCGTTATCTGAGACGATCTTCGGCAGCGGTCTACCAAGCGAAATGGGCCGCTTTTACGAAATGGTGTGCTTCAAAGAACATCAAGCCCCTCAAATCTTCGGTCCCAGATATCGCAGATTTTCTAGTGCATCTCAGAGACGAAGTGGGGATGTCAATTCCAGCTATAAAAGGGGTACGTGCAGCCTTGGGTCAAGTCTTCCTACTGAAGGGCATCGACCTGGGCTCCTTTAGACACATCTCTATGCTCATCAGGAGCTTTGAACAAGCCTGCCCTCCTCAAACCGCTAGGGTGCCTCAGTGGGACTTGGCAAGGGTTTTGAAAATGTTAAGTAGACCCCCATTCGAACCACTGAAGGATATAGTAGACAGGGATCTCACTCTCAAGACGGTCTTTTTGTTGGCCTTGGCCTCTGCGAGGAGAGTAGGAGAGATCCATGGGCTGTCTTATGACGTCTCTCATTCGAAGGGGTGGAGAGAAATCTCCCTCAAGTTCGTCCCTTCTTTCATGGCAAAAACTCAGAATCCAGCAGTCTGGGATCCAAAGCTCGAGGGATTCTCAATGCCAGCCATTCCTAAGACAGGGAATCCAGAAGATTTGAGAGGACTGCACACCTCCGGCCGTGTATCAAAAGTCTTTTCGTCTCTACGGGTGTTACGAAGAAGCAGGTATTGAAGAATACCATCTCCTTTTGGTTGAGACAAGTTATTGTCAGGGCCTATAATGAGGAGGGACTGACCCTGCCAGGTACTCCTAGGTCACATGACATTAGAGGCCTAAGCACTTCTTTAGCCTTTGAGAAGAACATGGCAGTGGGCCAGATCCTTCGAGCGGGCACCTGGTCGAATCAGTCGACCTTCACTGCCCATTATCTCAAGGATTACTCGAGGAGGTCTTTGGACGGGTTTTCTATTGGGACAGTCATCTCCGCGCTCCAAGCGATTTAACGGTGGAGCCCCAGGTACAATCGTGGATAGCAAAACCAAGAGACACAGGTTCGTTCCTTTTCACCCTAGTCCCCGTTTTCCTATCCCTGATCGGAGATAACCACACATATAAAACCAATGAAGACACGTCTCTGCAGCTTCGTCACAGGACTCAGCATCATGGAATTTTTTAAAGGGTGAGTACTTAGACACTAACATGAGCTCTTTGTGTAGTTTGCCCTACCTTTCGTTTTTTCCGGTTTTTTTTATATAACCTAGTTCATATCTAGGTTACTTGACGTCCACTTAGCTGGGTCTGAAGGTCAGGAAGACACTCCCACCTCCTAAAGTGTAAGTCTCCTAAGAAAGTAGTTTGAGGTAAGTCTCTGTGTTGGAACAAATCACAAATTTTAAGTAATTTGTATTTTTCCTAACATACTTACCGAGAACTACTTTCGGGTAATGGCCCTCCCTACCTTCCCCGAGTGCCTTTCTACCCTTGAAGAGCCTTTGGTACCATCCTAGGAACTTACTGACGAGCGAGACCCATGCTAACGCCGACCTAGCTCAGGACTAGCCTCAGGGCACATTCTCCTTACTCCTGGGTTAGTCCTCCATAGAAAACGGAGGTAGGGTAGACTACACAAAACTCTGGTCGGTTGAGAGGAGATTCCAGGTAACTCCTAAGAAAGTAGTTCTCGGTAAGTATGTTAGGAAAAATACATATTACTTAAAATTTGTGATTTTTGATAAAGATGATAATTGTAGGAATTATACTGCACAGTTCTGTAGTAGTATTAACTTTGGTCATTTTATTGTGATTTCCTATGTAAAGTAAGTATTGTATGATTTGTCAGTTACTTTTTAATAAATGAGAGTCAGTGGATTGGGGGAAAGTGTTTTAGAAATCATCACTATCTTAGGAATCTAATAATTGATTGTTCCTACACAAATATAAACCTTCGTCCTTTGATAGGGAAAATGCTTTCAGCAAACTTTTAATTCGGCTGGTAAAATTTATAACGAGGGTGGTAGTTATTGCTAGATCTAGATGGCGGGTAAGCCCTGCTCATCCAACAGGTCACTGAGCAGCTACTTTTTTTTCAGGTGCTGCATAGTACAGACATACTTCTGGTATCTGCATCTGGCTATTTTAATCTTGTTTGTTTTCTTAGATAATGTAGCTAGATTATGTGCAAGGGATATTTACAAGGAAGGAAGAATTTGCAGTTGTTTCCTGATAACTGTAACTGTTACAGTTTTGTGTGCAAACCTGCTGATATCTACTTGTCCATGTTAGGTAGCATTCCTGTTTGCTGTTTATTCTCTTGCTAGTGTGGCCATATGATGACAATGGCGACAATGTAATGAAGAGGAGTTTGGCATTTCTTAGACATCAATATCCTCTGTCAAAGGTAGAAAGTTTTGCTTCTGCAGATTGTGAAGGGGAGGGGCATTGCTCCTGTTCTTATCCTCAGTGTCTTCCTGATCCTGGAAAAGCACTTAACAATATATCACCTGGTTGTTCTGTCTCTGTATAGTTCCTTTGGTCTCTTCCCCCGTGAGTGTTGTCATTGACCTGTGTGACCCTGTAGAAGGTGAACTGAAAGTTCCTCCTCATCTTTTGCCTCTTCTTTGTTATAGAGTCTTCATTGCTACTTCTAGAGAAGAACAAGTAAAAGACATTTTCACAGAAGTCCAGAAAGACTGATTGATAGTGGTCGAGTTTGCAAAACTTCAACATTTTTTGAGTGAATGTTGAGAGATGTCTCATAGTATGAAGAAATATTAGCACACAACTGTAGGGAGGTGTCTGGGTACTCGATATGGGTATGCCCAACCTTTTGCCTGTGCTCAGTCTTGTACCAGGAGAAGTAAGTGGCGAGAGTTGTCTCCTAGTGGGAAGAAACATCGGCACACTCGCTACTGGGCATGATGAAAGGCACTGCCCTTTTTTTTTTTCTCCCCTCCTGGACGATCTCACTCCCTCTTCTTTGAGTGAGAGAGGGAAGCAGTGTGTGCCCATAGTTGTCACTTAACAAGAAGAAACATCAGTATATGCCACTCCTGCACATGTTTTCAATCTTTTAGCAAGTGAATGCTTGTTGAAAATTATCCATGAATGAGAAGAAATATCGTTACGTATAACACTGTCTTGTAACGAATGCATTTCTCTTGACTGAGCGCTGCTACTTTGCCCAAAGAAGGTATCATCATCTGAGATGACTGATCAATGTAGCTGTGTCTTTGATCGATCTCTTGCCATGTTACATATCTGGAAGAATGCTATGTACCAGGAGCAATGGTACATACCAAGATAACACCCAGTACAGAGCAGTACATAGTACATGTGTTCACGCACTTGCTACCAGCATTCAGTCTCGTGCAAGACTGAGCACTTGTACCTTCAATCAGGATAAAGGATGCCACCCTCATGCCCTCCCTCCTTCTGTCAGTTTCCAAAAGACAACAAGGAAAACGACAGCCCAGCAGAAGGATTGTGGTAAATGAGCTCCTCTCTCATGCAAGCAGAGTGAGGACATAAGCAGACAGTCATGCCACCATCACAGTGACTGCTCTTCACGAGCACTGTCTCCATGCTCCTGATCTTCACAAGCACAAGCATCACAAGTACAGGCGTCAAACTTGCTTGCTCCATGCACACCATTTCCACGCGTACAGGCTTCGAATGTGCTGCCTATCATATGTACTTGCTTAACACTTACACTCGTGAGCTTGACACAGAGGGAATAAGAGAAGCCAGACTCCACGCTCACCATCCCCTTCCCGCTGCTTGATTGGACACCGAGCGATTGGACTCTTCTCCCGTACACTTTTATTGAATCCTGTGATTCACACGACACCCATTACCTGCTTGTTCTTAGCATTCTACGTTGGCATATCTAGGTCTTCCAACACACCAGGTGCCTTCCATGCATTTAAGATATTCCTTCCCTGCAAAATTGCTCGACATCACAAGACTCACCTACACTGCAAGACTGGTAACAAAATGAGACCTTCCCACTCGTCCATGCGTTTCAGTCAATGCAGGAGATGTGACAGGACCACTCTGAATATTTTTACAATCATGGAGACACCCCATCATGTACTTAGACTATACTCCTCACCAGTAATGACCTTCATAAGAAACACCTACACACCGCACAGTGTCATTCTCTTACGTTCGGCTATCTGAAACACCTAGTATTTCTCCATCCACAGAGATCACAGGAGCTAGGATCACATTGGGCTTTAGTGAGTCAAGCATTCAAGCTGTCATCCCTTTCTCTAGCAACTATTGCCCGTTTTTATCTCGGTCTGGTATGCGAATACGCCAAGGCTTTTTCTGAGCTATGCCCTGAGACCACCTTCCTCGGGTGAGAGAAGGAACCCTTGGAAATTGTCAACCCAGCACCTGACTCTTTGTTAGTGAAAGCAGAGGTATTGTCACTTATTTGAAAGTTTAATGAACTCGGAGAAGCAACTGAAGCTCTCATCTGGAGAAGTGTGACATTCGTTGATTGTTGTTTGGGTGCCCTCGTAGGATCAAAGCCTCCCTTGGGTTGCTACAATCAGAATGCCTGTGCAGCTTTGGACAAGTCAAATGCAAGGTCTATGGTCAGTGGAATATTTTACACAAGACAATCAAATAAGATATAGTTTCCCATGCTTTCTGCAGACCCTTTCCTCAACTGATTGAACCAGTAGTCTACACTGACGGTAGGGACCCCGATAGAGAGACTCGAGCATGAAGGCACAAATTTTTCAACACCTGAATCTACTGCCATTGAAGCTGCACACAATGCTAGCCTCCAATAACATCATGGTTCAAACACTGGGAAGTTGCAGTCATGTGCTTTGCCACGATCCAGTACTTGTCAAACCTTGAGACAAAATAGTACACAGACTGGATCCTGTCAGTTGCTAAGACCAGGCCAATCCCCTAACTAGTTGGCCAACTGAGCCTGGAAGACTGGGAATACCAGAGCTTCCCGCTTTGCCAGGCAGATGAGACAGATGTATCGGTATGGAGATTTGCATCCCTATTACTACAGTAGGGAGCAGATGTCACGATGAAGAAATGGAAGAATGCAAAACCCAGTTACCTTCAAGGGTCTAGGCCCTTGGAAAGCAACTATTCCGAGAACCCCATCACAGCTTTAAGGTGGCACTGAAGAAGACTCCAGCATACAGGTCCAGTCAGCAGCATCAGTCTTTTTCTCCTCTAGAAAGGCACGGATAGCGCTCAGTCCTTTCCTCCCTCTGTATGTCCATTCCAGGTAGAAGGGTAGGAGAAGTAAAGGAAGAGGGAGTCGCTGACGTTAAAATGATATTCCTACTGCGGTCACAAGTGGGGGTATGCTGGTCAAGACGTTTGAGCAAGTGACACCAACACAGAGGTGAGAACGGGTGTGCAAAAGTCCTTAGAGACGATTACTGCTCCCTCCCCTTATCAAACACCGACGACATTCCTGACCTACCTTCTGATATCACCCGATATGTACCAAAATTCGTCGCCTAGTTGCAGACGCATAGGCAATAGAAGAATACGCTCATAAGCATCATAGGTTCTCCAGACGCCAGCAGTTTACTCTTCCAAATAGAGAAGTCAGTGGGGACCCAGAGGCTGTCAGTCATCTCCCTACATTGAACAATTGTTCCCCAAACACCATTCAAGATGAAGAGGTCGAGTAGCATACAGTCCATCATAAGAAAGAAGACTACTTTGTCCCTATGGACCTGAAATACAATAAACTCCCCAATTATGCAAAAATTTTGTCAATCCACAGCTTCGCAGAACTGGAAAATCGTATATTTCAAAACATAATAGGAATAATTCCATTAGGCCCAAGGCAAACTGCAACTTAGTCAAACTTAATTACCTATTTTCAGTATTTTTATGTAATGCATTGTATTTTTATCTGGTATGAAATTGCTCTTATAATAAAGAAAATATTAAAAATGTTTTGACTGGAAAAACTTAAAAATTACACCCAGGATGGGTGTAAATACCTTATACTATACTGTACTTCCACATATAAGACTAAAATTAGGGCAAATTTTAATGAATTTAGGCGTTACAGTATCTGTTATATAAGACGACTGGTGAATTACAAAACCTTCAGTATGTAGGTTAGCTTTTGTAGTATCATTTGAAATCCAAAATGAACTAAAGAAAAGCGACATTACATCATGCTTTTCCTAAACACGCCACAAAATGGAAACCATTGTTTTTTTTTTTACGTTTCATCACCAATCATTATGAACAAACGAAGGCATTTACACATCTGCGTATAGGTTAGCTTTTGCAGCAATAGATATCTTGCCAATTATTTATTAATCACAATTAAAGAAAAATCGAACTGGTTTGATAATGAATTACACGAAGAGAAAAAAAGAAAAAGAAAAATGGAGGATAAATGGAAAAGAAATAAAAATAATGAAAACTGGCAACATTACAAAGCAGCTAGAAATCGCTACAATTACCTTATCTTAGTTAAAAAAAAGGCCTATTATAAAAAAGTGTGCAATGGAAACGACCCAAGGAAAATACATAAGAACCTAAAGAAACTATTAGGTCTAAAGACAGAAATAGTGTTGCCCGATATAACTAATGATCCTAAATGCCTAGCAAATGGTTTTATTAACTATTTTGAGGAAAAAATAAATCAAATCTGCTCCAGTTTTCACAACATCAGCACAACAGAGCAAAGGAATACATCAGCAACAGGTGTAAATAAGCTAAGGGTATTCAAAGAGTTAAGTCAGAGTGATTATATGAGAATAATAAAGAAAGTAAAAAAAACCTACTGCGGAAATGATCCATTTCCAATTAATGATGTAAAAGATGCAGAAAATTTCACTAGACTACAAGAGACCTACCGAAACATGGTAAATATGAGTCTAACACAGGCAGTTTTCCCTGATTGTGAAAAAGTTGCGTGTATCAAGCCTGTGTATAAAGGAAAAGGTGATGCAGACAATTTAAGTTCATATAGGCCAATATCAAATCTGTCATATTTTTCGAAAATTATTGAAACTGCTGTACACGAACAAACCTGGAAATATCTGAAAAAATCTAATGTCATACCTGATGATCAATCTGCATACAGAGAAAATTACTCCACAGAAACAACAATATTAGCGATAAAAAATGACATAACAGAAATTATAACAAATGGCAAGTGTTGCATTCTTGTAATGCTTGATCTAAGTGCAGCATTTGATACTGTAGAACATACATATCTGATGGAAGACCTTAAAGCTGTGGGCATCGTAGAACGAGCACACGACTGGTTTGTGAGTTATCTTGAAAAGCGCAAAGTTAAAGTAGTAATATCAAATGTTGAATCTGAGACAAGAAAACTAACCAAAGGGGTGCCTCAAGGCAGTGTACTAGGTCCCCTCCTGTTTGAAATTTACACGATTGAACTGGCAAATATACTTGAAACTCACAGAGTTAAGTTTAAAATATACGCTGATGATACACAATTCTATTTCCCAATAGAATCAGTCGATGAAGCTAAAAGAAAGATACATGAAATAATGAATGACATTAAGGCTTGGATGTTAACAAAAAAGCTCAAGCTCAATGAAGACAAAAGTGAATGTATTATTTTTGGAAATGAAAAAGATATAAAAAGAGTCGAATGCTTCCAAAGAATTGAAATAGGTCAATCGATCATTGACCTAAAGAAATCTGTCAGGAATCTTGGAGTAATCATGGATAATAGATTGACAATGAACGAACATATAAATAACATGGTAAGAAATTGTAACTATCATATTAGAAACATAGCATTTATTAGTAAATACTTAGATGAAAAATCTATTGCCATACTCATTTATCACCACATATTTTCAAGAATTGATTACTGCAACTCACTGTTCTATGGCTTACCAAATTATCAGCTGAAGAAAATTCAGAGAGTACAAAACAGAGCCGCTAGATTAATAAAAGGACTACACAATAGGGAAAGAATTACCCCTGCACTAATTAAGTTACACTGGCTACCGGTAAAAACGAGAATTGAATACAAGCTACTCTTACTAACGTTTAAGATACTGAACCAAAATGAACCAAAATATCTAAAAGAATGCCTGAATAAACTAGAACTAGGAACAAATGTTAACACAAGACACATGAGTGGCAAACATAGGCTATCTGAACCAAGAACAAATAGTAAATTTGGTGAAAGGGCTTTTAGCTACTGTGCGCCTAGACACTATAATAAACTGCCAACTGAAATGAAGGACCTAAAGGAAGCAATTGAATTTAAGAAGAAACTAAAGACATTACTTTTCACAAGATCATATGATTTGGAAGATGCTACAATCAAAGAATTGTATAAGTTATAATGAAAATGTTTCGCTAGATGATTAATATGGACCCGCCCGAGAAGTAGTTCACTCGACTTCAGTGGAGGGTTGGATTTAAACCCAAAACAAGTAAACAAGTAAGTAATAAATTTTTTTAAACTAATGTTGTTTTACTTTTTCCTTAGAACTTGAAAATGAGAGCAATTTCATATCATGTTTTTCCTAAACACACTGCCTAAAACAGGAACCATTCATTTGTTTATGTTTCATCGCTAATCACTATAAACAAACGAACACATTTACACTTTCGGTGTGATAGAGAAGTTGATACGAGATTGGAGAAAGTGAGGATAATGGAATCATGGGTTTTTATTGAAAAATTTATATTATGCTAATCTAAATGTTATTACTAACTGTCATTAACACTACCGTTAAACTTATCGAAAGGTTAGAGAAAGATAAAGTTTGCTCAGAATGTAACCAAAGCTCCATGTTTATTGTTGATATGGAATTTTATCTCAAATAGGCTAATATTATGAAATTGTCAATAAAATGTGAGGTAAATATGGTTTGGTTACATCTATTATCAGGCACCATACCTAGGCCTACGCTAGCCTACCAATACTTGAAAAGATGATAGATTTGATAAGTTTAGTGGCTCGTGACTCGCAGACTTTGAACGGCTTCACAGATGCAGAAAATTTATTCTTGAGAATTAGCGACTGCATAAAAGGGGAATCACACAATCTGAACACCAAATTCGAGACCATATTGTATACGTACCTTTGAAAACAATGTCTTTCCTACAAGAAGTGTCTCTGCTATTTTGTTGAGCGAAGTAGTGTACTAGTTTAAAGCCTTGTGCTACAGACTATGTACCACTCCCCAAGTGTTCAGGCTAATCTCTTCTTGAGCACTCTCAAACTGCTTCTGTCTACTGAAGGATCTTTATGAATGCTGCATTCTAGCTTCCTTCAGGAGAATTGCTTCAGCATCAAATCAGACTTCCTGCCATGTGCCATGACCTATGGATAATGGAAGATTCATTGATTCCCAAGTGGAAGATGGAACATCTGGGAAGACTGATAGCATGGCAGTCGCAAGGGTCTTCCCTTTGGATGATCATAGTAAGAGAAGCAACAGAACTGTTTCTATACAACCTACCGGATCAACAGTGACAACTTCTGAGATGTATTTTGTTGATAGAGAAGCCAGTTCCTCACAGATGGTACTCCAACAATTGTGCCTGCAGTTATTGGTGTTACTTATCAGCAGCAGCATTCACCTTACCTTCTGGTTTTTGTTCGAAGAGGAAGCTGTATGACAAACCTCATCACAGGAACTTCTCGCCTCTTGGGAATCGGCTGTCCACAGACATATCTGAGTATCCAATCCATCTTAGGGATATGATCCATGGGAATGCACTGCTTTTCAGCCTACTGGTAACTCATGTAGCATTGTTTCTTTGCAGCCTATCCAAATGAGTTTAGTAAATCATTCTGTATTGTTGACGAAGTTCTCTTGGTGACATATCGAGAAGGGGCCTATTTCACAGACCCTTAACAAGCAGGTGCAGGCATGGGAAGCCAACAATGTGGTAGAGCTGTTTGCAAGATTAATTCAGGCAGAAGGACTGTTCGAGCATACTCAGTCAGTCTTCAGAGACTTGGTGTAGGGGTCCCTACTGTTGGGGGTGTTCAAGGATGTCTTCCATCATCATTGGGAATTCCGTCCCTTACTCCTTTCTGCCCTTTTTCCCAATTTGCTGATTGCTCAATAGTTGATGACAACGTCGAGGTTTGGAATGACCCTGATCGCTCCCCAACAGTCACATGACAAAAAATATTTGGATCAGTTGTTTTATCATCTTCATTCGTTGCAAAACCACCTCAGTCTTCTGGGTGAAGGATACCACTTGGTTGTTGATCCAAGTATTCAACTAGGACTTAGGTCTGGACTCTTCGCAAAAATTGACAAGACTCGTGAGGAGTGGCGGACTGTCTGAACCTTGGAATGTTTCATGAGTTCCCAAGTCTCTGAAGCGAACTCACTTGAGCCCGTGGGATGTGTGGCAGGTAAATCTTAAACTATCGAGACTGTCTACTAGCCTAGCCCTGGGAAAAGAACTAGGAAACATAATATCTGTCACATGTCATTTTGAAGGATAAAAGACCAGGATGACTTTCCTTCCTGTCCTTGGGAGACACTGCAACGGTAGGAAAGAGATTCTAGAACACTTTCTGGCTTAGGGAGCAATCTGACGTGTTTTTCTTGCAGGTGTGGTGACAAAAGGACTATCCTGTATTTGAGCGCACAAAGTCAGACATATTGGATCTATCCCTGCTCTTGGGAAGAAACTGTCAGTGGCATAGTTCCTGGTGGTAGGAGCCTGGTAACAACTGTAGGATACTGGAGTATTGTATAACCGTATGTCCCTGGATACCTTTATCCTTGGCCCAGTGTTATTTGCTCAACAGATTATGTAGCAAACCTAGCCCCATCACAGGACTGGAAACATTTAAGAAGATGGCGGCTGTGACTTGAGTCTAGAACAAAAGGTAAGGTCGATTGGCCATTTTACCACTTTTTTTTTCTTTTCCTAGAAGTGTAGCAGTCACACTGTTATTTGCTGGACTGGATTTTCGATGAAGGTAACCCACATGATTAAGCAGTAATCCCTTGGCTATCGTGGGTGTTCTGTTCCAAGTACCACGCGATGGCTGAAAGCTACGAATAGATACAGAAATCAATATATTTTATTTTTTCATTTTTATTATCTTTATAAATTTGAGCTTTTAATCTTTTGTAAGCCTAAAAAGAAATATTTAAATTTTTTTATTAAAATATGATAATATAAAACTTATCTGCCCTCAAAATCTTGCGATATGAAAGAGTCCGAGATATGGATTTACATACAGATATATATTAATAAATCCACAATGTCTGAGGAAGAGTTAGGTGAACCACAGTATGGGAAGGGATTACTGTATCACCCCATCTCTCCCAGATGAGGGGAGGATGGGCAAAGGTATGCAAATCATTTTTCATAAATGACCATATATTCAGCAGTCAAGATATTTAGGGAATAGTATTTTTCCTAACTATAGAAACTTTGGGCCTCAAAGTTACATGTCCTCCCTTAACTGCCCTGCAAGTCCTATGTTTCAAAGCTCAGTGGCCTGTCGGGTGACTGAGGCTTAACCGCCCCAGCAATAACTACCATCACCTTGTTAAAATTCTAACAACCAAGTTCCAGCTTTGCTGAAAGCATATTCCCTATTAAAGGACTCGGGGTTTGTATATTAGAAAAAATACAAATTACTTTAGAAAATATTTTACTTTGTTGATGATTATTCTATTTTCACTCGACTTCATATGTGGAATACATTACCAAGATAATTTAAAGATGTAGAATGTATTAATAAATAAGTTTAAGATGTAGAATGCATTTTAAGATAGGTTAATTGGGAATATAATATGCTATATTTTGTGTAATGTTTTACATGCCTGTACTGTAATTTAAAAAAAAAGTGATAATTGAAAGGATTTGAAAATAAGACACCATATTGGCATGAAATTTTATGCATGAAAATATTAATTTTTCATAATATTGGATGTTACAGTACTGTGTTTTAAATCTTATGATGACTTGGTATTCTTTTTTCAGGGGGGAGATCATCTCGAGGTAGTTTACAATTTATAGTTTACTACCAGATCCCTTTTTCCTTTATTTATTGATGAGGAGATGCAATTCACAGGGCACTTATTGTCTATTTTAATGTTTGGCATTTCATTAAAGTTTACAGTATTTTGGTTTGGATTGAAGTCTAAAAACAACATGATAATATGGAGCACTATCACACCTGTATTGTGATCTCCCTTCTAACACTTTGTCCTATTTTTGCCTCCTGACACACAGTTACTTGGTGTCAGAAGTTGAAATAGGTCTTCTTTGTGTGTGATTGACACTTAACACTTATTAAGTTTTATGGCTTTTTAGTGCATGATTTTTGCTTTCTGAATGAGTTATTAGAATTGTCATTTATATTGTAAAATTACTACTTGGAATAGTTCATATTGATAAAGTATTTTAAGATTTTTTTGGCAGTATTTCATGCATGGTTTGGGTCGAGACTATTTACTGCCTGTGATATATTTCTCATTAGTAAATCTAATGTCAGATTTTTCTCTGGCTAATTTTATTTTCTGCCGTATGTATTGCAGCACCCTATGTTAAAATCGTATGCTCTTGCAAAGGTTAGAGAAGTTAAAGTTTAAAGGGTAAAAGGGTAATATGTGACTTCAAAATAAAAAGAAGTAAACCCTGGAACTTTAGAATACGTTGTCAGTAGTGTTGTGGCCTGAAGGGTTTTGGATTTTTGCTAAAAAATAGACATTTCTATTGAACCTCCCCTGATGTTCATTGAGCTTTTCTGTGGCATCTTGGTTTTATCAACATTTATCCTTAAAAAGGAAAAATGGCTGGTTTTCTCTACTTTCAGTAGACTTAGCCTCTAGGTAAAGTAATGAGATAATCTAGCAGTTAATGATAACCACTGACTGCTTGTCAAGCCACAGGTCCTTTGTCTTTTTAGTCTTTGTGTTGATTTTGTGTTGTTGACACTCGCTGTCTCCAGATTGTTCAACTTGAGTAGTTTTTTTAGTGTGTTTAAAAATGTTTTCTTCAGGATTAGTTAGCACTGTAACTACTGAGCAGATTGTGCAAGGAAATTATTTCTGGGTAATCACGATCTTCATTCTCTGGGACAGTAGTGTGATTTATATAAATGTTATGAGAAATGAGAATGTCTCGCTTCATTTTATAGGCAGTTATGTTTATATGGTTGTTGGCTAAATTAAAGTTTAGAGCAAATAAGGAAACTTACTTTTTGTTCAGGGGGATATCTAGGCTAAATTATAGCGAGGAGGATGATGATAATGACATGCTAGCACCAAATTCTAGTACATCACATAATGAATCAAGTTTTAACACTGATGAGCTTCAAAAGCTTTAAACTTCTTTAGCTTCTTTTGTGAAATTTCAGAAGGCCAGTGAGTTTTCAGTTGAAGACAGTAATTCCGAACTGTCTCGTCCTATTTCAAACCCTAACCTGACTTCTGAAGTCTGATCCAGTGTTCCATTCAGTGAGGGATTTGATGATGCACTGTTCACTAGACATTTAAGTCCTCTCGTGAGCCTCAAATTCTTTATTTTCTTTAGACCCTTTTGCTGCTCACCTCTCGCATTCCCACAATCGTAGCCACTCTGTAAATGCAGGGTATGCAATGTGGTTTACTAAGAAAATGTTCTTTGTGGGTGATAAAGTATTCTTAAAATGATCGCCTTTGCTGATTGTATAGTAGGAGTTATTACTAGATTTTTTATTATTATTATTATATTTTTCCCCCCTCTATCAGTCTTTTCAACTGGGTTGTATTTATAGTTTAGGGTTCCGGGTTGCATCCTGCCCCCTTAGGAGTCCATCACTTTTCTTATTATGTGCGCTGTATCTAGGATTGCACTCTTCTGCATGAGTCCTGGAGCTACTTCAGCCTCTAGTTTTTCCAGCTTCCTTTTCAGGGATCTTGGGATCGTGCCTAGTGCTCCTATGATTATGGATACAATTTCCACTGGCATAATATTTATTATTATTGTTATTACTCGCTAAACTACAACTCTAGTTGGAAAAGCAGGATGCTATAAGCCCAAGGGCCCCAACAGGGAAAGTAGCCCAGTGAGGAAAGGGAAAGAGGAAAATAAAATATTTTAAGAAGAGTAACAACATTAAAAGAAATATCTCCTATATAAACTAGAGAGAGGCAAGAGAGCTTGCTAGAAATAGGAATGAATGGCGAGCGATTGTGACGCAGTTCCGGTAGGTTCTGCTGCTTCCTCCGGTGCCTTGGAAGACCGCGGAGGTAGCAGCAATAGGGGATTCAGCGTTAATGAAGCTTCATCTGTGGTGGATAACGGGGGAGGGTGGGTTGTGGCACCCCTAGCAGTACCAGCCGAACTCGGTTGAGTCCCTTGTCAGGCTGGGAGGAACGTAGAGAGGAGAGGTCCCCTTTTTTGTTTCATTTGTTTGATGTCGGCTACCCCCCAAAATTGGGGAAGTGCCTTGGTATATGTATGTATGTATGTATAAACTATAAAAGCTTAACAAAACAAGAGGAAGAGAAATAAGATAGAATAGTGTGCTCAAGTGTAGCCTCAAACAAGAGAACTCTAACCCAAGACAGTGGAAGACCATGGTACAGAGGCTATGGCACTACTCAAGACTAGAGAACAATGGTTTGATTTTGGAGTGTCCTTCTCCTAGAAGAGCTGCTTACCATAGCTAAATAGTCTCTTCTACCCTTACTAAGAGGAAAGTAGCCACTGAACAATTACAGTGCAGTAACCCCTTAAGTGAAGAAGAATTGTTTGGTAATCTGTGTTGTCAGGTGTATGAGGACAGAGGAGGATATGTAAAGAATAGGCCAGACTATTCAGTGTGTGTGTAGGCAAAGGTAAAATGAACCGTAACCAGAGAGAAGGATCCAATGTAGTACTGTCTGGTCAGTCAAAAGACCCCATATCTCTCTAGCGGTAGTATCTCAACGGGTGGCTGGTGCCCTAGCCAACCTACTACCTACAACCTACTACCCATATCCTTCTTATTTCTATTTTCAGGTCTTGATACTTATCCATTTTTCCCTTTCTTTCTCTTTAACTCTGGATTCCCATGGTACTGCGACATCAAAGAGTGATACTTTCTTCTTGATTTTATCAATCAACGTCACATCTGGTCTATTTGCGCGTATCACCCTATCTGTTCTGATACCATAGTCCCAGAGGAGCTTTGCCTGATTGTTTTCTATCACTCCCTCAGTTTGGTGCTCGTACCACTTATTACTGCAAGTTAGCTGATGTTTCTTGCACAGGCTCCAGTGGAGGGCTTTTGCCACTGAATCATGCCTCTTTTTGTTCTGGTTCTGTGCAAGTACCGAACATTCGCTTGCTATGTGGTTTATGGTTTCATTTTTCGTGTTGCACTTCCTACATGTGGGAGAGATGTTTTTTCCGTCTATCGTTCTTTGAACATATCTGGTTCTTAGCGCCTTATCTTGTGCCGCAGTTATCATTCCTTCAGTTTCCTTTTTGAGTTCTCCCCTCAGTAGCCATTGCCATGTGTCATCGGTGGCTAGTTCTTTAGTCTGTCTCATGTATTGTCCGTGCATTGGTTCTGTTTGTCATTTTCCTGTCTGTATATTTCTGGGTCTTTGTCTACTTTTATCAGTCCTTCCCATGCACTCTTGAGCCACTTGTCTTCACTGGTTTTCAGATATTGCCCCAGTGCTCTATTCTCGATGTTAGTGCAGTCCTTTCATACTTAGTAGTCCTCTCCCTCCTTCCTTTCGTATTATGTATAGTCTGTCCGTATCTGCTCTTGGGTGTAGTCCTGTGTGTATTGTCATATTCCAGTTTTCTGGTCTATGCTGCGGAGTTCTGCCTTCGTCCATTCGACTATTCCTGTGCTGTATCTGATTACTGGTACTGCCCATGTGTTTATGGCTTTTATCATATTTCTGGCGTTGAGTTTTGGCATGAGTATTATCTTGAGTCTCTGCATATATTATTTTCTGATCGTTTCCTTCATCTCTTGGTGTTTTATATCCTCTCCTTCCATTATTCCCAGGTATTTGTATCCCGTCTCCTCTATGTGTTTGATGTTCCTCCCTTCTGGTAGCTTTATCCCTTCAGTCCTGATGTCCCCGGATACAATCCTTACTGTCTGGACTAAGGTGTCTATTTCCTTGATGCTCTTACCATACAGCTTGATGTTGTTCATGAACATCAGATGGTTAATTCTGTTGCCTCTTTTCTTGAGTTGGTACCCGGCATCCATCTTCTGCAATACTTTTGTCATGGGAATCATGGCTACCATGAAGAGTAGTGGGGACAGTGAGTCACCCTGGAAGATCCCTCTCCTGATATTAACCTCTGCTAGTCTTATTCCAGAGCTTGTAAGTACTGTACTCCAGTTGCACATTGTATTTTTGAGGAAGCTGATGGTGTTTTCCTCTGCCCCATGTATGTTCAGGCATTCTATTAGCCATGTGTGTAGTATCATGTCGAAGGCTTTCTTATAGTCAATCCATGCCATGCTTAGGTTGGTTTTCCTTCTCCTACTGTTCTTCATTACCATTTTGTCTATCAGGAGCTGGTCTTTTGTGCACCTACTCTTCCTTCTGCAGCCTTTCTGTTGGTGGTGGATAGTGTTTGTTTCCTCTAGGTAGTTGTTGTTGTTGTTATTATTATTATTATTATTATTATTATTATTATTATTATTATTATTATTATGGAAATAGAAGGTTGTTAAAAGGAGAGGAGGCAAGGAAAAGATGGGTGGAATATTTTGAAAGTTTACTGAATGTTGAGGATAATAGGGAGGCAGATATAATTGCTGTTGCAGGTGTTGAGGTGCCAGTGATGGGAGATGAGAATGAGAGAGAGATTACAATAGATGAAGTGAGGAGAGCACTAGATGAAACGAGAGTAGGAAAAGCATCTGGTATGGATGGTGTGAGAGCTGAGATGTTGAAGGAGGGGGGTGTGACTGTACTTGAATGGTTGGTGAGATTGTTTAATATGTGTTTTTTGTTGTCAATGGTACCAGTAGATTGGGTTTGTGCATGTATTGTACCACTATATAAGGGTAAGGGAGATGTGCATGAGTGTTGTAATTCAAGAGGTATTAGTTTGTTAAGCGTAGTTGGAAAAGTGTATGGTAGAGTAATGATTAATAGGATCAAGGATAAAACAGAGAATGCAATCTTAGAAATACAGGGTGGTTTTAGAAGAGGTAGGGGTTGTATGAATCAGATTTTTACAGTTAGGCAGATATGCGAGAAATATTTAGCAAAAGGTAACGAGGTGTATGTTGCGTTTATGGATCTGGAGAAAGCGTATGATAGAGTTGATAGGGAAGCAATGTGGAATGTGATGAGGTTATATGGAGTTGGTGGAAGGTTGTTGCAAGCAGTGAAAAGTTTATACAAAGGTAGTAAAGCATGTGTTAGGATAGGAAATGAAGTGAGTGATTGGTTTCCGGTGAGAGTGGGGCTGAGACAGGGATGTGTGATGTCACCGTGGTTGTTTAACTTGTATGTTGATGGAGTGGTGAGAGAGGTGAATGCTCGAGTGCTTGGACGAGGATTAAAACTGGTAGACGAGAATGACCATGAATGGGAGGTAAATCAGTTTTTGTTTGCGGATGATACTGTACTGGTTGCAGATACAGAAGAGAAGCTTGGACGATTAGTGACAGAATTTGGAAGAGTGTGTGAGAGAAGGAAGTTGAGAGTTAATGTGGGTAAGAGTAAGGTTATGAGATGTACGAGAAGGGAAGGTGGTGCAAGGTTGAATGTCATGTTGAATGGAGAGTTACTTGAGGAGGTGGATCAGTTTAAGTACTTGGGGTCTGTTGTTTCAGCAAATGGTGGAGTAGAAGCAGATGTACGTCAGAGAGTGAATGAAGGTTGCAAAGTGTTGGGGGCAGTTGAAGGAGTAGTAAAAAATAGAGGGTTGGGCATGAATGTAAAGAGAGTTCTATATGAGAAAGTGATTGTACCAACTGTGATGTATGGATCTGAGTTGTGGGGAATGAAAGTGATGGAGAGACAGAAATTGAATGTGTTTGAGATGAAGTGTCTAAGGAGTATGGCTGGTGTATCTCGTGTAGATAGGGTTAGGAACGAAGTGGTGAGGGAGAGAACGGGTGTAAGAAATGAGTTAGCAGCTAGAGTGGATATGAATGTGTTGAGGTGGTTTGGCCATGTTGAGAGAATGGAAAATGGCTGTCTGCTAAAGAAGGTGATGAATGCAAGAGTTGATGGGAGAAGTACAAGAGGAATGCCAAGGTTTGGGTGGATGGATGGAGTGAAGGAAGCTATGGGTGATAGGAGGATAGATGTGAGCGAGGCAAGAGAGCGTGCTAGAAATAGGAATGAATGGCGAGCGATTGTGACGAAGTTCTGGTAGGCCCTGCTGCTGCCTCCGATGCCTTAGATGACTGCGGAGGTAGCACCAGTAGGGGATTCAGCATTATGAAGCTTCATCTGTGGTGGATAATGTGGGAGGGTGGGCTGTGACACCCTAGCAGTACCAGCTGAACTCGGTTGAGTCCCTTGTTAGTCTGGGAGGAACGTAGAGAGTAGAGGTCCCCTTTTTGTTTTTGTTTCTTTGTTGATGTCGGCTACCCCCCAAATTGGGGGAAGTGCCTTGGTATATGTATGTATGTATGTGTTATTAATTGCTAAGCTACAACCCTAGTTGGAAAAAAACAGATTCTATAATCCCAGGGGCTTCAACAGGGAAAATAGCCCAGTGAGGAAATGAAACAAGGAAAATAAAATATTTTAAGAACAGTAACAACATTAAAATGAATATTTCCTACATAAACTATATAAACTTTAACGAAACAAGAAGAAGAGAAAAATGGTAGAATAGTGTGCCCGAGTGTACCCTCAAGCAAGAGAACTCTAACCCAAGACAGTGGAAGACCATGGTACAAAGGCAATGGCACTATCCAAGACTAGAGAACAATGGTTTTAGAAAAGAAATGTATATGCCATCAGGATTTGAATTTGGCTTTTGATTGTCTGACTTATTTAGTTAAAACTGTTCCAGCTGGGCTTTTAAAACTGTAGCAGCCTTTGTGTGCTTTGTAATTAAGAGAAGAGAACTATTATGTGCCTCAATGGTTGGAACAGTCTCTGGGATGCAGAAATAATAATTGATTTCTTTTCCTATTTTGGCTCCTATTTTTAATGTCTATATGACTAAGTAATTTCTCTAGAAGGTACCAGGAATCCAAGTAATGCTTTGAGGTTACTTTCTATGAATACCCAGGTTTCCAACTGTAGGCCAATTACTTCAGCAACCTTAGAATTGTCGACGAGTAATTCCTTTCCTCAGAAGTAGAACATCGGGATTTTACTCTAGAACAATTGCTTGCTGGAATCTGAGATCTTACTGGAGAAATTTATGAAGGTCCTTCCCTGCAAATCCCAGTAGGAGAAAGACTTCCCCACTTTTATCTCGTTTGGGAGAGTTCGTTCCAGTCCGTGGCTACTATTTGTATTCAAAGAATTGTTATGGACTCCTTTAGAATGCAATTCTCTTTTGTCAAAGAACCAATCCCATTTTCAAGTTACTGTATCTAACAAATACAGTAAATGAACAGATATCGAAAATAGACATTGTCAAACTTGGTGTACCATTTAGCTGCTTTCAGAAGACTTTAAAGAAAGATTTCTGCACAAAATTTAAGGAATATAGCAGCACTTCTAATATCATGAACCCTAACCTTGATGGATTTTATTAGACTTGGATTATTTCTTTATAAGCTACTGTGACCAAATTTTAACAAGTAAAGAGTGTATTTTTTGTTCAGATGACAATTTAGAATTGTAATCTCTAAAATAGATTAGGAACACTACCCCTGTTTGTAATTTTGTCCGAATAATACTGAACAGTTCTTACGAGACAAAAATTTTTATTTTCTGATATAATGCTCGTATCTCTTTTCTTTGATAGAAAAAAAAAAACTAAAAGAGGAACCGTTTCCATTATCATTCCCAAATATAAAATCATCTGAGTTGGAACCATAAGTGCCTTCTTAAATAGACCAGGTTCCCAATGGGTTATTCCTAGTTTCCAAAGCTTCATGGGATTGGAGACCAGTTGCAGAGGTCTTGACCCTCTCCAACTTTATAGTTCTTCAAAAGTTTTCTAAGGAAACTCCCTCAACAGTTCTGGAGTTGATAAAGTAAGATTGGATGTTTACAATAGACTTTCAGAGGCCTCTTTTTACAACCTATTCATTTCAAATGTAAAAATACCTTAGTTTTGTCAATGAGTCAAGGTTTACCAATTCGAGTTCCTGTTTTGGTCTCAGGATAGTTTCTCGAGTGTTCACCACCCCCATTTCAAAATAGTAAAGGGTTCTGGGGCCATGAATTTTTATACCCAGACAATTGGCTGTTTTTGAGTCATTAATGTATTTTGGATAAACAAGTATAGTTGCTCAGGTTACAGGAACAGTTGGGAACCTGGTCTATTCAAGAAGACACTTCTGGTTCCAACTCAGAAGGTTTTATATTCGGGATTGATAATGGCAACAGACCCTATTTTTAGTTTTATTCTATCAAAGAAAAGGATTCAGTCACACTTACACAAGCAAGTTTACAGCAGCATTGGTTCATGTCTACAATTTGCAAGCAGAAATAAGATATAAATGATTTAATGCCATAGGAATGCAAAGATGATACAATTACAAATAGATGGTAAAAAATAACTTTTTCCCATGTTATTTTGCCATATCGTTTCATCATATACTTAAAAGTGAAAACATCTAAATTACTTTGTCACACCACGAAACCTGTAATTATTATTATCATTAGTATTAATAGCTAAGCTACAACCCTAGTTGGAAAAGCAAGATGTTATAAGCGTAAGGGCTCTAGCAAGGAAAAATAGCCCAGTGAGGAAAGAAAATAAGGAAATAAATAAACAATATAAGAAGTATTGAACAAATAACATGAAATAAAAACATCATCATCAAAACATATTTCATTTATAAACTATAAAAAACTTATGTCTACCTGTTCAACTTTTACAACAAGTTTGAACTTTTGAAGTTCTACTGATTCAGCTCCCGGATTAGGAAGATCATTCCACAACTTGGTCACAGCTGGAATAAAACTTGTAGAGTACTGTGTAGTATTGAGTCTCATGATAGAGAAGCCCTGGCTAATAGGATTAACTACATACCTAATGTTACAAACAGGATGGAAC
Organism: Palaemon carinicauda; assembly: GCF_036898095.1. NCBI lineage: Eukaryota > Metazoa > Arthropoda > Malacostraca > Decapoda > Palaemonidae > Palaemon > Palaemon carinicauda. The sequence continues at coordinate 28,934,711 of NC_090755.1, read as the reverse complement.
TGTCCGGGAAGATCTGAATGTAAAGGATGGTCCTGATTATAAAATAATCTTATGCAACATACATAATGAACTAATTGAATGATGGTGCCACTTAATATCTAGATCAGAAATAAGAAATTTAATAGACTGTAAGTTCCTCTCCAACAAATTAAGATGAGAATCAGCAGCTGAAGACTAGACAGCAGAACAATACTCGAAACAAAGTGAAAGAATTAATACACTTAAAAATAAATTAATCACCAAAAATCTTAAAATACTTCTCTCAATAAGCCAATTTTTTGTGCAATTGAAGAATACACAGACCTAATGTGTTTCTCAAAAGTAAATTTTCTATTGAGAATCACACCAAAAAATTTAAAAGTCATACAAAGGTAAAGAAACATTATCAATGCTGAGATCCGGATGTTGAGGAGCCACTGTCCTTGACCTACTTATAATCATACTTTGAGTTTTGTTAGGATTCAACTACATATCCCAGAATTTGCACCATGCTCTAATTTTAGCTAGATCTCTATGAAGGGATTCAGCAACCCCAGATCTACATTCCGGAGATGGAATTGATGCAAAGAGTAGCATCATGTGCATATGCAACAAGCTTGTTTTCTAGGCCAAACCCCATGTCATGTGTATATAGTATGAAAAGTAATGGGCCAAGAACACTACCCTGAGGAACACCAGATATCACATTCCTATACTCAATATGGTGCCCATCAACAACAACTCTTTGCAATCTATTACTTGAAAATTCAGACATGATGCTAATTAACAACCCACCCACTCCCAACTGTTTGAGTATGAAAAGAAGGGCCTCATTATTAACACGGTCAAAGGCAGGACTAAAATCAAGGCCAATCATACGAACTTCCTGAGCATAATCAAGGGATTTCGATACAGCATTGGAGATTGTAAGAAGGGCATCACATACTCCAAGGCCTTTACAAAAACTAAATTGCAAACTAGGGAACAGATGATTACCTTCAGCAAACCTATTTAGATGCTTTGCCAAAAGACATTAAAAATTTTAGCTAATATGGGAGTTATGGAAATTGGGCAGTAATAAGTTGGACTTGAGCTACTACAAATGCAGTTACATAGTAGAGTAACATTACCAATTCTCCAACAAGGGCTAAAAGCTTCTCTTCTTGCTAACTTGAGCAAAATAACAGATAACTTTGGAACTAAGAAATCTGCAGTCTTTATAAAAAACAAAGGAAAAATACCATTTGGATCTACACCTTCATAAGCATTAAGGTCCATCAACAGAGCTTTAATTTCACAAGATTGAAAAGCTAAACTAGTTGGGTTAGCCTCAGGAAAACAGGAATGAGGAAGTTCGAATTTCTCATTACTCTGCTTACTGTCTGACACATCAGCAAAAAAGGGTCACCTTTTCCTTTGGACAGTGAGTGACGAGCCATTTGGTTTAAGTAGAGGAGGAACTGTTGCATCTACACCAAAGAGTGCAGATTTAAGGGTAGTTCACCACTTGTGTTCCTGTGTTTTACCAGAAAGGGTTTCTTGTATGGTTAAATTGTATTCCTTTTCAGTTGAAACATAAACTCGCTGAGCAAAAGCTCTTGAGTATAGTTATTCCAGGTCAAATCTGATCTGTTACCCTGTCAAAGATGATAGGCGTCCTTCTTCTCCTTATAAGCACATCTACAATCATCCTTGAACCATGGTATACCCTTCTCTCGGTATCTTAGCACACACGAAGAGATACGCCTATCAATTATGTTGACCAGGTTCTCATTCAAAGGGACAACAGGATCAGCATTACTATACAATTGTGACCAGTTCAAGGCCAAGATATCATGCAAAATTCCATTCCAGTCTGCTTGAGATTTAATATAAATCTTACGTGAGTATGATACATCAGGGACAGGCTGCTCAGTCTTTACTACTAATGAAATCAATGCATGATCAGATGTCCCAGCTGGAGAACCAACCTTACTTGTTCTAACACCAGGAGAGTCTGTTTATATGAGGTCCAAACAGTTACCAGACCTGTGAGTAGCTTCTCTTATGATTTGCTCACAGCATGATTCAGAGGTAAAGTCTAAAACTCTTAAGCCATGGTGATCGGTAGGGGAACAGAATTTAACCACGCCCTATGGTTAGCATTGAAATCACCATCAAAGAAAAGAGAGGCCTTTCTATCATCTCCATGTATCTTAGTCATAATGGTAAGAAGACAATCAAAGATAGAATCATCCATGTCTGGATTCAGGTAGATCGAACACAAATAGAAGTTGTTATGCCTACCACAAACTTTTATTACCTGAATCTCATGACATCGACATTCATAGCAGGACTTCTGAGAAGCAAGGTATTCAGTCTTGATATACACCGCCATTCCCCTGGGCCTAGGGATAACATTGTGTTTCAACATTATTGGCTTCTTAAAACCAGTTTTAAGGAGATCAGATGAGTGCCTAACATTTGAAACCAAAGTTTCTGAGCACAAAAGAACATCATACTGTCTGGATGCAACTGTGAGCTCTTGATCATTTTCATGAAGTCCACGAATACTGCAATACAGTAGATAGCATTGACAAAATCTAGGATGTACTGGTCCTGAATTTTGCCCAATGTCTCCAGACAGTATTAGAATTAATGGTAATAAAAAGATACATCATACTTTAAAACTAAATTAACAAGAATGTTCACAAAAACAATATGTACAGAAATATAAATAAAGTGATTGATCAAACCCATAAAGACTATAGAAAAAGTTGGAAAAACTGGTCAACAGTCCCTTGAACTGTCAACTTGATCAACAACCATTGAAACATTCATTCACTGTCTTGGGTTAGGGTTCTTTTACCGTCTTTGGTTAGAGTTCTCTTGCTTGAGGGTACACTTGAGCACACTATTCTATCTTATTTTTTTTTTTCCTCTTGTGTTTTTGAAATGGTGTGTTGGGCAGATTTAATAGAAAGGCCATGGATGCCTCTTGGTTTATCAAGAGGTTGTTTTTTCCTTATCCGATTCTTTTTCTTTTCAAAACCATCCTTACTGTCCTCCCTTCAGTTGATGTAGCTATCCTGGAGGGTATTTTGCCTTGCATGGTGTGTCGGCTGAAGGGAGGACAGTAAGGATAATTTTGAAAAGAAAAAGAATCAGATAAGGAAAAGACAACCTCTTGATAAACCACCAGGCATCCATGGCCTTTCTATTAAGTCTGCCCAACACACCTTTTAAAAAAAAAAGAGGAAAAAAATAAGCTAGAATAGTGTGCTTGAGTGTACCCTCAAGCAAGAGAACTCTAACCCAAGACAGTGAAAGAACATGGTACAGAGGCCATGGCACTACCCAAGACTAGAGAACAATGGTTTGATTTGGGAGTGTCCTCTTAGAAGAGCTGCTTTCCATAGCTAAAGTCTCTCTTCTACCTTCACCAAGAGGAAAGTAGCCACCGAACAATTACAGTACAGTAATTAGCCCCTTGAACAAAGAGGAATTGTTTGGTAATTTCAGTGTTGTCAGGTGTATGAGGAAAGATGAGAATGTGTAAAGAATAGGCCAGACTATTCGATATATGTGAAGGCAAAGAAAAAATGAGTGGTAACTAGAGAGAGGGATCCAGTCTAGTACTGTCTGGCAAGTCAAAGGATTCAATGACTCTGTAGCGGTAGTATCTCAATGGGTCGTCCATCGTTGCCATAGAGTCAGACATATGGAGATATACTGTGAAATGCACACATATATATATAGCTCTCTCTCTCTCTCTCTCTCTCTCTCTCTCTCTCTCTCTCTCTCTCTCTCTCTCTCTCTCTCTCTCTCTCTCTCTCTCTCTGTGTTTATCACGAAAGCTCAGCTTTAGGTCTTAGGGCGATTTTTAGTGATGTGTTCTTATAACATTTTTGGGTTTAGTCAAATAATATTATTTGTATGGAACTCCCGTGTTGTTCATATTGCTTCTTTAGAAATTTGGTTAAATTTTCACTTGCCTGTGAAATTTAAAAGAATTCTAAATATTCACATTTTCTTTCCATTCAATAAATACAGGTGCTCATTAAGATGTATATCCTGGATTTGTTAGCAGTTACTGTGTGAACTGTTCAAGAGACTTGTTTCTGGTAGATCATGATCCACATTCCCTTTGTGTATATTGTTGGGGCCAATACTGTGACTTGGATAACCGTTGGGAAGAGTGTATTTCTCTCACGGTTCCTCTCATGGAAAAGTACATTTCAATGGTTGCTGATCAAGTTGACAGTCCAAGGGACAAAAGGGAACTTGCTTTTTGTTCAGGCAAAAATCCAGGGAAGTCTAGGCAACTTGATTATAGCTTGGATGACAACAATGACACACGACCTTTAGACAATTCACATAATCTTCCAATTGTTTATAGCGATGAGCTTCATAAGCTCTTGGCATCACTAGGTTTCTTTGTTAAAGTTCAGAAGTCAAGTGCATCCTCTCTAAAAAAGGGTAATTCTGGTACGACCCCCCCCCATTTTGTCAAACCTAAACTAACTACCCCATTTTAGTCTAGTCTTAAGAGTTTCTTTCAGTAAAGTCTCAGAAAATTCACTTGTACAGTACAGATTTGAAAGCCTCTCAAAGAGCCTCAAATTCTTTACTTGCTTTAGAATCTTTTGCTACTAAATCCTTGCAATGCCACAATTGTAGTCACTCAATTAAACAACACTATTGTGAGGCAGAAGACCGAGTCGATAGTCTGGATCTTAATAACCCTCCACTTGCTAAATTAAGCGCTCCTAAGCAACCTCGTATTACTTATGGATGGCTTGGCATATTGTATGATTCCCTTAAAGTCTGATGGGGAAAACAAAGTTTCAACTATAGTCGATCATTTTCATCATGTTTCAGTTGAATCTGCTCTGTTCACTTGTAAGCTCAGCCACTAGCTCATCACAGGTTAACTAGCTGGGCAAATCTAGATGCTAGTACATCTACTGCAAAAACTATTCCTCTGCACACCTGCACAGCAGTGGTATTCGACTGATTCTCCTTCGGTTCAACATGTAGCGCAGGAATGTGAAGAGGAATAAAGCACAGCACCAGCCTGGAAAATGAGGAATTATCTCCTTTTCAAACCTTTCGTAAACTAAGTTGTAAGAAATACCTGAATAAGTTAAGGGAAGTTTAGAAACTTCTTATTCTTCCAAATTTGTAGAAGTGTCTGCTTCAAAGACTTTATTTCCCATAGTTTTTCAACTTAGTGGTGGATACAATCAATAGATTGTTGTCTCGTATTCAATAAAAGACCAGCAATTCCAGTTCTTATTGAGTACTTAAGCCTACTATACACAGAGATGTGCTGAGTTTTATAAGTATTGAAAATGTTTATTTGTAATTTAAAGAATTTTCAATTGTAGCTACAGGACCTTAAAGTTATTTAAACAAGTAAATAGGAAAAAATATGGCGTTCCGTATTTCAAAATGATTTTAGAGATGTTTTGTTAGCAATAAACTAGACTACACGTGTCTATAGAATGTTAATAATTTTGATTATTTTATGGCTATAAATGACCTATATTTCCTTCACTGGTGACCATCCTCCACCAGTGTGGGGAAGTCAGCAATATAGATATCTTGGGAGGTTCATAGAAATAAACAATTTTAATAATGAAATAAATTTTTATGCTCAATTGATGAACTTATACATGGCCACCTATTTCTCCTGTCAAGAGGATAGGGAATAGTTTTAACAGAAAAGACAAAGGACCTGTGGCTTTAACAAACTGTCAGTGGTTGCTATTAACTTCTAGAATATCTCATTAATTTCCTAGAGCCATAAGTCTATTGAAAGGAAAGAAAACTGAAAATGTTTTAGTTTTAGGGGTAAATATAGACAAAACTGAGCTCCCAGAGAAAAGCAATATAAACATCAGGTGAGTATAGAAATAAATTTTACTATGAAAATTCCATTATTAGGGAAGATTTTAGTGCATACATAGTATTCCTATTTTGTGATTGCCTATATCGGTGTTTTTTTCTTTACAATCCCATCAATCATAACTGGTCAACATCCGCTGTCTCAAATGTCCCAAGAATCAAAACCTTTTTTTTTTCTTTTTTTTTTACACAAAATAAGGAAAAAGTTCAGGCATGCACCACCTTGAAGCACAAGTAAGAACCAGCCACTATATTAACTATTCTTATACTTCATTTACATTTTTCCCTTTACAGTAGTAATTCATAATTTATTTGAAATAGCCCCTTAGTATTTACTTCTGTATTTTACTAAAGTCATTTTAAAAATGTGATGATCTGAACTTTTCAGTTTATTGAATATATTGGTAAATGCTCCACAAAATCTTCTTTTGTTCTTAAAAGTTTTTCCAAGCTGCCATACAGACGACTCCATTGTTTGTTTTTGGAGCTTGTGAGGAAGAGAATGCTTCCGATAGTATCTACTAAGAAATGCATGAGAATCATATGCGCTGTTGGGCAGGTACACCTGTCAGAGGTTCATCATCTGTTGGTCTATCATCTACTTCAGATTGATAGGTTTAGAATTAAATGACTAGTTGTCAGAAATGTATGACTGCTCCCTTTGTCATTTCTTCCCTGCTCTTGGTCTTGGGCACAGAGGATGGTTTTCTTTTCTGTCTAGTAAAAACCATTCTTCGTTACTTGTGGAGAACCAAGGCCCTTTCTATTGTAGCAACAATTTCAGATTTTTTCAATCCATATGTTAGAGAAAAAGCAATAATCGAATACTGTTTTATCATATTGGTTATGATAAGTTATCCTGAGAGTGTATAAGGATGTATCAGATGATACAATGCAACTGATGAAATGGAGCCCACAAGAGTCCTCTTCCATGTGCATAAAATGGATGTATCTTATCATGACCACAAAAGTCCTTTTCCACGTGCATGAAATAGATAATGGTATATCTTTTGAATGCTGATACTGTATCTGGCTATGCCAGTCTACTTTTCTAAATCTTACCCAAGAGATTTAACAATTAAATGGTGTGACAACCTCAGTGGGTGGAAAATTGCAGCAGGCCAAGTTTTATCTTTGGAAGAAAAAGTTTGAGTGTCTTCACCTTCATCCCTTCTTTTATGCCATGCAGGAGACATATTTTGAGGTTACTAGCTTTTAGGGCACATTTCACATGAATGCTACATCTCATAGGAATTTTCAGTAATGTTCCTGAAGGTTAACAGTACAAGCACCTTTTGTTACTCTATTTGGGTTTTACACACTAATTAGTAAACTTCTGAGATAACCAAGCATTGGTTTCTTACGCTGTCTCTCAAGTGCTCTCCAGATTCCTGCAGGTTCTTGTACACAACTTGGAATGTTTGGGACCCCTGCCTGCCTCCTAAATTCCTATTTGAAATAGTTATAATGATTGATTTATGAGGAAGCAAAATTTTCTTTTGTACAAAATACTCTTTTTCTATCTTGCAAATCCATCAGTCATAATTTTAGTTTCCTTTCCCCAGACCCTGTTTCTTACTTGCCTTGTAGTCAGACAAAATGGACTGTGAATAGGTAGTTGATTCTTACCTGTGATTTTAGGTGGCTTATGCATGGACAATTTTTCATTTGTTTAATAGACAAAGGGGCATTGAAGATTACAAATTGATGGATTTTTATGAAAATTTATTTTTGATTATGAAAGCATAGCATTTATCTTGAATAGTAAAGTGTTTTAAATCTAAGTAGTTTACCCAGTAATTTATTTACTGTAATATATTTGAAATTCTTAATTGATAAGTGTTCTCAACATTCTTTTAAGAAGTTATTTTCCTGTACTTTCCCCATTGTTCCCCATCGTGAAAACCTTAAAAAAATTATGGTATGGAATGATGTAGATAGATCCAAGTTCATTCTCTGATGTATGATACAAAAAAGAATATACAGTATACATATAAATGTATTAGCAGTAAAGGATTTGAGGACTTTCATTCCTCTTATTTCACATATTTTAGTGATTTTTATATGAAAATTTAATAATCACCAAACATAACTCACTCTCTCACTCGTCATTAGTCTTAAGCTTGTGTACACAAGTTAGACTGACAGGAAAGGATATGATGATGTATATGGCTACGACATATTTTGTCATGAGAGGAAAAATAAACTTGGAAATATTATATATCTTTTTACAATTTGAATTTCAGCATTTGGTAGCATGGATTGCCAGCCAGTAGGTGGAAGTGTACCTCCCCTCTCAACTCAAGAAGAGGTGCAGGCTATGTTTGGAAAAAATCGTGGTATCCAAGGTCATCAGAATTCTTGTTACTTAGATGCTACCCTCTTTAGTATGTTTGCATTTACAAGGTAGGTAAATATATTCATTTCCTTTAATTAGTGAAAAAAGTCATAACATCCATATAAATAGATTATACTTTGCATGTTTGATGGCTTTAGAAAATTTCATGGGAACAGTGAATTTGGATGGTGAGATGTTTTTGTTTGTAATCTTAAGTGGTTTATCTTGGTTATCAGGAAATTATATTTATTTTTCTCAACAGTGTTTTTGACAACCTACTGTTCCGTCCCCCTACTCCACATGATATAAAAGAATATAATGAAGTTCAAAGAGTGCTACGTGAAGAAATAGTTAATCCCCTTCGTGCTAATCTCTTTGTGCGTGCTGATAGAATAATGAAGTTGCGTACTATGTTAGATCATCTCTCATCTGTTCGGGGCCTTACAACAGAAGAAAAAGGTGATGTATTTTTTCATTAAGTTTGCTACACATTTAAAGCCTTTATTCAATGATATAGGGTGTAATATTCTCTTTTTTGCTGAGAAATATTTAGCTTATTTTGTGGTTGAAAGCCTACCGCATGTATATTAGATTGTTATTGATTTGTCGTAGAGAATATGTTATATGTTTAATTTCATCTTATCACTTTCGCAAATTTAGCCATGATAATTTTCCTTAACTGTAAGTGCTTATTGTATACCTTACTTTTCAATATTAAACTTAGCCGGTGATTATATAAGCTGCAGCTCTGCTGCCCGACAGAAAAACTCTACGGTCAAAATACGCCAGCGATCGCTATGCAGGAGGGGGTGTACATCAACAGCGCCATCTGTCGAGCAGGTACTTAGTACTCCATGTAAACAAAGAACCAATTTTCTCTCTGTCGTGCCACCGGCAAGACCTACTAAATTCGCTGTTGCTTACTGGATTGGTTTTCACAGATTTTGGTGAAGTACACATTTCTAGTTATTAGCTTTCGCTTTGCAGAGGTTATCTTCAATACATCCTTGCATTCTTTTATTGATTTTTGGATTATTTGTTGACGACTTGGATAGATTTTGAATTCCCCTTTGACTAATTCAAGATGGCTGACCCTTCTCAAGTCCCTAAATACAGAAAGTGTAGTGCTAGGGACTGTTCAAGGCGTCTTCCGAAGGCCTCTATCGATCCGCACACCGTTTGTTCCAATTGTCGGGATAAAACCTGTCAATTGGAAGATCGATGTGAGGAATGCGTTGGGCTTTCGGAATTCGATTTTCTCAAATTCCTGAAATATTCACGTAGGCTAGAGAGAGATAGAGTCAGGAGAAGTTCATCTCGCTCCGTTGATATTTCCTCTCCTCATGCCCCACAACCTATTCCTTCCCCTGTAGTGGTTGCTCCTGATCCCCCTTCTAGCACTCAACAACCTTCGATGGCAGATATGATGCGTGCCATCCAGGCTCTGGGTGAGAGAGTCGAGTCATTGGCGAGTGACCGTAACCAACTCATGGCAGACGTCAAGGAGTTGAAGGGTAAGAGTGCAGTGGGTAGTGACAAAGTGAGTGGTAGTGTTGTGGAAAGTGTTAGTGTTGCGCTTGAGGGTGCGTCTGTTCGTGCCTGTCGTCCTCCCAGTCCGGGACCTCTTGCAAGCTCCCAAGCCCAGGGGAGAAGCAATGTCGTACGACCAAAGGGTTCGACAGGCTTTAATCAGCGGACAGACGTTCCCTCCGTGGTTTCGGACGTATCTTACCAAGATCGCTCCACCCACAAGAAGACGAGAGAGCCCATTTATTCCTCGTCTGCGGAAGATGTTTCTCGGAAGAAACAATGGACCAAGGTCTCACGGCCTCTTAAACGCAAGTCGGTCCCTTCCGCGCAAGTCCAACGGCCCAGCTGTAGCCACTGGGTCAGTTCGGACTCGCTGCAGTCTTCCGATGACTGCACACCTCCTAAGAGAGGCAAAGCGGTACCGCAACAGGCAGTAACACCGTCTGTTGCCGCACCTGCTACTGTAGACCCTAAGTGGTCTTTGCTGCAGACCATGCAGACGCAGTTAACATCATTAATGCAGGACTTTCGTGCGGAGAAGGTTGACGCTGCACCACCCGTTAGCCTACAACCAACCACGGTTGTGCGTCCAGTGGACGCTGAGGCTACCTTCTCCCGCACTCCAGCTGTGAGAGTCCCGCCACCCATGCGCAGTGTACCCTGCCAGCCGCATGTTGACGTTCAGCGACGCACGGAACCCTCCGTTGACGTTCGAGTTACAACAACAACCTAAGTTGTTTTGTTTTGATGCGGTGCGTCAACCTCCGCAACCCAGTGTGGTTACCGCTACTCGCCCACAGCAGACTAGACAGTCAGGAGTAGACGCTTGGCGCCCCCGCGCTGCTATGGTTGTTGCCAGCTCACAGACTGGCCAACAGTTCCATGACGTTGCGTCCAGTGCAGTCACGCATGCACCCGTGCTGCCGGACTCAGCTGACCAGCCAATTCCTACTCCTTTGCCGCTTCCTCCTCAGTATTCAGACGATGGACTCTCTGATGATGACGACGCTGCACACTTTGACGACCCGCATACGGACATCGAGGAACCCAAGACCACGCCTCCCTCCTTGGACTTTAGGAAGGTTCTTGCACTGTTCAAGGAGATGTATCCTGATCAGTTTGTTTCTGCAGCCCCACGCTCTCCTCCATCTGAGTTCGCTTTAGGCACGCAGTCATCCGCGCCTGCCTTTACGAAGCTCGTCCTCGCCCGCTCGTCTAAGAGAGCTTTAAGAGTGTTGGGAGATTGGATGCAGTCCAAAAAGCACCTTGGGAAGACAGCATTCTTGTTTCCCCCTGCGAAACTCGCTTCCAGATCGAGCGTCTGGTATGCCACGGGAGAAGTTCTCGGCTTGGGAGTTCCTGCCTCTGCCCAGGGCGACTTCTCAAGTCTAGTAGACTCTCCCCGCAGGCTAGCCATGAGACGCTCCAAGATTTGTTGGACTCCTTCAGACTTAGACCATCTGATGAAAGGAGTGTTCAGAGCCTTCGAGGTTTTTAACTTTTTGGATTGGTGTTTGGGAGCGTTGAGCAGGAAGACCTCCCCTTCTGACAAGGAAACTTCCATGCTCATTATGTCCTGCATGGACAAGGCCATACGGGACGGTTCCAGTGAGCTTGCGGCTTCGTTCGTTTCCGGGGTCCTCAAGAAACGGGAAAACCTTTGCTCCTCCTTGTCAGCTGGAGTAACACAATGTCAGAGATCGGAACTTATGTTTGCTCCTCTCTCAAAGTGCCTTTTCCCAGAGGAGTTGATCAAGGAGATTGCTGCCTCCTTGATTAAAAAAGACACGCATGACCTGGTTGCGTCATCTGCCCGCAAAGCCACCCCTTTGCCTACCGTGTCTAGACCCAGGATGGACACTCCAGCGTCCAGATTTATTCCGCCCTTTCGTGGCAGAGCCTCCAGCAGAGGAGGTGCTCGTGCCGAAGGGAGACGTGGGATTAAGAAGAAAGGTACCAAGTCCTTTAAAGGCAGAGTCTGACTGCCACCTTCTTCAGACAGCAGTGGGAGCCAGACTCAAGAACTACTGGCAGTCCTGGGAGAACAGGGGCGCAGATGCACAATCTGTGAAGTTGCTCAGAGAAGGGTACAAGATCCCGTTTATGCGCAAGCCCCCTCTAGCAACGTCTCCCATCGACCTCTCTCCCAGGTACAGAGAGGAGGACAAGAGACTAGCTTTGAAGCAAGAGGTGTCTCTCTTACTAGAAAAGGGAGCGGTAGTCAAAGTCCGGGACCATCAATCCCCGGGCTTCTACAACCGTCTCTTCTTAGTGGTAAAGAAGACAGGAGGGTGGAGACCGGTGCTAGACGTCAGTGCTCTGAATGTCTTTGTCACAAAGCAGACGTTCGCCATGGAGACGACAAAGTCTGTTCTAGCAGCGGTCAGGAAGGAAGACTGGATGGTCTCTTTAGACCTAAAGGACGCTTACTTTCACGTCCCCATCCACCCAGATTCCCAACCTTTTCTAAGGTTCGTTTTCGGGAAGGTTGTCTACCAATTTCAAGCCCTGTGCTTTGGCCTAAGCACGGCGCCTCTTGTCTTTACGAAACTGATGAGGAATATTGCCAAATTCCTGCATTTAGCGGACATCAGAGCCTCCCTCTATTTGGACGACTGGCTTCTAAGAGCTTCTTCCAGTCGTCGCTGTCTGGAGAATCTAAAGTGGACTCTAGATCTGACCAAGGAATTGGGTCTCCTGGTCAATATGGAAAAGTCCCAACTGGTCCCATCCCAAACTATAGTGTACTTATGGATGGAGATTCACAGTCAAGCTTTTCGGGCTTTTCCGTCGGCCCCCAGAACAAGTCAAGCCCAAGGATGCATCCAGAACATGCTAAAGAAGGACCGATGTTCAGTCAGACAGTGGATGAGTCTGATAGGGACGCTTTCATCCCTGGACCAGTTCATTGCGTTAGGGAGACTGCACCTCCGTCCCCTTCAATTTCACCTAGCTGTTCACTGGAGAAAGGACAAGACGCTAGAAGCGGTCTCGATCCCCATTTCCGAGAAGATGAAGTCATCACTGACTTGGTGGAAGGACAACATCTACCTCAGAGAGGGTCTGCCCCTGGCTGTTCAGACCCCCAACCACGTTCTCTTCTCGGACGCATCGGACACGGGCTGGGGTGCGACATTAGACGGTCGGGAATGCTCGGGAAGTTGGAACTCGAATCAAAGAGCGTTACATATCAACTGCAAGGAGCTACTGGCAGTTCATCTGGCCTTGAAAAGCTTCAAGTCTCTCCTTCTAGGCAAGGTGGTGGAGGTGAACTCAGACAACACCACGGCCTTGGCGTACATCTCCAAGCAAGGAGGGACCCATTCTATGACGTTGTACGAGATTGCAAGGGACCTCCTCACCTGGTCAAGAGATCTAAACCTGTCTCTAGTAACGAGGTTCATTCAAGGCAACATGAATGTCATGGCGGACTGCCTCAGTCGGAAGGGTCAAATCATCCCAACAGAATGGACCCTACACAAGAATGTGTGCAAGAGACTATGGGCCACATGGGGCCAACCTACCATAGATCTCTTTGCAACCTCGATGACCAAGAGGCTCCCAAATTATTGCTCGCCAATCCCGGACCCAGCAGCAGTTCATATAGATGCTTTTCTACTGGATTGGTCCCATCTAGACCTTTATGCATTCCCCCCGTTCAAGATTGTCAACAAGGTACTGCAGAAGTTCGCCTCTCACGAAGGGACAAGGTTGACGTTAGTTGCTCCCCTCTGGCCCGCGAGAGAATGGTTCACCGAGGTACTTCAATGGCTGGTGACGTTCCCAGAACACTTCCTCTAAGAGTGGACCTTCTACGTCAGCCACACGTAAAGAAGGTACACCCAAGCCTCCACGCTCTTCGTCTGACTGCCTTCAGACTATCGAAAGACTCTCGAGAGCTAGAGGCTTTTCGAAGGAGGCAGCCAGGGCGATTGCTAGAGCAAGGAGGACATCCACTCTTAGAGTCTACCAGTCGAAGTGGGAAGTCTTCCGAAGCTGGTGCAAGTCGGTATCAGTATCCTCAACCAGTACCTCTGTAACCCAAATAGCTGACTTCCTATTATACCTGAGGAAGGAAAGATCTCTTTCAGCTCCCACGATCAAAGGTTACAGAAGCATGTTGGCAGCAGTCTTCCGTCACAGAGGCTTAGATCTTTCTAACAACAAAGATCTACAGGACCTCCTTAAGTCTTTTGAGACCTCGAAGGAGCGTCGTTTGGCCACACCAGGTTGGAATTTAGACGTGGTACTAAGATTCCTTATGTCAGAAAGGTTCGAGCCACTACAATCAGCCTCCTTTAAAGATCTCACTTTAAAGACTCTTTTCCTCGTCTGCTTAGCAACAGCTAAAAGAGTCGGTGAGATACACGCCTTCAGCAGGAACATCGGATTTTCATCTGAAATGGCTACTTGTTCTTTACAGCTTGGTTTTCTAGCCAAAAACGAACTACCTTCTCGTCCTTGGCCGAAATCGTTCGATATTCCAAGCCTTTCTAATTTGGTTGGAAATGAACTAGAAAGAGTCTTATGCCCTGTTAGAGCTCTTAAGTTCTATTTAAGACGAACTAAACCTTTACGAGGACAGTCAGAAGCTTTATGGTGTGCTATTAAGAAACCTTCTTTACCTATGTCAAAGAATGCAGTTTCCTATTATATCAGACTGTTGATACGAGAAGCTCATTCCCATCTGAATGAGGAAGACCATGCTTTGCTGAAGGTAAGGACACATGAAGTTAGAGCTGTCGCAACTTCAGTGGCCTTTAAACAAAATAGATCTCTGCAGAGTATAATGGACGCAACCTATTGGAGAAGCAAGTCAGTGTTCGCGTCTTTTTATCTTAAAGATGTCCAGTCTCTTTACGAGAACTGCTACACCCTGGGACCATTCGTAGCAGCGAGTGCAGTAGTGGGTGAGGGCTCAACCACTACATTCCCCTAATTCCATAACCTTTTTAATCTTTCTCTTGAAATGTTTTTATTGTTGTTTTTTGGGTTGTCCGGAAGGCTAAGAAGCCTTTCGCATCCTGGTTGATTTGGCGGGTGGTCAAATTCTTTTCTTGAGAAGCGCCTAGATTAGAGGTTTTGATGAGGTCCTTTAGTATGGGTTGCAACCCTTGATACTTCAGCTCCTAGGAGTCGCTCAGCATCCTAAGAGGATCGCGAGGCTCAGTAAGGAAGACGTACTTAAAAAGGCAGAGTAATTGTTCAAGTCGACTTCCTTACCAGGTACTTATTTATTTTATGTTTGTTATTTTGAATAACTGCTAAAATGAAATACAAAATACTTAGCTCATAATAATGTAAACATGTAATGCTGGTCTCTACCCACCCCCCTGGGTGTGATTCAGCTTATATAATCACCGGCTAAGTTTAATATTGAAAAATGTTATTTTTATTAATAAAATAAATTTTTGAATATACTTACCCGGTGATTATATATTAAAGGACCCTCCCTTCCTCCCCAATAGAGACCCAGTGGACCGAGGAGAAAATTGGTTCTTTGTTTACATGGAGTACTAAGTACCTGCTCGACAGATGGCGCTGTTGATGTACACCCCCTCCTGCATAGCGATCGCTGGCGTATTTTGACCGTAGAGTTTTTCTGTCGGGCAGCAGAGCTGCAGCTTATATAATCACCGGGTAAGTATATTCAAAAATTTATTTTATTAATAAAAATAACATATTTTTTAAAGCTTTCCATCCTATTTTGAACTCTAAAGCTCTTTTATTTTAAGCAGCTTAAAAGTAGGCATGATTAAGTAAGTTATCAGAATGCAAATTCCTTAAACAAGTTATTAGTATACAATTGTCTTCCACTGTAATAAGTTTGTTCTGGCACTATATACAAACCTTCCATTCTTTATGTAGGAATATTATTCGGCGATAGCACTGTTAAACAAGCGTCACTTTTTATTTCAGCTCGGTGGTGTATAGTCTTCTTACTCCCATGTTAAAATCAAATAAAATATTCCAATAACTGGGCTAAAAAGTTAAAACTTTCCCAATAACTGGCCTAAAAAGCTAGAAATTTCCCTCACAACTTTTCTTTTCGGGTCTGTCTGCCCGTGCGGATTATTAACCATGCGGGTTTGTCCCGGCAATGAAGGGCACCGTTGCGGCACTTTCATGAGAGTAGAAGAGATTGATCCTCAAGGTCTCTACTCTGCGTGTAGGGGTCACTCCTGCACACAGGAGTCTCTATGTCAGGTTTGTTGGGAGTGGTCGACCTCCCAGTGGATGATGTTTAACAGGGGCGGGAAGAAGAAGAAGGCTAAGAGGGATTCTTTCTATTTGGGGGTCATCCTGGAAAGGGAAGAAACCTTGCCATCTTGACTCTGCCTAGTCAGCTTCCCCTGGGGGTCAGTCAAGCACGAGTGGTGTCCATTTAACTCCAGGACAACCCTATGCTCCTGGGGGCCTCTGTTGCTTTCCCTAGCAAAGCAGCACCAGCCGCCCCCATAAGGGAGTCACTTTCTGATGACACTGTGCGTTCGCTGTAGCTTCCCTGGGGCTCATGTGTTCCCCATGCAAGGAAAGGGCACAGGAGCTCTTGCGGTTGGGTGCACAACGGGAACAGACATATCCCCAGGGGTTGATTCCCATCTTCCCCCTCGAGACTCTGTAGGTCAAGAACTGAAAAAGTCTCATGTGCATGCGACCGTCTTGACTTCAGCAGCTGTTCTCCCCAACGTCCACTCTGCTTCGGCAGGCGGGTATGAGCTGTTGCTGACAAGTACTCCTCGGAGTGACTTGTGGGGATCCCTCCGGGGTGAACCCTGGGACTAGCTTTGGCCATGTTCCAAGGGCAGTTCATGACGTAGATGATATAATGTCTGGGTTTACTCAGACGTAGGGGAAGCGCATTGAACTTCCTGGAGGACTGCCTCCTGGTGTCGGGCAACCTCATTACTTTCTCTCATTGCCTGAGTGAGTACCAGAAACCACTAGTGAAAAGAATAGATGAGCCTTTCGCTCTTGCTGTGGTCACTTTTTTTCTTGCTATTTATAGTGCTAGTGAAAGTAGAGGTTTCCTCATCATGCCTAAAAGCAAAAGAAGAATCCTATCTGAGTACAGTATAGGGAAAAGACAGTCCTTGTAAGACTATACTAAGTAACAAAGCAGGAGGTGGCACCTTCTGATACCCTCACCTTGAGTGAGTAATACTCCCTTGTGATGTGGGGGAGTGTGACTTAGGCATTTAAAGTAATTGAGAATAGTTTTTAATTATCATTGACAATGGAAATAGTATTTAATGGTGATATTGTGATATGTTTCTTCATATTCTTGTAGCAAAACTTTGAGGGTCAATATCTCAGCTTCAAAGTTATTGACATCCAAAACTACTATTCTCCATCATTTACAAAGATATTTAAATTCTAAAGACATCGTTGAAAAGGGAGATAAGAATATAATAATTTGGTGGAAGGAATTTAAATTGTAAGGTTATTTGAAATTTTGCATAATTTTCAAATTTGAATATGAATATTAAAATGAAAAAAGCGAAGATAAAGAAAATTCCTCCAAGCAATATTTCCACACACTCATTAGCATTATTCATAGCAATTAATATTTAAGTCAATACAGTACCGTACAAGTAGTTGTCGACTTACGACATATGCGACTCATGACGATTCGACTTCACGACTACTGTATTTTTTTCCAGGGTGATAATGTCACAAGTATATTTGAAATAGTACGCTAAGAGGTCAAATATTTCCTTGGAAATAATTTACTTTATTGTATAAAAATAAACTGATTTTTCTTGGTAATTTATTATTTTTCTTTAATGATAACATGCAGTATCCATTTTCAGTAAAAAGTAGATTAAGAAAAATTCTAATATCTGTCGAGTTCATATCATATGTCTGGTGACGTCATTTTACTGTCGGAAAACGACCCGTCAATATAGTGATTGACTCCCATTATCGAAATATCAAGTAACGATACAAAGTATTCCGTGGGTCTGTATCGGTTGTCATGAGTAATACGTAACGTAAATTTGACTCTACGCTAGTTTTATTTAATCTCTGATAATAGATCGATATTTATCTAAAGAAAGTACACTAATAGGACAAATATTTTCTTGACAATAATATATTTCCTTTTACATTATGAAAATGAAATACTTTAGCTTGGTGAATATTTTCTTTCATTTGCATAAAATGAAAAAGAAAATGGATTTACATATTTTGCAAGTCATTCTTTGTAGAGTTTACGTTAGGTGTCTTGTGATGTCATATTTCTGGCGGAAGCACGTTGGCAAACCAAATGATTTCCTTTCTACGTGTTACTGAGTAATCTTATTACAGAATTCCCATCATCGAAATACCGAGTAACGATATCAAGTGTTTTAGTGGTCTTTGTCATTAGCTACGAGAATAGTACATCTTACCTTAAATTTAAGAAAAGAACTCTGATGACATATTTCTGGCGGAAGGCGAGTGGCAAAGCAAGTGATTTCCTTCTGATGCGTTACTATTCCTATAATCGAAACATCGAAAAATGATACAAATAATTTCTCTCACAGAGAGAGAGAGAGAGAGAGAGAGAGAGAGAGAGAGAGAGAGAGAGAGAGAGAGAGAGAGAGAGAGAGAGAGAGAGTGTGTGTGTGTGTGTGTGTGTTAGTGGTCTTTGTCATGAGAATAGTACAACTGACCATAAATTTAAGAAAAAAAAGTCTGATGACGTCATATTTCTGGCAGAAGGCAAGTGGCAAAGCAAGTGATTTCCTTTTGATGCGTTACTATTCCTATAATCGAAACATCCAATAATGATACAAAGAATATCTCACACACACACACTGAGGGAGAGAGCGTATTCTTTTTATAACTAATAACAAGGTCGATAAATGAACTGTAATGAAAATGTGATACCCTCTAACATATGGGGACTGATGTAGTATTCATTATGAAGAGATTTCAAATATTAAGAAAATTCCATAACTCATTGTTATTTGTACTGTATGTATGCATAATCCCAATACAGCAGTATGACCTTGAGATTAGCTGATGCCAACTGAAAGTAAATCGAAAGCAATTGTTGATTATTGAAATACTCAAGAAATTGAAAAATAGAATATAAACATGCTTTTATAAACTACAATTAAAGGCAATAATGTCTAATGAAATATGAAGGCTTAATATTGAACTAAACATTAAATACTGTATGAAGCTTTAAAAATTAACTACCCGTATGCGATTGCGAGAGCAAGCACACATACACACAGACAGAGCTAGAACGATTTCTCGTGATACCTAATAATAATAGCTAAAATGAACTGTATGGAAACTGATTTCTTGTAACATATTGGCGCTTATGTAATAATCATCATGAAGATATTTCAAATAAGTTAAGAAATTATATAAAAATATGCCATTCGTATGTACGCCATACTTTGATACGGTAGCTAATGGGACTTTTAGATCAGCTGATCATAACCAAAGGTAAACAAAATATTAAGTAATTCTTGATTGGTAAAATGCTTCCAAAATTGAAATATAGAATACAAAAATGGATTAATAAGGCACATGATATGCTATGAAAAAGAAAATGAAATAGTAATCAACAGTAATGAATATTTATAAAATATGAACGAGATGATTGCCGAATTCTGACACATGATAATAAATCTACCGAAACTTCACTTTTTGAGTTCAACATACGTCGAAATCAACATAAGAGGCGCCTTTCGGCCCCTATCTGTCATAAATTTTTTTGAATTTTTATTCATAAAAGAAATAATTTTTGTATGATTCCAATAAAATTTATACAGAATCACCAGAGTAACAATATAGCCTATATAACATATGTTGAAATTATAGAAATCCAAAGATATTTAACGATATTGGCTTTAATAGCGGACGATCCCTTAAGCGGGTAGTAGGTTGGCCAGGGTACCAGCTGCCCGATGAGATACTACCACTAGAGAGGTATTGGATCCTTTGACTGACCAGACAGTAATGCATTGGATCCCTCTCTCTGGTTACGGCTTATTTTTTCTTTGCCTACACTTTCACAGAATAGTCTGGCCTATTCTTTACATATTCTCGCCTTTCCTCATACACCTGACAACAATGAGATACTAAACACTTCTTCACCCAAGGAGCTAATTACTGTACTGCAATTGTTCAGTGTACTTTCCTCTTGGTAAGGGTAGAAGAGAGACTTTAGCTATGGTAAGCAGCTCTTCTAGGAGAAGGACACTCCAAAATTAAACCATTGTTCTCTAGTCTTGGGTAGTGCCATAGCCTCTGTACCATGGTCTTCCACTGTCTTGGGTTGGAGTTCTCTTGCTTGAGGGTACACTGGGGCACACTATTCTATCTTATTATTTTTTTTTCTTCCTCTTGTTTTTTTGAAGTGGTGTGTTGGACAGGCTTAATAGAAGGGCCACGGATGCCTGGTGGTTTACCAAGAGGTTGTCTTTTCCTTTTCTGATTCTTTTTCTTCTCAAAACCATCCTTACTGTCCTCCCTTCAGTTGAAGTGGCTATCCTGGAGGGTATTTAGCCTTGCATGGTGTTTTGGCTCCTCCATGTTGACCAGTTTTTCCAACTTTTTACTATAGTCTATGGGTTTCATCAATCACTTTATAATTCTGTACTTATTGTTTTTGTTATAATTCTTGTTAATCTAGTTTTTAAGTATGATGTCTCTTTTTTTATTTCTATTAATTCTTATGCTGTCTGGAGACATTGAGCGAAATCCGGGACCAGTACGTCCTAGATTTCGTCAATGTCGTCTTCTGTATTGTAATATTCGTGGTCTTCATGCAAATATTCAAGACCTTACAGTTGCGTCCAGACAGTATGATATTCTTTTGTGGTCAGAAACTCTGGTTTCTAATACACTGGAACCTTAACATACTATTGCCCTAATATACAAATGTTTTGAGATACAACAGAAAATTTTTGAAAATATATGCTTTGATATACAGTACAACGAAATATTTGAGATACGATTTTGCGATGTGATAGTTCTATAGGCGACTGATAGATGGCTTCGGTCTGTTTGTTTGTTGTTGCTGCATCCTTAACACTTTGTTGTGTAGTTTGTTGTATTTATGCCTATTTTTCGTGTTATTTTGTATATTTTATTATTTACCATGGGTCCCAAAGCTAAAGACAAAGCAGGTGATAAGAAAAAACCCAAGAATTTTATCTCAAAAATGCAATAATACTTCCAAAACGGAATAGAATATTTAGTGAGAGAGAGAAATACGAATGATCTCTCTCTCTCTCTCTCTCTCTCTCTCTCTCTCTCTCTCTCTCTCTCTCTCTCTCTCTCTGTAATAAATGAAATCAATGAAATCTTTTTTTTTCTTTGCTAAATCTCTTTTGACGCTGTATAATCAAGCACCACAGAGCTAAAAACTATAAAATATCGTGCATCGGAGGTAGCAGCAAGTCTTATTAATAAGGGAATTATTTGATCTGAAAATTGAGGTTGACGACGGACTAGGCAGGGTTGATCAGCTGATATGAATGTGAACAATGCATGAGATTATAATTCGCTATGTTTTTAATTATAAATACGATACTAAAATGTGAATATTAAATGCAACATTATCGGATACAGTTAAGTAAAACGCCAGTGAGAAATAAGGACAAAACAAAATGACAAAGAGACGAGACAGGGGGAGGCAGTAGCGTGCATGCATGTGTTCAGATTGTCTGGACCTTGCGGTAGCACATTCCCTAAGCTAAATCTACGCTAAATCAAATAAATTAGCGAAATCAATGAATTTGGGACATGCGAGAAGGAATGAAAAATAGGAATGGGAATTCGTGAAATGAGGGATAAGAAGGCGTTTAGAATGATTAATTAAATAAAAATTACGAATGAATGCTAGAAAAGTGAAGATGAATAAAATCGCAAAAAATAAAGAACCCAAAGAGTCAGGAAAGTGAGGCCAAAAAGGCCAGACATGAAGGTGATGATGAGTAAGTGTTTCCGTAATTAAAAAAAAAAATACAGTGATACCTCTGGATACGAAAGTTTCTGCTTACGAAAAATTCAGGATGCGAAAAGTGATTCGAAGATTTTTATGCCCCAGGATACGGATAAAATTTCAGGATACGAAAACCTTACGAGATCCTAACTCTTCGCCGAGAGTAATTTTAAAAAGCGCGCGCCGCCTGACTTTGAACTTGGGTAGACTCACTTACAGCCTCCCGCTCACCCATTGGTTATCTCCCTACTCAGACGCTAGCTGACGCCATAAGATCCTGCTTTCCTATTGGTCGGCAACTATCCCAGCTTGCCTACGCACGGGCGTTCATCTCTCTCTCTCTCTTTTCGTTCCGACCGCGGTATCGTTAACAGACATTGTGTTGTGTGCTTTCGCTTGTTTGACTTAGTGTTAATATATAGTACATTCGTACGCCACGTGTTATCGTTAATAAACATTCGTTACTGTGCACTGTACTGTATTAGTGTTTACTATACATAGACTGTATATAACGTTACGTAGTGTATTATATTACGTATTTCTGTAGCCATGGGTCCCAAGAATGTTGCCGAAGGAAAGAAGAAGACGACGATGCTCTCGATGGAGACGAAACTTGAAATCGTGAAAAAGTACGAGTCTGGCATGCGTTTAAGTGCGATCGCCAAGGAGTATGGCCGGAATCCGTCTACGATAGGCACCATCCTGAAGCAGAAGGCGGCCATCAAAGCAGCAACACCATCTAAGGGCGTCACTATTTTCTCCAACAAGAGAACGCACGTGCATGACGAGATGGAGAGGCTGCTTCTTGTGTGGATCAAGGACAAAGAGATCTCAGGAGACACCATCACTGAGACTACAATTTGCCAGAAGGCCTCCGCCATTTTCGGTAATCTCGTGCGTGCTCAGGCCGAAGAAGGAGCAGGAGAAGGAACATCCCAGCAGGAACCCCCAGAGTTCAAGGCTTCTCGTGGGTGGTTCGAGAAGTTCAAGAAAAGGACTGGCATCCATTCAGTGGTACGGCATGGGGAGGCAGCCAGCTCGGACACGAAGGCCGCCGAAGCCTTTGTTAAAACGTTCGACGAGTTGACTCTGCAGGAAGGCTACAGTTCGCAGCAAGTTTTCAATTGCGACGAAACTGGGCTTTTCTGGAAGAAAATGCCTCGTCGGACGTTCATCACGGCGGAGGAGAAGAGGCTACCCGGACATAAGCCTATGAAGGACAGGCTTACCCTTGCTTTTTGTGCAAACGCCAGTGGGGACTGCAAGATAAAGCCCCTGCTGGTGTACCATTCAGAAAATCCCCGAGCCTTCAAAGCCCACAAAGTCATTAAGGAGAACCTTCCCGTGATGTGGAAGGCGAATGCAAAAGCCTGGGTAATGAGGCAACTGTTCATTGATTGGGTGAATGTCTGCTTCGGTCCGACTGTCCGAAAATATTTGGAAGAAAAGCGCCTCCCTATGAAATGTCTGCTGGTGTTGGACAATGCTCCAGCTCACCCTCCTGGCCTCGAGGAATATCTTCTGGCCGAGTATTCCTTCATAAAGGTCCTGTATCTACCGCCTAACACCACCCCTCTCCTCCAGCCCATGGACCAGCAAGTTATTTCTAATTTTAAAAAATTGTACACGAAGCATCTCTTCAAGAGATGTTTCCAAGTCACAGAGAGTACAAACCTCACTCTGCGTGAATTTTGGAAAGATCACTTCAACATCGCGATATGCCTCAAACTCATCGATCTCGCTTGGCAGGAAGTTTCTAGGCGTACCCTAAACTCATCTTGGAGGAAGCTGTGGCCTGATGCTGTCTCTGCACGAGACTTCGAGGGGTTCGGGAAGCCTGGAGGAGAAGCCGAGATCGTTGACGATCCTGAACCAATTCAGCAGTCTGAGCTGGCTGACATCGTACATCTTGGTACATCCATGGGGCTGGAAGTTAGCGCGGAAGATATCGATGAACTTATCGAGGAGCACCACGAGGAGTTGACGACGGACGACTTGAAGGAGTTGGAGACGATGCAAGTGAGTGATGTTCAAGAGCAGTTCTCTAGCGGTGATGAGGAGGATGTTGCACCATTGAAAACGGCAGACATCAAGGAAATTCTTGCATGTTTCCATAAAATGGCAGACTACGTCGAAAAGGAACATCCAGAAAAAGTTTATACCAACCGTGCGCTTGAATACTGCAATGACGTTTGCCTAACGCATTTTAGAAATGTGTTGAAAAGTAGGCAGAAACAAGCTTCAATGTATAGTTTCTTATTAAAGAGGCCAGCGGTATTAGTAGGCCAAGACGAAGGTGAAAGTAAAGAAAAGAAACAGAAAAAAGAAAGTGATGAAGAAGTAGAAGGTGAAAGTAAAGAAAAGAAACAGAAAAAAGAAAGTGATGAAGAAGTAGAAGAGATTTAGAAAATAAGAAAAACGTAAAGTTATAAAAAAGCAAAAAAAAAAAGATTCAATTTTAAGTTTTGTTACCGTTAAGTGTTAAAGTAATTTTTTCTTTCATTTTATAGTTTTCCATACGTAATGTTAAGTGTTAATTATTTCTGCCATTTTTTTATTTCGTAAAGTTTAAGTGTTAATGTGTTAAGTGTGTAAATTACTGTACGTAGTCTGTCACTTGTTACGTTTTCTGCCTTATGCCATCCTCCTCTGCCGCGACTTCGCTATCGGACATCGTCTCAATCAAAAGGTAAGTTTCAACTTTTTTGTTACACTAATTCACTGTAACCTTTTTTTCAGAGTGTACAGGTATCAATCATTAATTTAGGTGTACGTACAGGTAACAATACACCTTCACTGATCTAAATGCTTTACGTACATGCAGTACCGTAACTTTTATACAGTAGTAAAGAAAACGGACCGTTTTCTTTGGGCTTGGGGGGGATAACTTGGCTATAACTACATTATTGAATAATCTCATAGTGGTTTCTGGGATGGATTAGGCTGTTTTTAACGGTTGTGTTAATTATTGAATGATAGAAATGGCTGCATTGCATGTTTATTACTACAGTTTAGCGTGTTTATGAAAGAAAAGGTGACTTTTTATAAGGCTTGGAACGGATTAGGCTATTTACATGTAAAACGCGACTCAGGATACGAAAATATCAGGATACGAAACCGCATCCTGAACGGATTAATTTCGTATCCTGAGGCATCACTGTAAATAAAAATTAGTTTAGCAATGTTATTTCATTTGTGTTTATTACGTAGTTATTAGTCTACATATGTAAATAAAAAGAAAACAAATCGTTCCCTGCCAACCCTCCCTACCTCCTCCTCCTCCTGTTGGCCTCACGTCATCTTTCGTTGTGGTAAGTAGAATTCCTTTATCTTTTTTTATTGATTTTATTAAATTTATCATTTATCACAATACTATGTTATTTTATCATTATGTGTGTTATTACTCGTTTATTTGTGTATAAATTGTGTATATATGTAATTTAGCTGTGTTTTGGTGTGGTTTCATAGCACTAGAACAAATTAATACATATTACATTATTTTAATTGGGAAAAAATGCTTTGAGATACAACTGTTTTGATATACAACGATGGTAATGGAACGAATTAAATTCGTATGTCAAGGTTCCACTGTATGAGGCACTCGTCTGAGCTCCTTATAACTGGTTTTAAGTAGCCAATAATGTTGAAACGTGATGCCATCCCTAGGGCCAGGGGAATGGCTGTGTATATTAGGACTGAGTACCATGCTTCTCGTAAGTCCTGCTATCAATGTGGATGTCATGAGATTCGGGTAATAAAAGTTTGTGGCAGGCATAACAACTTTTATTTATGTTCGATCTACCGGAATCCAGACATGGATGATTCTATCTTCAATTGTCTTCTTACCATTATGGCTAAGATACAAGAAGATGATAGAAAGGCTTCTTTTGTCTTTGTTGGTGATTTTAATGCTCACCATAGGGAGTCGTTAAGTTCTATCTCTCCTACCGATCGCCATGGCTTAAGAGCTTTAGACTTTGCCTCTGAATCATGCTCGGAGCAAATCATAAATGAAGCTACCCACAGGTCTGGTAATTGCTTGGACCTCGTATACACTGACTCCCTTGGCGTTATAACTTGTAAGGTTGGTTCTCCAGTTGAGACTTCTGATCATGCCGTGATTTCATTAGTAGTGAAGACTGAGCAGCCTGTCCCTGATATATCATACTCTTGTAAAATTTATATGAAATCCCTAGCAGACTGGCATGGGATTTTGCATGATCTTTTGTGCTTGAATTGGTCACAATTATATAGTAGTGTAGATCCTGTCATCCCTTTGAATGAGAATATAGTCAACATAATTGATAGGCGTATCCCTTCTCGTGTGCTAAGGTACCGAGTTAAGGACAAACAGTGGTTCAATGATGATTGTAGACGTGCTTATTTGGAGAAGCAGAAGGCCTATCATCTTTGGAAGGGTAACAGATCAGATTTGACCTGGAATAACTATACTCGGCTTCGAGCTTTTGCTCAGAGAGTTTATGCCTCAACTGATAAGAAGTACTATTTAACCATAAAAGAAACACTTTCTGGTACAACTCAGGAACATAAATGGTGGTCTACCCTTAAATCTGGACTCTTTGGTGTAGATGCAACAGTTCCTCCTTTACTTAAACCAGATAGCTCAGTCACTCACTGTCCAAAGGAAAAGGCAACCCTTTTGGCTGATGTTTTTGACAGTAAACAGAGTAATGAAAAACTTGAATTTCCTCATTCATGTTTTCCTGAGGCTAAACTAACTAGTTTAGCTTTTTGATCTCGTGAAATCAAAGCTTTGTTGATGGACCTTGATGCTTATGGAGGTGTAGACCCAAATGGTATTTTTCCATTGTTTTTTATAAAGACAGCAGATTTCTTAGCTCCAAAGTTATCTGTTATTTTGCACAAGTTAGCAAGAAGAGGAGCTTTTAGCACTTTTTGGAGAATTGGTAATGTTACTCCTCTATGTAAATGTGTTTGTGGTAGCACAAGTCCCACTGATTACCGCCCAATTTCCAGAACTCCCATATTATCTAAAGTTTTTGAGCGTCTTCTGGCAAAACGTCTTAATAGGTTTGCTGAAGGTAATCATCTATTTCCTAGTTTGCAATTTGGTTTTTGTAAAGGCCTTGGAGCATGTGATGCCCTTCTTACAATCTCCAATGCTGTACAGAAATCCCTTGATTGTGGTCAGGAAGTTTGTATGATTGGCCTTGATTTTAGTGCTGCCTTTGACAGTGTTAATCATGAGGCCCTTATTTTCAAGCTCAAACAGTTGGGAGTGGGTGGGTCATTTCTTAGCATTATTATTGATTTTTTAAGTAATAGATCTCAAAGAGTTGTTGTTGATAGGCACCATAGTGAGTATAGGAATGTGATACCCGGTGTTCCACAGCGTAGTGTTCTTGGTCCATTACTTTTCATACTATATACACATGGCATGTGGTTTGGCCTAAAAAACAAGCTTGTTCCATATGCAGATGATGCTACTCTCTTTGCATCAATTCCATCCCCTGAATGTAGATCTGGGGTTGGTGAATCCCTTAATAGAGATTTGGCTAAAATCAGTGCATGGTGCAAATTATGGGGTATGAAGTTGAATCCTAACAAAACTCAAAGTATGATTGTAAGTAGGTGAAGGACAGTGGCTCCTCAACATCCGGATCTCAGTATTGATAATGTTTCTTTAAATTTGTATGACTTTAAAATTTTAAGTGTGATTATCGACAGCAAATTTACTTTTGAGAAACACGTTAGGTCTGTGTATTCTTCAATTGCACAAAAAATTGGCGTATTGAGGAAGTCTTTTAAGATTTTCGGTGATCAATCTATTCTGAAGAAGTGTTTTAATTCCTTCATTCTACTTTGTTTTGAGTAATGTTCTCCTGTCTGGTGTTCAGCTGCTGATTCTCATCTTAATTTGTTGGACAGAAACTTACGGTCTACTAATTTTCTTATTCCTGATCTAGATATTAATCTTTGGCACCGTCGTTCAATTAGTTCATTATGCATGTTGCATAAGATTTTTCATAACTCTGACCATCCTTTACATTCAGATCTCCCTGGACAATTCTATCCTGTTTGTAATATTAGGCAGGCAGTTGATTCTAATAGCCAGGCCTTCTCCATCATGAGGCTCAATACTACACAGTATTCTAGTTGTATTCCAGCTGTGACCAAGTTGTGGAATGATCTTCCTAATCGGGTAGTTGAATCAGTAGAACTTCAAAAGTTTCAAAGTTGGAGCAAATGTTTTTATGTTGACCATGAGTCTTTTTATAGTTTATATATGACATATCTGTTTTTGATGTTGTTAATAGTTTATATAGGACATATCTGTTTTGATGATGTTACTGTTTTAGAATGATTTATTGTTAACTCTTTCTCATCATTTATTTATTTCCTTATTTCCTTTCCTCACTGGGCTATTTTTCCCTGTTGGAGCCCTTGGGCTTATAGCATCTTGCTTTTCCAACTAGGGTTGTAGCTTGGCCAGTAATAATAATAGTAATAATAATACTGTATAACAGTTCAAGGTGCTGTCCGTCGGCCTGTCTACAGCGCCCCAGGTGTTCACTCTGATTTCCCCCCTAATGTCCACCTTGGCTCACAAGAAAAGCATTTGTCTCCTTCGTTATCTTGACAATTGACTAGTTCTAGCAGACTTGAGGGAGACCCTTCAACTCCACCGAGACAGCCTTCTCTCCTTTTGCCAGGATCTGGTGATTGTGGTAAATTATGAGAAGTCACACTTGCAACCTTCTCAAGAGATGGTATATCTAGGGATGAAAATCATTACTAGATTAGGCAAAGTTCTTCTGTCCAACAAACGAGTTGAGATTGAGAGGGGTTGCTCAACTTTTCCTCTTGTGCGACAAGTTGCGGCAGAGCTTTGGCAAAGGCTGGTGGAACACCTAACTTCTCTAGAGAAGTCGGTTCCCAATGGCCGTCTAAGCATTCATTCTCTACAGTGGCAGCTAAAAACCTTTTGGTCTTAGCACCTTGACCCACCAAACTCCTTGGTGCCGGTAGGTCCAAAGCTGAAGAGAGACCTGAGTTAGTGGGTTTCAGACTCTGATCTGCTCAGGGAAGTAGACCTCTCTTGTTGCTTTTCACAGATGCATCAAAAGAAGGGTGGGGCTCGCCTGTTGCACCTCACAGCATCCAGACTTTGCCCCCAAATCCGAGTGATAGTGCCACATAAACCTCCTGGAAATGAGGGCAGTCTTTTTCACCCTTAAGCAATTCCATCAGCTCCTTTCAGGGCACTTCGTAGTGCTGTTGTCACACACAAACAAACAAAGAGTTACTTTTTCATGACACCTCTGCCAACTAGCAGTGTAAAACCTCAGATGGATGGAAAACAACTCGGTAGCCCTTTGGGGTCCAGCATCTGAGGAATTCTGCAAACTGACCTCTGACTGCAGGTGGGTACCATTGTCCTTTGTGTAGAGGGATATATATTTATATATTTGTTTTGTTCCCCATTCTCCAAGCAAGGTAGAGTCAGGCAATGTCTAGGTTTAGTGAGGTGCTTAGCACCAAATTTACACTTACCTGGTCATGTATCATTGCTAAATTGTATACCTATCACCAATTGCCGAGGCCGTCAACTTATAAGGATAACGAGGTGTCAGCGTGCACTTTAAAGAGCTCCTGCGAAGCACAGAGTATCACCTTGAGACAGTCACCAGCCAGTTGGTTTTGGACTTCCACCCACCAATGGAGCGAGTCTCCTAAGTAAAGAGCAGAAGGTTTGTATATAGTGCCGGAACAAATGACAAATTTGTAATAATTTGTATCTTTCGTAAGTATACAAACCTGAAGCTCTTTATACATACTGGTCCCGCTATCACCTTCTTCCAGAAGTCCTGCCGCAATTTAAGGCTTAAAGGCCGCTCATGACTGGCAGAGGCAAGGGACAATTATTTCCCTATCAAGCAAGACAATGGTAGATACTGACCATATATATGATCAGCGCCCAAGTCCCTTCTCCATCCAAGCTAGGACCAAGGAGGGCCAAACCCCCCCTCCTTAGCTCACCAGTATGGTGAGGTTACAGCGACCATAGGAGCTTAACGAGTCTGAGCGGGACTCCAACCCCAGTATAGCAATCACCGGGCAAGGATGCTACCATCAGGCCACCACAACCCAATTACAAAGTCGTCGTCGGCTCCCACTCGTGTCCGAGTATTGGGTTCTGTCGTTAGCCATCAGTCTTTAGCCAAACAGTTGTTTATTAGTTCAGGTGTGAGCAGGGGGTTGGTCTACCCCACTAACACCATTCCGCTAACCAGCAGAGGGTAATTACAACTATCGCCAAAATAATACTCCTACGTGAAGCACTCCAGGTTTGGATAATTAGGAAAAATACAAAGGATTCCAAATTTGTTGTTTACCATTCTTGAAACAATGATTTTTACCAATTATACACTTGACCTCCAAATTTATGTATAGTTTCTGCTTTTAATTCAATGATCAAGTGATACGTTATTATTATCTATTTTTGCTGCCATTTATGTGTACCTGCAGATAATAAAACAATTCTTGTAGGCTACAAGAGTAAATAATGTTAGAATTTTATAAACTCATCAATTCATGAAATATATTAAGCTATACCATAATACAGTAATTGTATTAACCTGTTATGTTACTGGTTTTTGTGTATTTTCATTTATGCGAGTACTTGACAGTATTAGTATAAATTTTATGTTGTTATTTTACAGATCCAGAAGAATTCCTCCATTCCCTATTGGCACAAATTTTACAGGCTGAGCCATTTCTTCAGCTTTCCTCAGGTCAAGAAGCATACCATTACCAGTTGTTTGTTGATAAAGATGAAAAACTTAACCTACCTTCTGTGCAGACTTTGTTTGACCAGTCTTTCCTTACATCAGATATAAAATTGAAACAAGTAAGTGAAGTTCAAAGTTAATAGTAACCGAGTAAGTGACGTTTTATGAATAGAACTTACCTGGCAGTTATATATACATAGCTAATTATCTCTATTTCGGCAGAATTTTTCTAAAACTAGGCAACCGCCTTGTGGTGGTTGGGTGGTAACACCCGTTAAAGGGTGGTAGGAGGAATCATTCCCGTTTTCTGTTCTTCAGTTCATCTCTGCCGGCCGGATCGACAACACGTTGGTCCGTCATTAAGAGTTTTTCTTCGCTTTCCCTGCTCGGTGTACCAGTCTGCTTTTTGGTGAAGTACTCTGATTTGGGGTTTTGGCGATCGTTGTATTTTGTTTTCTCTTAGCTTTTTTGCTGTTTTTCATTATGAGTGAAAAGAGTCATTACTGTATCTGTGCGAATGAGGAATGTAAGGTGAGACTACCGAAAATGGCGGTAGACCCTCACACCGTTTGTTCTAATTGTAGGGGTTTTGTTTGTGCCCTTGATAATAGGTGCGGGGAATGTAAGGTTTTGGATGAGAAAGATTGGTTAATTATGAAGCGCTATGTGCGTAAGCTAGAGCTCGATAGAGTTAGGAGAGCTTCTAGGTCTAAGTCTAAGTCTGTTAGTGGTAAGGAAGACGAACTTAGCGTAGATTTATCTATTGATCCTATTATTGATTCCTCTTTGGAAGTTGATCCTTCCCTTGAGGTAGTAACTCCTGCACCTCCTACAGGTTCCGTATCTACGGATGACCCTCGGTACGCTAGCCTGGCGGCCGAGTTGAAGGCCATTAAAGAACAATTGGAGGCCTTTAAAGGTAAGGAAAGTGAAAGTGCTTGTGTTAGTGCAGTGGAGGTGGCGACTGACCGAATCTGTCATACCCCTAGGCCTAGACCTCTACCAAGCTCCCAGGACCAAGGGAGAAGGTACGTCGATGACCGAAAGGGGGTGAGAGGTACGTACCCTCGGTCAGCCGTCGCCTCAGACAGTCCTGTTGTCGATTCCCAGGCTGCTCTTGACCGTCACGGGAAAGACGTGTCGGATGTGTTGTTTTCTTCTCCGAATTCGTCCAGACGTAAATGGAAGTTTGAAGCTTCAAGACCTACTAAGAGGAGATGGAACCGCGACGAACGGTCTCGTTCTTTCTCTCCCGGTTCTAGCAGTTATGAACCTTGTCCGTCGGAGGATGATTTCGACTCCGTGCCTGTGAAAAGGGCGAAGCCTGCTGCCGAAGATCCTCCCCCTTCTACGAGTGTTATTCGTCAGCCCCCCCCCTTCGGGGCCGCAAGACCCAGCTGATGTTGCTAAATCCTTTATGTCTGTCATGCAGGAACAACTTTTGACTTTAGTACAAGCCTTTAGCCGCCCTCACGCCCAGTCTGACAGACGTAAAGACGACTCGTTGCCGATTAAGAAGTCTGCTTCTAAGAGAGAACGGAGTTCTTCTTTAAAGAAAACTTCTCCCTCTCTACGCCAGGATGAGGAATGTGTGCTTTCGCCAGGCGATACTTCTTCGCGATACCAGGGCGATACGTTTTCTCGTTCTCGATACCGGGACGATACCTTATCGAACGATGCTGCTTCTCGTTCTCGATGCCAAGACGATACCGCCTCCCGTTCACGTTACCAGCACGATACCTCCTCTCGTTCGCTTCGCCACGACGATACCTCCTCTCGTTCGCTTCGCCACGACGATACCTCCTCTCGTTCACGACGCCACGACGATACCGACCCTAGTTCTCGACGCCACGACGATACCGCCTCTCGTTCACGACGCCACGACGATACCGCCTCTCATTCTCGCCGCCACGACGATACCGCCTCTCGCTCTCGACGTCAGAACGACTCTGCCTCTCGTTCTCGGTCCCAGGGCGATACCACCCTGCCTCTTCGGGACGATACTGCCTCTCGTCCCAAGGATTCTTCTAGCGCGGGGCTCCAGGATGCAACCCGTCTTTTGCAGGATGATGCCTTTGATTTGCCATTGTCGGGTTCTAAGGATCCTTCTTCTCTTTCGAAGGATATTGCAGATGTGGATCAGGACCTCGAGGATGTTTCTGATGACGATGATAATCCTGCCGACGCTGTGGGAGATTAAAAAGTTCTCTCTCGCTCCCTTCTTGAACTTTTTGGAGAGGAATTCCAACCTGCTGCCCCTCAATCTCCTCAGTCCCAATTTAACAGAAAGAAGGCCAAGAAACAATCGGCCTTCATCAAGATGAAGCTGTCTATCTCCGCAAAGAAGGCTCTCACGAAGATTGATGACTGGATGATGGAGCGGAGACAAACAGTTAAGACTTCCTTCTCGTTTCCACCAGCTCGTCTTGCTTCAAGAGCGGGTATGTGGTATGCAACTGGAGAACCTTTGGGTCTGGGAGTGCCTTCCTCCTCCAAGGGTGACTTCTCTGGTTTAGTGGACTCTGCTAGAAGGCATGCTCTCAACTCAGCCAAGGTCATGTGGTCGATGTCGGAGCTGGATCATCTCGTCAAAGGTATTTTTAGAACCTTTGAGGTTTTTAGTTTCCTAGTCTGGTCGCTTGGGACTCTCGCAAGGAAAACTGAACAGATGGAAGGATCTAGGGACCTTACCAGTATTATGTCCTGTATGGATAAGGCCCTCAGAGATGGGGCGAATGAGTTGGCTGCTCTGTTCTCAGCTGGGGTCCTAAAGAAGAGAGCTCTGCTTTGCTCTTTTGCTTCTAGGTCTGTTACCAATGCACAAAAGTCTGAGCTTCTTTACGCCCCCCTCTCTCAACATCTTTTTCCCGAGTCCCTGGTTAATGACATTACGCGTTCTCTGGCCCAAAAAGCCACCCAAGACCTTTTATCTCGTTCTGCTCGTAAGCCCTTGGCAGCCCCTCCTTCTTCTTTGAAACGGGAGGAAAGGAGATTCCAGCAGCCCTTTCGGGGCAGGACTACTTCAAGACCAGATTTTAGAGGGAGAAGGCAAGAATCAGGACCAAGATCTACCAGGGGTTCTTTCAGACCTCGCTCCAGAAAATGAAGTTCGTCTCCTCCAGACAGTAGGCGCAAGACTGTCAGGTTTTTGGCAGTCTTGGAAGAGGAGAGGGGCGGACACCTGGTCCCTCTCAGTCATCAAGGAAGGATACAAGATCCCCTTTCTGATAAAACCTCCTCTCGCAGATGCTCCGCTGGCCTTAGTAGCCCGGTACTCAGATCCGGGGAAACAGAAGGCCCTAGTAGACCTTGTCAACCAAATGCTAGACAAGGGGGCGATAGAACCGGTTCGGGATCTATCCTCCCCAGGCTTTTACAATCGCCTGTTTCTGGTCCCCAAGAACTCGGGCGGATGGAGACCCGTCCTGGATGTCAGCGCTCTCAACGTATTTGTGGAGAAGACAAAGTTCTCCATGGAGACGACTCAGTCGGTGGTGGCGTCAGTACGTCCAGGGGACTGGATGGTGTCCCTCGACTTGCAGGACGCATATTTCCATGTCCCCATCCATCCGACTTCGAGGAAGTACCTGAGATTTGTAATGCAGGGCAAGTGCTTCCAATTCAGAGCTCTTTGCTTCGGTCTCAGCACGGCTCCTCAAGTCTTCACCAGGGTAATGGCGAATGTGTCAGGTTGGCTGCATCAGGAGGGGATAAGGATATCCTTCTATCTGGACGATTGGCTGATTCGTTCACGATCGAGGGAGAAATGTCTGGAGGATTTACGGAAGACTTTTATGATGGCTCAAGATCTAGGCCTGGTCATCAACAGGGAGAAGTCTCAGATCAGACCGAATCAGACTATTCTCTATTTGGGGATAGTTCTGAATTCAGTTCTTTTTCGGGCTTCTCCCTCTCAAGAAAGACAGACCAAGTGTCTCGTAAAAGTCAGAACTTTCCTGGACAAGAAGAGATGCACAGCGAAGGAGTGGATGAGTTTGCTGGGGACTCTATCCTCCCTCGAACAGTTTGTCTCTCTGGGGAGACTCCACCTAAGGCCTCTTCAGCACTTTCTTTCGAAGACGTGGAACAGAAAGATGCAGGAAGACTCCTTTTCCTTCCCCATTCCAATAGAAGTCAAGACTCTTCTGAAGTGGTGGCTGGACCCAACCTTGTTAGGGGAAGGGATCTCCTTACACAAGAAGAACCCAGACCTAGTGTTGTTTTCAGACGCATCAGAGTCAGGCTGGGGGGCAACACTAGGAAGCAAGGAGGTCTCAGGCTATTGGGAAGGAATTCAGCTGGGATGGCACATCAACAACAAGGAGCTGATGGCCATTTTTCTGGGGCCAAAGGCCTTCAAGGACTTGGTGTCTGGGAAGATTGTGGAGGTCAACTCAGACAACACCACAGCTCTTGCTTACATCAGGAAGCAAGGAGGGACTCACTCTCTGTCTCTGTTCGTGACAGCAAGAGAGCTCCTTCTTTGGGCGAAGGAGAACAGGATAAACCTGCTGACGAGGTTTGTTCAGGGACAGAAGAATGTGAGGGCGGACATGCTCAGCAGGAAAGGGCAGGTCCTTCCCACAGAATGGACCCTCAACCAACAGGTCTGTCAGAGTCTCTGGAGGCTGTGGGGGAGACCCCTCATCGATCTTTTCGCCTCCAACTTATCCAAGAGGATCCCCATCTATTGCTCCCTAGTTCCGGACAGAGAGGCAATAGCAGTAGACGCCTTTTTGATGGATTGGACGGGGATGGACACTTATGCTTTTCCCCCGTTCAAGATCATCAATCTGGTAGTCAGGAAATTCGCCCTCCTCGATTCGGGACGGATGATCCTGATAGCTCCGTTCTGGCCGATGAGGGAATGGTTCACGGAGGTGGTGGACTTGTTGATGGACTTTCCAAGAAGCCTCCCTGCAAGTCCAAATCTGCTCAGACAACCCCACTTCGAGAGATATCATCAAAACCCCCTCGCTCTCAATCTGACTGCCTTCAGACTATCGAGAAGCTCGTCAGATCGAGAGGCTTTTCAGCGCAAGCTGCGAAAGCTATCGCCAGAGCGAGGAGGGTCTCTTCGCAGAGGGTCTACCAGTCCAAGTGGGAGACTTTTAGGGCTTGGTGTAGGAAGCACAAGATTTCCTCATCCACTACCTCTGTGAGCCAGATTGCGGATTTCTTGTTGTACCTCAGACAGGACGCTAAGCTAGCTGTGTCCACTATCAAAGGGTACAAAAGTATGCTCTCTTCCGTCTGTCGGCATAGAGGCTTGGACTTGTCTCGCGATAAGGACTTACATGACCTCTTGAAGTCTTTTGAGACGACCAAGCAGACCCAGTTAAAGCCCCCTTCTTGGAACCTTGATGTGGTTCTTAAATTTCTGTGCACCAAGAGATTTGAGCCCATCTCACAGGCTCCCCTTAGGGAGGTTACCAAGAAGACCCTCTTTCTTTTGGCCTTAGCAACAGCTAAAAGAGTTAGTGAAGTCCATGCAATTGAAAAACAGGTAGGCTTCAATCTGAATGGGGCAGTTTGTGCCTTGGGATTAGACTTTCTCGCTAAGAACGAGAACCCTTCTAAGCCCTGGCCGAGGACCTTTGAGGTTCCTAACTTGACCAACCTAGTGGGTCAAGAGCAAGAGAGGCTGCTCTGTCCAGTACGAGCCCTCAAGACCTACTTGTCTCGCACGAAAAGTGTGAGAGGCTCTTCTAGCTCCCTGTGGTGTTCTGTGAAAGATCCTCAAAAGCCCCTTTCCAAGAACGCTTTGTCCTTTTTCCTGAGGGAAGTGATAAGAGAAGCGCATCTCTTGTGTGAGGAGGAACACTTCGGATGTTTAAAAGTGCAAGCTCACGAAGTGAAGGAACATTGCGACCTCGCTTGCTTACCGCAAGAACATGTCGCTCCGTCAAATTATGGATGCGACATTCTGGAGGAGCAACTCTGTGTTCGCCTCTCATTACCTCAGAGAGGTGAGGGTGGATTATGAGAAATGTTATACCTTGG
This sequence comes from Palaemon carinicauda, assembly GCF_036898095.1. Classification (NCBI taxonomy): domain Eukaryota; kingdom Metazoa; phylum Arthropoda; class Malacostraca; order Decapoda; family Palaemonidae; genus Palaemon; species Palaemon carinicauda. The sequence continues at coordinate 28,898,248 of NC_090755.1, read as the reverse complement.
GACCATACGTAGCTACGGCTTCTGTATTAGGCAAAGGAGTTACTACCTCCCCTCAACCTTAGTTTTGTTTACTTGTGCATAGGTTGGTGTATTTTTTATTGGTTGTCTGAGGACTTCGACTTGTGTACAGTCACCTCAGTCTAGTTAGATAATTTTTATCTACTTTGCAAATGTTAGGTGGTTGGTTTGGTAAAGTTGCGGTTTTTTATTTTGGGCAATAGGTAGTCCTGAAGTCTAGTCAGATTGTTGGTCTCACCCCGTTGACAGACTCGATTGAGTGTTTTCAGCACTGCAGGTCACATCCTGGCTGACACTACTAAGGGAAAGCGACTCAAGAGGCAGGAACCTTTGAAGTCAGCTACCTTAGCAGGTAAGGAATCAAGGTGTTTATTTATCCTACAGCTTTTTTGGTTGTTTCCCCAACGATGTTACTGTCTATCACCCTCCTCCAAGTGTGTTAATCAGCTATGTATATATAACTGCCAGGTAAGTTCTATTCATAAAAATGGAGTTTTTATGATAAAACAAAGTTTTATGAATACTTACCTGGCAGTTATATATACATTCGAAGGCCCACCCACCTCCCCTCAGGAGACAGGTGGGGCATAGATGAACTGAAGAACAGAAAACGGGAATGATTCCTCCTACCACCCTTTAACGTTTGTTACCACCCAACCACCACAAGGCGGTTGCCTAGTTTTAGAAAAATTCTGCCGAAATAGAGATAATTAGCTATGTGTATATAACTGCCAGGTAAGTATTCATAAAACTTTGTTTTATCATAAAAACTCCATTTTGAAAATAAGTTGACTAAACAGTAACTGAGAGAAGTTCCCAGAATGAAATACAATATAAACTTTGGGGTTTAGCCTGGATTATTCTTATAAAGTTAAGTATTGTAATAGAACTTAGAGATTACAAGAGCTAGGTAGAAAGAGGTGAAAGATCTTTATGATAACATGAACTTTTATTATCTTGCACTCTGTAATGTAATTCTATGCATTTTGTGAACAGATATTAAGAATATACTATGATTTTTTCATAGGTTCCGTCCTGCTTGATTATACAGATGCCTCGCTTTGGAAAAGATTATAAGATGTACCCAAGAATCCTACCGTCCATGGTACTTGATGTAACGGATGTTATTGAGGATTGTAAGTATTTTATTGTACATTTTGTGTAGGATTTTTTATTTACCTTTTTGAAAGTATTTTATTGCCTTTTTAATACAGGTTTGATATTATGCTGTAATGTTTCATTTCAGTTAACATTTTAACAACTCCACTTATGGAAACTTTGGTCAGTGGAATACTGTACAGTATATGTTTTTTCTTGAATTTTATAAGCATCGTTGATGCTGTAAAGCCTCATTCATCTGTTTTTCCATTACTCATACTGGGCAGGTATTCATACCTATAAATCACTGTCTTCAGTGTGCAATCCCCTTTAAAGTATTATGTGGCTGTATATCATTACCTCAGTTGAAGAATGAAATGCAAGCAATATTTATTTTTGCTTATTTATAGCTTATGTATCCATGTTTCTTTATGAATATTTCTCAGTAGAGTATATTTGTAGATTAGGTGTGTTTCATGATGTTTTAACCATCTTAGACTTTACGTACTAAATTGCAATAAAATAAACTCATGCTTATGGAGGTGTAGACCCAAATAGTATATTTCCTTTGTCTTTTTATAGACTGCAGATTTCTTAGTTCCAAAGTTATATGTTGTTTTGCGCAAGTTAGCAAGAAGAGGTTCTTTCAGTACTGGTTGGAGATTTGTTAATGTTTGTGGTAGCTCAAGTCCAGCTGATTACAGCCCAATTTCTATAACTCCCATATTATCTAAAGTTTGTAAATTCTTTTGGCAAAATGTCTTATTAGGTTTGCTGAAGATAATCATGTTCCTTAGTTTGCAATTTGGCTTCCCTAAAGGTCTTGGCGCATATGATACCCTTCTTATTATCTCCAATATTGTACAAAAAACCTTGATTGTAGTCAGGAAGTTCATATGATTGGCCTTGATTTTAATGCCTTTTGAACATGTAAATCACGAGGCCCTTGTTTTCAAACTCAAATAGTTCAGAGTGGGTGGGTCTTTTCTTAGCATCATTATTGAATTTTTAAGTAATAGATAGCAAATTGTTGTTGTTGATGGGCACCATAGTGAGTACAGTATAGGAATGTGATATCTGGTGTTCCTCAGGGTAGTGCTCTTGGCCCATTACTTTTCATACTATATACATATGACATCTGGTTTGACCTGAGCGTTTGCATAGAGAGCGACATGCAAACGCTACCACAGCATTGCATGCTTCCTATACTTCGGCAGTTTATGATATATTTATTTCAACAACGTGCAAGCGCTTTGCTTTGTCAGCGCAATGTCACGATCAAGGTACTGCCACTTTGCGACCACCTGTTCGCCCAGAAGAGAGAGCGTCCTCGCTTGTGACGTAACGACCTACCACAGTAACTCACCCGTGAACTCTAGTTCGCACAATGAAGGTAGCTATTTATAGCACACTTGTAATCTTGCTATTTGTACTTTCCTCCCAGGAGACATGATATTGACCGGTTACTTGGCCTTCCATGCCCAACGTGGATGCCTCATAGGCAAACTTCTGAGCACGAACACTCCCATGGTGTTATTGCGAGTGTTCCTTCGTTTTCGAAGGACACTCTATGGTTTCACAGTCTGGTCAAAGCTATCCAGTAAGTGGTATCCGGTACTAGCCAAGTACAGTAGGGTCCCGAATTACACGTGTTCTAATTACGCGATTCCTCAATTACGCGATCGATAGTTTTTAAAAATTAATTTTCCTGTATTTGCGAGGAGCATTCTAAATCCGCGAGTCAAGCACCGCGAAGCATAGGAAATCTATTGTTTTCTTAATTGTATTGGGGGGGGGTGATGGTTCCCCGATGTCTGAGAAGGGGGGGGGGAGAATGTGAGAGAAAGATTTCTGTTCAAACATTTTAAGACTAGTTTTGGATGAAAAATGTTAAGGTTTGCCCATCTGTTGTGTGAACTTGTCGCTAGGCCTAGCCTAACTGTCCAACACCTATATGTATAATATTCCATATTTGTACTAATTAATTTTTATACTTACGTTGTGATTATGGTGAAAAATCCTTATTCATTAAACTTTAAATTAAAAACCATCAAAATAAAGACTATTTTATATCATGCTACTGCCAAACATGTCACCACAACCAAACCCATTACTTTGTTTAGTACGTTCCATCGCCGATCATAACGAACTCGCTAACCAATTTTAACAACTGTCTATAGGTTAACTTTTGCGGCAAAAGATATCTTACCAGGTACTATGTAATAATAATGTTATAATTAATGTTTTATTTATCCTTAGAAAATCAAAATATATGAAATATGAGCAATTTTGTTTCGTGTTGTTTTTTTTTTCCTAAAAAAACGCCTTCTTAAAAGGAAAACGTTTTTTTTTTTACGTTTCATCGTCGATCATAAACGCATTTACTCCTGAAAGTGATATTGAAGAGCTTTTACTAAAGATGTTATTATAAATAAAGATTATAAATAGGTGGTAAAATATCTATAATTAAAGTGTAGCAGCATCAAGAAATGTTGGGGTTCGCCCTTTACATAAGAATGTACTGTACATTGGATTAGACAGAGCGTAGAAAAAATCAATTCGGGAAAAATCGGTATTCGATATCCTCTTCATCAGCATCGTCATTCGTCAATCGGGCTTTTTATTTTTTTTATTCTCAGTCGCTAACTAGTTATCGCACTGCCAAGATCTGCACACATTCCGATAATTCACATTTGAAGGTTTTCTGGGAGAGGATGGATAGAGAAAATACCGAACTATATAAAATGTTTTTTTAACCTGTTAAGCGTCACCCACGTGATAAACCGTTCACCACGATCTACTCGGTACCCGCCTTCAACTGTATATTCCGTTCATGACTTTAATTGCCTTTTACAAGCCGTCAGTCTCGTGATGTTACTTAACTCGTATAGTAAGTATAGGATCACCACTTGGCAACACTCTCAGCATATGGGGACTGTGAATAGAAACTTATATGATGTCTGGCAACTATTTTTCTGAAGGTAGCTTGATGTTACAAACCTCTGGTTTGAACTGGTTTCCTATCAGTGCGCTCGGGCGTTCATGCATAAGTGGTTATTTGTTGTTCCTTTTGTAATGAAAGGTCTAAAGAGGAAGGTTATTTCTTTAGATGAAATAAATAATATTCTTGTTGTGGAATTTGATAATGATAACCTGTTTGATAATGAGAGCACTAGTTCTGAATCCTCCAGTGATGAGTACTGTATATTGAAGAAACAAAGTTTTCTTTCGATGTCGAAAGCGAAAATGACTTCTCATTACCGAATGACTTGACAACGAAATTTCACAAAACTATAAAGGGAAAGGAAACGCCGAGAGAGAGAGAGAGAGAGAGAGAGAGAGAGAGAGAGAGAGAGAGAGAGAGAGAGAGAGAGAGAGAGAGAGAGAGAGAGAGAATAAAGTGGATAAATAATGTACAAATGTATGACGAACATATTTGAAAACTATACAGGAAACGATATGAAGAGAGAGAGAGAGAGAGAGAGAGAGAGAGAGAGAGAGAGAGAGAGAGACCTATCCCTTTCCTTTTGTTGCTTATCCAGGCGTAAGATTTACGATTGAAGATAAAAAGAACCCATTAGAATATTCAGTATTATGTAGCCATTTGAAATTAAATAATAGTAGTATTAATTGTTTTCTTTACTCAACCATTTAATTAATATCCCTACTTTTAACTATAATTACGAATTATAAGCATAAAGAAATTATATTAACTTTGAAAAATTATCATTAGTGAAATGACCGCTCAGGGCAAAAAAAGCGTGATTATCGTACAGCTGCCTAGTGCACACTTGCGCCTAGTGGCCGTGTTTACGTGTGGGAGTGTCATCATGGATATACAGTACTATACTGTAATTTTTAACTATTGCTAGATACGTACTGTATCAAACCTTGAAAACCCTTTTTTGTTTTTTATATCTATAGGAAATAATTCTACATCATTCGGAAAATACTGAAAACAGTAAGCTATGCATAGTACAGTAGTAAATACTACAGTCATAGAAAATTATCAAAACTTTAACAACTTTTTATTATTTTATTTATCCATAAAAGAAATTTTGTACAGTATTTTATAAAAAAAATCTATAAGAAGGATTTCTTACAATATTGTTAAGATAAAAGCTACAGTATATATATATATATATATATATATATATATATATATATATATATATATATATATATATATATATATATATATATGATGTTACAAACCAGAGTTTTGTAACATCAAGCTACCTTCAGAAAAATAGTTGCCAGACATCATATAAGTTTCTATTCACAGTCCCCATATGCTGAGAGTGTTGCCAAGTGGTGATCCTATACTTACTATACGAGTAAAGTAACATCACGAGACTGACGGCTTGTAAAAGGCAATTAAAGTCATGAACGGAATATACAGTTGAAGGCGGTACCGAGTAGATCGTGGTGAACGGTTTATCACGTGGGTGACGCTTAACAGGTTATAAAAACATTTTATATAGTTCGGTATTTTCTCTATCCATCCTCTCCCAGAAAACCTTCAAATGTGAATTATCGGAATGTGTGCAGATCTTGGCAGTGCGATAACTAGTTAGCGACTGAGAATAAAAAAAATAAAAAGCCCGATTGACGAATGACGATGCTGATGAAGAGGATATCGAATACCGATTTTTCCCGAATTGATTTTTTCTACGTTCTGTCTAATCCAATGTACAGTACATTCTTATGTAAAGGGCGAACCCCAACATTTCTTGATGCTGCTACACTTTAATTATAGATATTTTACCACCTATTTATAATCTTTATTTATAATAACATCTTTAGTAAAAGCTCTTCAATATCACTTTCAGGAGTAAATGCGTTTATGATCGACGATGAAACGTAAAAAAAAAAACGTTTTCCTTTTAAGAAGGCGTTTTTTTAGGAAAAAAAAAAAACAACACGAAACAAAATTGCTCATATTTCATATATTTTGATTTTCTAAGGATAAATAAAACATTAATTATAACATTATTATTACATAGTACCTGGTAAGATATCTTTTGCCGCAAAAGTTAACCTATAGACATACAGTATGTTAAAATTGGTTAGCGAGTTCGTTATGATCGGCGATGGAACGTACTAAACAAAGTAATGGGTTTGGTTGTGGTGACATGTTTGGCAGTAGCATGATATAAAATAGTCTTTATTTTGATGGTTTTTAATTTAAAGTTTAATGAATAAGGATTTTTCACCATAATCATAACGTAAGTATAAAAATTAATTAGTACAAATATGGAATATTATACATATAGGTGTTGGACAGTTAGGCTAGGCCTAGCGACAAGTTCACACAACAGATGGGCAAACCTTAACATTTTTCATCCAAAACTAGTCTTAACCCTGGATAGGTACGGTCCTCGGACACCCCTTTAAGGGTATACTCGGACGCGAACGACCCCGACGCCAAAAAGAATTCTTGAAAAATCAGTTTTTGCAGTAACCTCCTTTTTTCTTTTGCCAAAAAAAACTTCAATGAATGCTTAAAACAACTGTAAAGATAAATACTACTCATCTGCAGAAAAACTATTTATTATAAATATTTTAAAAAATTAAGTAGAAAAAAAAAAAGACCTGACATAAAAATTCATAAAAAAAAAGTTTATACATATATACACAAATCCTTTTAGGAATTGATTCTTGAATGTTTAGGACACATCTTGATGTATTTTGGATGAAGTCAGACCCATGGAGGTGAAGATCTGAAATGAGAAAAAAAGGGTAACTTTTTTTGGCCAAAAAAAATTGTCCAAATTTCATGAATTTTTTGGGGTACCCAAATGAAATAGGAAGTGGCTAATTTTTTTAGGGAATAAACATATGTTATCCTAAAATAGAAATATGTAAAAAAATCTTCATTATTTTGTAAATTACATTTATATCAGGGGCCATATCTAAAGGTAATTTTTTGAGTACTTGGAAATTTCGTAAAAAAATACATATATTTAATATATAATATGATATTTATGCAGGTAAAAATATACCAAAATATCACAAATTCTATAGGGAACAAGAATATATATAGATAGGGCAGCTTACGCTTCGGATATGTCCACAAAATGGCCGCCAACCACACTGACTCAGACTCCCTAATCTGCCACTTGAAATGTAGGAAGGGTATGTCAATTTCAAGGTGTTATTTACTAATCTAATTATTATTGGATATGCATAAAAATTGTATGGTGGGTTGCTGGATAATTGTCGATTATTTTACGACTATAAAATTAAAATTCTGACCCAAAAAATTTTGTTTGAAGGGAAATAAAATCGAAAAAAAAAAATGTAAAACAATATTTTAGCTAAAAAAATTTGATGATATTCAATCAAAAAAAAAGTAAACAAAATTTTCCGACAAATAAACATCTAGAGGAATCATTACTCTGTGATAGTTCCTTAGTACGTAGTAATTTTGAAAGAATTGGGAAAAAACGAAAAAATGGCAATCACCGGAAAATCGAACACATACCTATATATACGCCATATCTGGCTAAAAAAAAGATAGGCATGGGTAGCCAGATCATCTAGAAACACTTTCCAACACTATAAAAATATAAGTTTTGCGACACTACTTGCCAATTCCTTACGGTAACATGACTAAGCAAAAAAATGCAAAACAAATAAAAAGGGGCACTCGTGGAAAAATGGCCATTCTAATATACGGCATTTCAGAAAAAAAAAATTTCAGCCACGTGCTAGGCAAACCATCAAGGCATATTTTCCGACAAATAAACATATAAATGAAATATTACTCTGTGATAGTTCCTTAGTACGTAGTAATTTTGAAAGAAATGGGAAAAAACGAAAAAATGGCAATCACAGGCAAATCGAACACATACTTATATATACGCCATATCTGGCTAAAAAAAAAATAGGCATGGGTAGCCAGATCATCTAGAAACACTTTCCAACACTATAAAAATATAAGTTTTGCGACACTACTTGCCAATTCCTTACGGTAACATGACTAAGCAAAAAAATGCAAAACAAATAAAAAGGGGCACTCGCGGAAAAATGCCCAACATTCTAATATACGGCATCTCAGATAAAAAAAAAGACATGCACGTGTTAGCCCAACCATCAAGGCACACTTTCTAACACATAAACATGAAAAAAAAATCAATAATATACGGCAATTCCTTACTACGTAGTAAATTTTTACAAATATTGAAAAAAAAAACAGAAATTGGCAACCGCAGTTAAATACCCAATATACCAATAACTACGTCGTATCTGACAAAAACAAAATCACGCATGGGTAGCCAGATCATCTAGACACACTTTCCAACATTAAAAAAGCAAAAGTTTTACGACACTATTTCGCAATATCTTACGGAAAAATGACTTGGCAAAAAAATTAAAAAAAATTAAAAAGGGACACTCGCGGTAAAATGCCCGACATTCTAATATACGACATCTCAGATAAAAAAAAAGACATGCACGTGTTAGCCCAACCATCAAGGCACACTTTCTAACACATAAACATGAAAAAAAAATGAATAATATACGGCAATTCCTTACTATGTAGTAATTTTTACAAATATTGAAAAAAAAACAGAAATTGGTAACCGCAGTTAAATACCCAATATACCAATAACTACGTCGTATCTGACAAAAACAAAGTCATGCATGGGTAGCCAGATCATCTAGACACACTTTCCAACACTAAACAAGCAAAAGTTTTACGACACTATTTGGCAATATCTTACGGAAAAATGACTTGGCAAAAAAATGAAAAAAAATGAAAAAGGGGCACTCGCGGTAAAATGGTCCTCGTGGTGATGAACGACATTTTAACTAAAAAAAAAACATGCACATGGTAGCCAAACAATCCACCAAGACTTTCCACAACTGATAACCTATACAAGTTGCACCATTCTACGACAATTTCATAATACGTAATAACTTTGATAATTATGCAAACTACCTCAGAAGGGTAAACTCGGACGCGAACGACCCCGACGCGTCTCAGAAATCGGGGAAGGAGTACAGCTACAGCAATGCACATCTGGACACTACTAGAGCGTGTAGGGGAGACACCTCCTGCAGGTCGATCACCCACAAATTCAGTCACAGGGGTGAGTCACGTGAGAAAAACCTGTTTTTTTTTTACGCTCGGGGTCGCAAACGACCCACCGTACCTATCCAGGGTTAAAATGTTTGAACAGAAATCTTTCTCTCACATTCTCCCCCCCCCCTTCTCAGACATCGGGGAACCATCACCCCCCCCCCCCCCAATACAATTAAGAAAACAATAGATTTCCTACGCTTCGCGGTGCTTGACTCGCGGATTTAGAATGCTCCTCGCAAATACAGGAAAATTAATTTTTAAAAACTATCAATCGCGTAATTGAGGAATCGCGTAATTAGAACACGTGTAATTCGGGACCCTACTGTATATATATATATATATATATATATATATATACACATATATATATATATATATATATATATATATATATATATATATATATATATATATATATATATATATATATATATATCTAAAGTAGGAAGATGTGATGTAGTTCTAAGGGAAAAGTATGGGAAATATGTCTGGGTAATAAGCAAAGCTCTACCTCCAGTTTGTTTCTTCATTATGATCAGAGATAAATGTAAACAAAACATTGGTTGCCATTTTTTATCGTGCTTTTTAGCGTGTTTAGGAAACGCATGATATAAAATTGCCTTTAATATTTGTGCCTGTTTTAGTTTAGGGTACTGTAGTACATGCATTAAGTGTTCTGTACTATAAAGGGTAGTTTGTTAACAGTACTACGTACAAGGGAAGGTTTTAAAAGTCTGAATATACATGTTGAATAAAGAGGTAAATATGGTGTCACTACTTCGCGGATTTTCACCTATCGCGGCCGCGTCTGGAACCTATCTACCGCGATAAACGAGGGTTCACTGTATATAAATATGAATATTACATGCCCTGTGGCCGCGGGGGCATAAAAACAATTAGAATAGCGCCAACGTATGCCTGCGTGTCATAAGAGGCGACTAAAAGGGACGGGACGAGGGGGCTGGGAACCCCCTCTCCTGTATTATAATCCTGTGAGACATCAAAGAGGTGGAGCTGGGGGGAGAGTGACTGCTCCCCGCACTCTAGTTTTGGGGTGTTGAATATACATGGATGTACAGTAGTACGATAGAGAGTAAAAGATGCGAGATTGGAATTATGTTTAGGAATAGAAAGATGGATATCTTGGCTTTGTGTGAGACAAAGATAAAAGGGAAAGGTGAAGTGATGTTTGGTGAAGTGTCTGGGATTGAAAGGGGAAGAGCAAGAGAAGGTGTGGCTATATTGCTGAGTGAATGGATGACAGGTAAAGTAGTGGAATGGAAGGAGATATCATCTAGGTTAATTTGGGTAAGGGTTAGGTTGGGTAGGGAATGTTGGGCTTTTGTCAGAGGGTATGGGCCAGGTTGTGAGAAAAGTGAAGAAGAGCAGAATGAGTTCTGGAATGAATTAACTAGATGTGTAGAAGGACTGGGTAGAAGGAATTATGTAGTTGTCATGGGTGACTTAAATGCTAGAGTGGGCGCTGGATAGGTAAAAGGTGTCATTGAGAAGTATGGTGTACCAGGTGAAAATGAGAGTGGTGAGAGACTGGTAGATATGTGTGTTGAGCAGGAGATGGTGATAAGTTCTAGTTTTTCAAAAAGAAAGATAAAAACAAGTATATATGGGCAAGAGTGGCAAATGTAAGAGTGGTAGAAAGGGTGTAAATGGATTATGTGTTGATAACTAAAAGAATGTTTGGAAGATTGAAAGACGTGCACGTGTTTAGGGGTATGGCTAACGGTATGTCTGATCATTTTTTGGTGGAAAGAAAATTAGTTGTAGCCAAAGAGTGGGGGAATAGAGTAGGTGGATGTAAAAGGGAGCTAGTGAAGGTTGAAGAGCTAATAAAACCGGGGGTAAAAAGTATTTATCAAGAAAGGTTGAAAATGGCATATGACACAGTGAAAGTAAGAGAAACTGGTAATTTAGAGGAGGAGTGGAAGTTAATAAAAGAAAATTTTGTTGGGATTGCAAGGGATGTGTGTGGCAAGAAGTTTGTTGGAGGCAGCATGAGGAAGGGCAGTGAATGGTGGAATGAAGAAGTGTAGGTAAAAGTGGTAGAGAAAATGAGGGCTTTCGAAGAATGGCTGCAGAGTAATAGTGTAGAGAAGTATGAAAGATATAGAGAGAAAAATGTGGAAGTAAAGCGCAAGGTAAGTGAGGCAAAAAGGGCAGCTGACCTGAGGTGGGTTCAGGGATTGGGTCATTCATATTTAGAGAATAAGAAGTTTTGGAAAGAAGTGAAGAGAGTAAGGAAGGCTGGTTCAAGAATTGAAGAGACAGAGAAAGATGGAAATGGAAGGTTGTTAAAAGGAGAGGAGGCAAGGAAAAGGTGGGCGCAATATTTTGAAAGTTTACTGAATGTTGAGGATAATAGGGAGGCAGATATAATTGCTGTTGCAGGTGTTGAGGTGCCGGTGATGGGAGATGAGAATGAGAGAGAGATTACAAGAGAGGAAGTGAGGAGAGCACTAGATGAAACGAGAGTAGGAAAAGCATCTGGTATGGATGGTGTGAGAGCTGAGATGGTTGGTGAGATTGTTTAATATGTATTTTGTTTTGTCAATAGTACCAGTAGATTGGGTTTGTGCGTGTATTGTACCACTATATAACGGTAAGGGATATGTGTATGAGTGTTGTAATTCAAGGGGTATTAGTTTGTTGAGTGTAGTTGGAAAAGTGTATGGTAGAGTACTGATTAATAGGATTAAGGATAAAACAGAATGCAATCTTAGAAGTACAGGGTGGTTTTAGAAGAGGTAGTGGTTGTATGAATCAGATTTTTACAGTTAGGCAGATATGTGAGAAATATTTAGCAAAAGGTAAGGAGCCGTATGTTGCGTTTATGGATCTGGAGAAAGCGTATGATAGAGTTGATAGGGAAGCAATGTGGAATGTGATGAGGTTATATGGAGTTGGTGGAAGGTTGTTACAAGCAGTGAAAAGTTTCTACAAAGGTAGTAAAGCATGTGTTAGGATAGGAAATGAAGTGAGCGATTGGTTTCCAGAAATTGAATGTGTTTGAGATGAAGTGTCTAAGAAGTATGGCTGGTGTATCTCGAGTAGATAGGATTATGAACTAAGTAGTGAGGGTGAGAACGGGTGTAAGAAATGAGTTAGCAGCTAGAGTGGATTAATGTGTTGAGGTGGTTTGGCCATGATGAGAGAATGGAAAATGGCTGTCTGCTAAAGAACATGATGAATGCAAGAATTGACGGGAAAAGTACAAGAGGAAGGCCAAGGTTTTGGTGGATGGATGGAGTGAAGGTTGCTCTGGGTGATAGGAGGATAGATGTGAGAGAGGCAAGAGAGAAGCTTCATCTGTGGTGGATAATGGGGGAGGGTGGGCTGTGGCATCCTAGCAGTACCAGCCAAACTCGGTTGAGTCCCTTGTCAGGCTGGGAGAAACGTAGAGAGGCGAGGTCTCCTTTATTGTTTCATTTGTTTGATGTCGGCTACCCCCCAAAATTGGGGGAAATGCCTTGGTATATGTATGTATGTACATGGATTATTATTGGATACAGTTAAGTGAAACACTAAGGAGAACAGGGAGAGAGAAGGATGAAACAATATGACAAAGAGACGGGACAGGGGGAGGCAGTAGCCAAGTTCCTTCTTCTTGCACATTCTCTCTGCCAAATTTACGCTAATTCAAATAAATTAACAAAATCAAGGAATTTGGGAAATGTGGGAAGGAATGAAAAATTGGAATGGGAATAGGTGGAATGAGGGATAAGAAAGGGGTTTAGAATGATTAATAAGATGAAAATGACAGATGAAGGCTAGAAAAAAGAAGATGAATAAAATCGCAAAAAAGTAGCGAGAATCAAAAGAGTTAGAAAGATATGTTGTAGATGTGTGTGCGGGAGAGCAGAGTAAATGTACGAAAGGGATTTGGGAAGGAATTGGGAAAAGGATTAAGGATATAATAATAATAAGCGATGGACAATGATAATGTGAAAGATATCATGATATTATGCATGATAGGTTATATCATTGAGGTAATTCTGCGGAAGTGAATGGTCATATCAGTGGGATAGTATCGTGAAAGTTGATATAGGTTGACGACGGACTACGTAGGATTGATCTGCGGATTTGAATGTGAACAATGCATGAGATTATAATGCGCTATGTTTTTAACTATAAATGATAGTAAAATGTGAATATTACATGCATTATTATTGGATACAGTTAAGTGAAAAGCCAGTTTAATCAAAATCAGGTTTATTTCTAATATAGCTGCAATTTTGTACCACAGTAAATGAATATACTCAGTACAGAGAGCTAGGACCAGCTGGGTGTAGAGATAGGTAGTGGCATTCAGCACTCCCAGTGTAAAGGAGCGCGGGCTATTTGAAATCATCGCCCAGCTTGAATTTTATCGAAATTTTTATGAGAATTTTTATTTAATAGGTATTGCATTGTTTTTAGCCATCCCAGTGCTGTTGCCAACTATTAAAAATCAAATTCTTAATGTTGGGTAAACAATCATCACAAAGTTTTTTTTTTTTTCTTCTTGGCCGCGAAAAATCGAAACCACGATTATCGAGGTCCAACTGTATATTCGAAAGCAGAATAGAGAGACTGAAGAAAACAGCACACTCCTTCATACTACTAGACTCGTTACCAACCCATCGGTAGCATCATCTCATAGGTCATCTGACCTCTTGGGAGCGCCTGTTGACCTATACGCATCTGGTCTCCAGTGGCTGCTGAAGTCCAGCTAGACTCGGCACAACGACCCCTTGAATCTTTAGGTTCGGGTTGACCCCGAGCAGAAGAGATCTGAGGTGTTGGGCATCAGATGGCAACCTCCTAAGAGGGGTGTAGATCCCCTCTCTCCACCCCCAGAATTGATGCTTTTCACAGATTCATCAAAAGAAAGTTGAGGTTCATGTTGCAACAAACAGCCTCCGGACTCTGGTCGAGTCCGAGCGACATTGCCACATAACCCCTCTGGAATTGAGGGCAGCCTTTCTGCCCTACAGCATTTACAACAGCTCCTTTCAGGATACTCTGTGGTGTTGATGAGTAACACCACATTAGTGGCATATGTAAACAGGCAAGGAGGTACAGTACCTTTTCACAGCACCCGGCTAGCTGTAGAAATGCTAAGATGGACTGAAGACATCTCGGTAGCTCTATCAGCGCCTTCCATCCTGGGCAAGAGAAATGTTCTTGCAGGCAATCTGAGCAGAGCGCTTCAGATAGCTGGCTCCGAGTGGTCTTTGGATCGTCAGGTAACCAACAAAGTCCTGACTTTATGGGGCTCCCTGACAGTAGCACTTTGCAACGTCTCTCAACAAAAAACTTCCAACCTACTGCTCGCCAGTACCAGATCTCCAAGCTCTTTGGCAAGATGTTTTCCAAGACCAGTGGGACAGCTTAGATATCTATGCATTACCCCTTTTTGCCTTGTAAGAAGAATACTCAACAAAGTAAGGGCATCCGAAGGCCTGTCGATAACCCTCATAGCTCTGATGTGGCACCATGCAGGATGGTTCTCATACCTTCTATATCTGCTCACAATCTACTCAGACAACCACACATAAGGAATTTCCACGAAGCTGAGGAATCTCTACGTCTTCACGCCTAGAGTTTATCCAGCATCGCCCCTCAAAGAGGCTTTTTGCAACTGCCTACGAGCAGTTGCAAAAAGGATGTCCGGATACCTCCAGGAGTCATCTTCAGGCATTTACTAGGCAAAGTGGACAATCTTTTGTGGTTGGTGTGTGGAAGGGGTATTGCTCCTCTTGACACCATTATCCCAGTGGTAGCAGAGTTGTTGTTATACCTTCAGGAGGAAAAACTCCTCTCGGTCTCAGTGGTGAAAGGCCAACTCTCAGACTTGAGCCTCACCATTAGACTGAAAGGACTTAATATTTCCTTTCTGTTGGAATTGTCTCTCCTCATAAGGAGTTTTGAGCATTCCTGTCCACAGCTGGAAAGTAGTTAGTGTACTACGGTCCCTGAAAGGAGCGCCTTATGAACCACTGCGTCAGGCATCAGATCTTGACATGGCACTTAAAAAGGTTTTCTTGCTATTCCTGGCCTCAGCCAGGAGAGTCAGTGAATTTCATGGTCTTAACGATGACATCTCCCACTCAAGGGGATGGGGACAGGTAACGCTCAGCTTTGTCTCTAAATTTATTGCAAAGACTCAAAATCCGATTGTAGCGGATCCTAGATTTGGGCCCTTCCGGATTTAAAATCTTTGGTTTATAACTGATGACTCAGATCAACTTGTAGGTATTAGATTGGCCAGGGCACCACCCACCCATTGAGATTTTACTGCTAGAGAGTTATTGGGTCCTTTGATTGGCCAAACAGTTCTACATTGGATCCCTCTCTCTGGTTACTTTTCGTTTTGTCTTTGCTACACATACACCGAAGAGTCTGGCCTATTCTTTCCACAGTCTGCTCTGTCCTCATACACCTGACAACACTGAGATTACAAAATAATTCTTCGCTCAAGGGGATAACTACGGCAATGTAATTGTTCAGTGGCGACTTTATTCTTGGTAAAGGTAGAAGAGGCTCTTTAGCTATGGTAAGCTGCTCTTCTAGGAGGACACTCCAAAATCAAACCATTGTTCTCTAGACATGGGTAGTGCCGTAGCCTCTGTACCATGACCTTCTATTGTCATGGATTAGAGTTCTCTTGCTTGAGTGTACACTCGGGCACGCTGTTCTATCTTATTTTTTTTTTTTTTTTTTTTTTTTTTTTTTTTTTTTTTTTTTTTTTTTTTTTATATGCAAGATCTAATTTAATGTTGTCTCTGTTCTTACAATATTTTATTTTAATTGTTTATTTTTGCTCTAGTAGTTTAATTATTTCCTTGTTTCCTTTCCTCACTGGGCTATATTTCCCTGTTGGAGCTCTTGGGCTTACAGCACTTTGCTTTTCTGACTTGGGATATATTATTATTATTATTTTTATTATTATTATTATTATTATTATTATTATTATTATTATTAAGTGCTAAGCTACAACCTAGTTGGAAAAGCAGAGTGCTCTAAACCCAGGGGCTCCAACAGGGAAAATAGCCCAGTGAGGAAAGGATAGAAGGAAAACTAAAATATTTTAGAACAGGTGTTGAATGCAAGAGTTGATGGGAGAAGTACAAGAGGAAGGCCAGGGTTTGGGTGGATGGATGGTGTGAAGAAAGCTCTGGGTGATAGGATGATAGATGTGAGAGAGGCAAGAGAGCGTGCTAGAATTAGGAATGAATGGCAAGCAATTGTGACGCAGTTCCAGTAGGCCCTGCTGCTTCCTCCGGTTACCTTGGATGACCACGGAGGTAGCAACAGTTGGGGATTCAGCTTATGAAGCTTCATCTGTTGTGGATAACGGTGGAGGGTGGGCCATGGCACCCTAGCAGTACCAGCCGAACTCGGTTGGGTCCCTCGTTAGACTGGGAGGAGCGTAGAGAAGAAAGGTCCCCTTTTTTTCACTTGTTTGATGTCAGCTACCCCCCAAAATTGGGGGAAGTGCCTTGGTATATAGATAGATAGAACATTAAAATAAAAATATCCTATGAAACTATAAAAACTTTAACAAAACAAGAGGAAGAGAAATAAGATAGAATAGTGTGCCCAAGTGTACCCTCAAGCAAGAGAACTCTAACCCAAGACAGTGGAAGACCATGGTACAGAGGATATTGCACTACACTACCCAAGACTAGAGAACAATGGTTTGAATTTGGAGTGTCCTTCTCATAGAAGAGCTGCTTACCATAGCTAAAGAGTCCCTTCTACCCTTACCAAGAGGAAAGTGGCCACTGAATTATTACAGTGCAGTAACCCCTTGGATGAAATAATAATAATAATAATAATAGCTGTTATTCTGCCCAGTGAAGGCTCTGAGGTGCTACCTCAAAAAGACCACAGGAGCTCATCCCAGAGTTAACAGAATGGTGGTTAGCATTTTGAGGGTAATTTAGAGTGTCACAAGGAATACCATCACTGCGTGAATCCGCAAAGTGGTAGATTTCGCCTTGAATCTTGACTGCCCCGCAAGGGTGTAAACCCAGAGCTCCTGATGTTAGGTGCATAAGCGCATCCCTAGCATATAAGAACTACTCTGTGGCGCAGCTACTGCAAGCAGGCGTGTGAAAGCGTCAGACGACCTTCACCGCCCACTAGCTGCAAGACGTAACCCACAGGAACATGGAAGCAAAACAAGTGGTTTAAACATCTCAAGCTCCCTTGCTGGACAAGTAGTGGGCGGTTGACAGCAGACGTTACCCGGGATTAAGTCTGGGATGCATGATAAGAGTAACTGGCTCCATCTTTCTTTCATCTTCTCCTCTCTTGGGGGTACAGCACCATCGTTACGCTGCAAGCTGGCCTTCTCCGTCTGCAGGTATGAACCATTTCCCTGATATGTGTTTATATCCCCATTCCCCTAGCAAGGTGGGAGTTGGGCAATGTCCAATGAGTTTTATGGAGTTATGGCTCCAAGAAGTCTAACCGGGACAAGTCACATTGCTTAGATATCACACAACTGTACAAATTGACCAGGCCGCTATCTCCATTATATGCGCGAGAGATTAGTGAAGTATCAGTGTGTTCCTCTATAGAGATCGTGCGAAGCACGAAAGGAACATAACTGGTAAAAAACCAGCCAGTTGGTTAGGACTTCACCCACTGAAGGGTGAGTCTTTCCTTATAAAGAGCAAAATTGTTTGTAGATTGTTGGAACAAATGATAAATTTGAAAGTAATTTATATTTTCCTATTGATACAAACCTTTAGCTCTTTATACAAATTGGTCTTTTATCTTGTTTGGTAACTTTTTCACCTATCTCTTGTACTAATTCCAATACAAATTTTGTTAAATTACAGTTCTTCTCTTGCTTCCATTTCATCATGTAGCTGAGAGTACCAATTTGTTCCAACACTGAGACTTACCTCGAAACACTTTCTTAGGAGTTACCTGGAACTTCCTCTCAAACGACCAGTGTTTTGTGTAGTTTACCCTACTCCCATTTTCTATGATGATAGGCCTAGCGGAGGAGAACGTGCCCCGAGGGCAATAACAAGCCAGGCCACATGTTTCCCAGGTCGTAGGCTTCAGTAAGTTCTCTGGTCGCGTCGCGTTATCACACAACGCTCCTCTGATCTCAGTGCGACCCTTTGTGTCTCGTGGCCGCGTGGTTACCGCATGGTCCTTGTGCTCTGCCCGCGCGCTTGGTGCTTTATCTGTGTTCTTTCGCTTTCATTCCTTTGTGCTTTCATTGTGTTTAGTGTTCTCATTCTTTTGTTGTGCTTGTGTCTAGCGGTTTTTGTGATTGTGTGCGATGGAGCATGCTCGCCGTTGTCCTGGGCCTAGAGCCGGGAAATCGTGGGGGGCTTTTTTGTCTAAGCCCGATGTCGATCCGCACACGCTTTGTTCCTCGTGTAGGGTAAAGTGTGTTCTTCTTCGGACACCTGTCCGGAATGTGCTGACTGGAGTGAGGTCCAATGGGTCAAGTTTGGGACCAAAAAGAAGACTACGAAACGGTCTCCCAGGAAAACCAGTATGTCTTCTCCTGCGACTTCTGCGGGTGAGGGATCGTCTAGAGTTCCTTCTTCTTCCCCTACCCAGAGTAGGGGACGAGGTAAGTCAGTGAAAGGGAAGAAGTTGGTGCCCCTTCCCCAGGAGGATGTTGTTGCAGGGGTTTCAGGTGCTTTTACGACGAACCAGGCGCCTGTAAGTATGTGTAGTGGGGGTCCGCGGGACGTTGCTCTCGTGCAAGGGGAGCTCGTCTCGGTGGAGGACCCCATGTGGAATAAAAATGTGCCATTTTCTTCCCCAGATTCTTGGGTGGATGTCTCCGGCGCTTCGGCAGCGGAGGGTGCCCTGGATAGAGAAGATTCCCCGCAGGAAGATCCCCTGGGATGGAGTTTGCCGAGGACTCCGGGCAAGTCTCCGTTGAGGATGGAGGAGGGCTGGAGCGAGTCCTTCCCTTTCTTGGATCGTCCGTCGACGCTTCCGGCTCCTTCGTCAGCAGTCCCGGTTGAATTCCTGCAGCCATCGACGTCTGGAACCTAACAGGTGTCGAGGAAGGCTCCATCTGTTGCGAGGTCTCGGTTCCTTGGTGGGTCAGACTCGTCGGTAGAGGAGTCTTCAGTCTCGTCTGAGGAAGAACGCCGCAGGCGGCGTAGAAGGAAGAGGGAACTGTCCAGGAGGAGGAGATCCCTTTCTAGGTCAGGAGATAGGAGAAGAAGTTCCCGTTCTCTGCAGAAGAAGAGCAGGAGACCTGGTTCTCCTCAAGGAAAATGGGTCTTCGTACCCGAGGACAAGCTGAGAGACCTTACTACAGTCTCAAGCTCCATGGTCAAGCTGGTAGGAGACAGTCCTACTAGAAGGGCCTCCAGTAGCCTCATGATGGCATCAGCCGATGACCGTAACGCCTCGTCTAGCAGGCATAAGTCCCGACCTAGAGACACTCAACCCGCCCATCGGAGGGAGTCGTCTCCTAGGACGGGCAGCCTCGACGGGTCTGCCCATCGAGATGAGGCCTCGTCTAGCAGGCATAAGTCCCGACCTAGAGACACTCAACCCGCCCAGCGAAGGGAGTCGTCTCCTAGGACGGGCAGCCTCGACGGGTCTGCCCATCGAGATGATAGACGTATACGGGCACCTCCGTCGGACTATTTCACGGAGGAGCCTGTCCCTTCGTCAGAGCCTATTAAAGTGACAGAAGCGCCCGTCTCTAAAGAGAAGAAGAGCCGAGGGTCCCGTCTGAGCGGAGGTGCCCGTGAAGATCCTTCTCCCCATCGTAGGACAGAGGACGTGGATGAAGGAGCAGCGCTTGCTACGGAGGACTCCGCTTATAGGAGGGTGATCTCCTTGATAAGGAGTCACAGTAATTTCGTGGAGCCTCTACCGCAGGAGGATGATGATTGGACCTCTGGCTTAAATAGGATATTGGGTGCGCCCGTCCAAAAGAAGACCTCTTTAGCTCTTCCGGAGGCGAGAGATGTCAGGCTAGGGCGAGCTCATATAGACAAGGTGATAGCCCGCAATGGCGACTCTTCTAAAGGGCATAGTGCAGCTAAGCTCTTACAGGGGATGAAGTCCCAGAGTAAATATTATGCCTTGGAAGGTTGACCTCATGGCGCAAGTAAGATGGAGGACGTCCTGGAAATCTTATGTCAAGGTGCCACAGAAGAGAGGGCCTCTACAGCACCCATTTACTTCTCCCAGACCGAGGCCGTGATGATGGAGGAGATGTCGAAGGACTTGGTTAACGTTGCATCATGGCTGGACTGGTGGGCCACTACCTTGGTGGGTTCGCAGATTCCGACAGACTCAATGGAACCTGCCAAACGAGAGGCCCTGAATGAGTTGGTCGGATCTGGTGGCTGTGCCCTTAAATTCCTCACGTTTCAGGCCTTGGCTCTTTCAGCGAACTGGGTGCTGAGGAGAAGGGATTCGCTGTTGAAGAATCTCCTGAAGAAAATCTCGGACAGGGAAGCAAGGGCTCTTCGGAACATCTCAGTTTGGGATGAACAACTGTTCCCGGTAAAGAAAGCTGAAGAAGTAGAGGAGAAGATGTCCAAGAAGAGGGAAGTCAGCGTGCCCAAGTCACAATCTGCGAGACGTCCCGTCTTTAGGAGACCTGTAGCTGAGGCATCTTCTACTTCTCGTTCGTCTCCGTCTCGAGTAAGAAGAGATCCTTCTTCAGGTCAATGGGCTTAGTCGACGAATCCCTCCCGAAGGGGAGCTACTTCACCTCCTTCCACCTACAGGAGTTCATACTCGTCCTCCAGGAGAGGCCGATCAGGACGTTCCTCTCGTAGGAGGTAATGTGAGAGGCCCCCCTCCCCTGCCCAAGCCTCAGGTAGGGGGATGCCTCAGACTGTTTTGGCGAGCATGGAAGCTCCACGGAGTAGATCCATGGACAGTATCTGTGCTGAAAGAGGGCTACAGGATTCCTTTTCTGGAGGATCCTCCTCCTTTGATCCCAGCAAGCCAGGCAGAATGGTTAGCCCCCAAAGACCCGTTGAAGAGAGCTGCCTTGGACGAAGAAATCTCCACAGTGATGCAGAAGGGACCTATGGAGACGGTAAAGCTTCTGGGTCCGGGGTTCTACAGTAGTCTTTTCTTGGTGGAGAAAGCAACAGGAGTTTGGAGGCCAGTGATAGACCTGTCAGCCCTAAACAAATTTATACGAAAGACGAGTTTCAAGATGGACACCCCAAGAACAGTCATGGCATCCTTGAGGGAAGGGGATTTTATGATTTCCATAGACCTCAAGGATGCCTATTTCCAGATTCCAATTCATCCAGCAAGCAGAAAGTTTCTCCGGGTGAAATGGGGTGCCCAGATTATGCAATTCAAGCCCTGTGCTTCGGACTTTCTACAGCTCCCCAGGTATTCACAAGAATCTTTACGACGATCTCTGTTTGGGCTCACGAACGGGGTTTTCGTCTAATTCGGTACCTGGACGACTGGTTACTCCTTTCATCCTCAAAGGAAGTCTTGAATCAACAAGGTGCAGACCTTCTTCAACTATGCAAAAATCTGGGCATTTCCGTCAATCTGGAGAAATCTCATCTAATTCCAACCAACAGAACGACGTACTTGGGGATAGTTCTAGATTCATTGCAGGTCAAGGCATTTCCATCAGTAGACAGGCTGAACAACCTGGACCAAGTACTCCATCCCTTCCTAGGAGGCCAGCCTGGAAGAGCGAAGGATTGGCAGAGGCTAATAGGACATCTGGTGTCCTTGGAAAAGTTGGTTCCACACGGAAGGCAGAACCCCAGATGTATACAATGGAACTTGAAAGATCAGTGGGATCAGAGAAGTTCCCCAGATGGGATCGTTCAAGTTCTTCCAGAAACCAAACAAGCTCTAGAGTGGTGGCAGAACCATGCAAACACTCTAAAAGGGATGCCTCTGTCCTCCGGCCCTCCGGAACTTCTACTCTTCACGGACGCATCAAATGAAGGTTGGGGTGCTCATCTTCGGGTGAAAACAGCGAGAGGCAAATGGACAGAAGAAGAAAAGCATCTTCACATCAATATCCTGGAGATGAGAGCGGTTCATGAAGCCTGCCTACACTTCACTCGAGTTCTGAAAGGAAATTCAGTGGCTCTGATGTCAGACAACGCAACAGTAGTGGCGTACATAAAGAAGGAAGGAGGGTTAAAGTCGAGGGAGTTGTGTGATCTCACCCTGCAAGTCCTGAAGTGGGCGGAAAACGAAGAAGTCAGACTGTCGGCGAGATTCATTCCGGGGAAGAAAAATGTTCTAGCGGACGGCCTCAGCAGAGTAAGCCAGGTAGTAGGGACAGAATGGTCCCTTCATCCAGAGGTAGCAAGTTACATCATTCAGATGTGGGGCTCTCCGGTAATGGATCTCTTCGCGACAAGGTTGAATGCGCAACTCCCCATACTGTATTCTGTTCTCCTGTCCGAGACCCAAAGGCAGCCTTGGAGGACGCCTTTCAACACAAGTGGGACAATCTCGACGTGTACGCTTTTCCTCCCTTCGCCCTGATAAGACAGGTCCTCAACAGAGTAAGGACAGCCAACAACCTAAAGATGACTTTGGTAGTGCCTTGGTGGCCGGAGAGAGAGTAGTTCACAGACCTTAAAGGCCTCACCATTCTCCCTCCGTGGCCTCTTCCAGACAGACCGGACCTCCTGAGGCAGCCACACTTCCAGAGGTTTCACGAAAATCCTCAATCCCTTCGTCTTCACGCCTGGAGGTTATCCAGTGTCTGCTGAAAAGACAAGGGTATTTGTCAAAGACAGCTGTGAGAATGTCTCGTTACTTGAGAAAGTCTTCCACAGCTGTCTATCAAGCAAAATGGACAACTTTTGTTAAATGGTGTGCTTCAAAGAAGATCGATCCCCTAGAAGCATCAGTACCTGGTATCGCAGATTTTCTCGTTCACCTCAGGGATGTGCTGGGCATGTCGATTCCAGCAGTTAAGGGGGTTCGAGCCGCCCTTGGACAAGTCTTTCTTTTGAAGGGAATAGATTTGGGTTCTTCCAGACATATTTCCATGCTCATCAAGAGTTTTGAGCGATCATGTTCTCCCTCTTCCCCTAGGGTTCCAAATTGGGATCTGGCTAGAGTTCTAGACATGCTTAGTAAGCCACCCTTCGAACCTTTAAAAGATATTGTGGACAGAAATCTTACGCTTAAAGCCGTCTTCTTATTAGCGTTGGCTTCAACTAAGAGAGTGGGTGAACTTCATGGATTGTCGTATGAAGTTGAACACTCAAGGGGATGGAAGGATATTTCCTTTAAGTTTGTTCCATCGTTCGTCGCCAAGACCCAGAATCCATCCGTTTGGGATCCTAGGTTTGAGGGTTTTTTCTATCCCAGCAATCCCAAACTCAGGAAATCAAGAAGACTTGAAGTTGTGCCATGTCAGGGTTATTAGGAAATATCTTAAGAGGACGGCGAATCTCCGTCCTGGAATTAAGAATCTTTTTGTATCCACGGGTAAGACTAAAAAGAAAATTTCAAAGAACACTATTTCTTTTTGGCTCAGGCAAGTTATAACTCAGGCTTATTCTAGTGCTGGACTTTCAGTCCCAGGAAAGCCCAGAGCTCATGATGTTAGAGGCTTAAGCACCTCTGTAGCCTTTGAAAAGAACATGTCTGTTGCTCAGGTACTTAGAGCGGGAACTTGGTCTAATCAGTCAACATTCACCGCTCACTACCTCGAGGATTGTACGAGGAAATCATTAGATGGTTTTTCGATCGGGCCAGTCATCTCGGCGCTCCAACCGATTTAACGGCTCAAGCCCCAGGTTCAATCGCGGATTTCAAACTCTAGACACAAGCGTTCTTATCTATTATTTCCCCTTATCTTTTTCTCGTACTGTCCATCGTCTGTGGAGGTCTTAGCCAGTAGACCTGCACATCAAGTTATGTTCAAAATTCATCAAGCACATCAAGGAATTTTGTAGGGTGAGTACTATATGCACAATTAATGAGCTCTGTGTAGTTTATCCTACTTTCCATGTGTTGGGGTCATTGTCAGGGAGGCACTCCCACCTCCTAAAGTGTAAGTCTCGTAAGAAAGTGTTTCGAGGTAAGTCTCTGTGTTGGAACAAATCACAAATTATTAGTAATTTGGATTTTTCCTAACATTCTTACCGAGAAACACTTTCGAGTTATGACCCCCCCATCCTTCCCCCATGTGCCTCACTGATATTTAGTATTGTTACTTACATAGAACTTACTGAAGCCTATGACCTGGGAAACATGTGGCCTGGCTTGGTATTGCCCTCGGGGCACGTTCTCCTCCGCTAGGCCTATCATTATAGAAAATGGGAGTAGGGTAAACTACACAAAGCTCTGGTCGTTTGAGAGGAGGTTCCAGGTAACTCCTAAGAAAGTGTTTCTCGGTAAGTATGTTAGGAAAAATACAAATTACTAATAATTTGTGATTTTATATTGTTAAACTAAACTCATCAGATTTTTCTCTTATTACAGAATTAGTTTTCTCTTTTCTTTACTTAGATCTATGCAAATTTTACTTACCATTCTATGGTTGCTCAACTTTAACTTGTTTAACACTGTTACATCATTAACTAAATTGACTTTTTCACTGAGAATAAAACCTAGAATACTATATGGCTTGGTCTACCATAATATCCTATGGGGTGAAGCAATTGGAGTGCGGCAGAATGAAAACTGCATTTTGATACATATAAGTTTCAAAAGGAATCCAGTTGAACTACTGGTATTACTTATTACTTTAAGTAAAATAATGTACATTTACAAGTACTGTACATGCATTACCTATGGACTAGGTGTGCATTGATACCCTATGTCTTTAATATGGATATATAGTTTTGGTGACATTACAGATGTCTTGAGAGAGTCTTTTCTAAATAAACTATTAGTGTTGATGGTTTTATTCGAAGTAAATGAAGCAAAATATGTTATTTTGTCTTTACTTCTGCAGTTTTTCTAGGATTTTTCACTCTGTTTGTTATCATAGAGTAGGTAAAGTTAAGCTAGGATTTTATCATAGCTTAATATACTGTAAATATAGACTTTTCTATTCATATTTTCCAGTTGTCTGAATATTGTAAGACTTATCAGTGCAGATAGAGCAAATGTCATTGTGCACTGCCATAGGTAAATTAATTCCTTGTCATAATTTTTTATATACAATATGAGATGAGATTCTGATTACTTTAGATATGGTAATTACTTAATTTTGTTATAATATACAGCAGTAATATATCTTTTTTGAAACTTACAATAAAAGTAATGGCGTTATAAAGTAAAGAGAATGTAATTAAGCTCCTGTTATGATAAAGTAAAGTGAATGTAACTAAGCCTCTGTTATAAATTACTTACCCCTATTTTTCTAAATTTGCATTATAGTACTTTTAAGTTCTATAGTTAACAAAAACTTCAAATGTTTTGCAACTTTAATATTTTAGGGTGAGAGATTTTCTTAGTTTCAATATTTTTCATTGAATTTTTTATCTTGCAGCTCCTCGGCAGTGTATTATCTGTGGAAAGTTGGCAGAGTATGAATGTCGGGAATGCTTCGGCCAGTGTGGATCAGGTCTTGAAAGTATTGCATTCTGTGCAAAATGCATGGATAAGGTAAGCTACATTCTAATTTTATTAATTTTCTTTTGCCCAGTCATTTTTATCATTTGTCAGTACTGAGCTTTTAATTCAATACTTCTTCATTCATCATCTACTTCACGCTTCATAGTACTCAGCCATGTAGGCCTGGGTCTTCCAACTCTTCTAGTGCCTTGTGGAACCCAGCTGAACGTTTGGTGAACTAATCCCTCTTGGGAAGTGCGAAGAGCACGCCCAAACCATCTCCATCCACCCCTCACCATGATCTCCTCCACATATGGCACTCGAGTAATCTCTCCTACAGTCTCATTTCCAATCTCGTCCTGCCACCCAACTCCCAATATCCTTCTGAGGGCCCTATTCCTAAATCTCCCAAATCATTTGGACATTGTTTCATTGTCATACTACGACTCATGTCCATACAGTAACACTGATCTCACTAAACTGATGTATAGTCCGATTTTTATGTGTAATTTCAGGCTATTTTATTTCCAAACTTTACTCAACCTAGCCATTGTCTGATTTGTTTTCTTCAATCTTTCACCAAACTCCAATTCCAAAGACGCTGTATTGGAGACCATAGTTACCAAATACAGTACTTAAATGATTCCATCTCATTAATCCTGTCTCCCTCCAACGATATTTCATCTTCATTGCATACTCCGCTTTCATCATCTCTGTCCCTCTTCCAATCATCTCCAGCCTAACCTCGTGTGATATTTCATGCATCCTGGCAAGCAAGCATTGCAAATCCTGTTGTGTTCTGCTAACAAGGATAGCATCATCAGCATACTCCATGCCTGCTAAATTCCTATCACCAATCCAGTCCAATCCTTCTCCACCATCTCCAACTGTTCCACT
The DNA here is from genome assembly GCF_036898095.1 of Palaemon carinicauda. Taxonomy (NCBI): domain Eukaryota; kingdom Metazoa; phylum Arthropoda; class Malacostraca; order Decapoda; family Palaemonidae; genus Palaemon; species Palaemon carinicauda. The sequence continues at coordinate 28,871,613 of NC_090755.1, read as the reverse complement.
CATTACAAAATTCATGAGGAGGATAAACAACATAGGTGACAACACAGTCCCTTGGAGTACTCCGCTGTTCACTGGAAATTCATTTGATAAGACTCCATTAACATTAACTTTGCACTTGCTACACTCATGAACAGACTTAAAATCAAATTTACATGTGTAAGAGGAATTCCATAATAACGCAGGGCTCTCCACAAAATTGGTCAGTGAATGTTATCAAAGGCTTTTTCATGTCCACAAAGGCCATAAAAAAAAAAATCTACTTTTGAGTCATTTTGTTTGACTTTCCGTCTATCCACCACAAGTATCGAAGTCATAATTGTTCCAACATGGAGTACTTACCTCGAACTACTTTCTTAGGAGTATCTGGGATCTCCTCCCTAACCGACCAAGAATTTTGCGCAGTTCCCCCTATCTCCGTTTTCCCTTGTCGGGTCCCTCCGTGGCGGATGGATACGTTCCCTGAGGCGACCCGGGTTCAGCGAGCGTGGGTGTGCTGCTAGGTCTTTGTCGCCAGGAAGCATCTGGTCGTGGCGTAAATTACACCTCGCTGCTCTCTCTCGCATCCCGTCCGACCCACCATTGTGTTCCACGTATTCCCTTGTGCTTTCCCGTTCATATCCCTTTCTTGTGTTACTTTTTTGTGAATTCCTTTATGGAATCCCTACGTCATTGTCCCGAGCCCAAGGCTGGTAAGTCATGCGGGGCATGGCTCTCTAAGTTGGATATCGATCTGCACACTTTGTGCTCCACGTGTCGGGGTAGAGTGTGCTCGCCCGCGTCCACGTGTCCGGAGTGTGCGACCTGGGCGGAACTCCAGTGGACATTATTCGGTACAAAGAAGAAGAATGCTTCGAAGCGGTCGCCGAAGAAGACTGGTCTCGGTGCGCCATTAAGATCTCCTTCAGCTCCTTCGGAGAGTGGTTCCCCTTCCCCTTCCCCTTCCCCTACCCAGAGTAGGGGACGAGGTAAGTCTGTTGCGGGGAAACATCCCATTGCTGTTCCCCATGAGTCTGATTTTAACAAATCTAATTGCATTGTGCCTACGCAGACTAGTGTGGAGTCTGCCGTTGTGACGAAAGTGCTTTCCGTAGACGAGGTTCTGGTGCCCGCAGGACCCGTCTCGAGTGAAGACCCGGTGTGGGGGAGGTCAGGAACACCAGCCCCTTCACCCCCATCTTGGCAGTGCTTTTCAGGTGCAGCGGTTTCAGGAGGCGATCAAGACAGAGAAAGACGAGCCACTTGCTCTTCAGACCCTGACTCCATTGTGTGGACGTCACCAAGGACGCCCTTCAGGTCACCCATGCGGCAGAAAGAAGAGTTTTCTGGCTGGTTTACCTCACGTGGGTCACTACTCACGCCCCAGCGCCTTCCGTTGCGCTGCCGCCTGATTTCATGCAACCCATCACCCCGTTAGCATAATTGCAAGCCCCCATGTTGGCGGCAGAGGATTCAGAGGACTCTGATAGCTCCTCTTCGTCTTCTTCGTCTTCCTCGGACGTTACCCCGTCCTCCAGCTCTTCATCGTCGGAAGACTCCAGTGACCAGGAGATAAGGAAAAAGAAAAAGAAGTCAAAGAGGAAGAAGTCAAGCTTGAACTCAGGCCCCTCTAAGAAAAAGGCCAAAGTTGCATAGAGGAAAAGCAAGAAGAGGAAGAGTTCCAGAAAGAAGAGGGCAAAAGTAGGTAAGGTAGTGTTTCCCCCTCGTGGGTCGAATAGGGCTCTTGCTGGAGCCGCTCCCGTGCCCTTGCCCAGTGTCTCTTCGGCTCCGTCCACGCTTCAGATGCAGCCGTTGGCACACACTAACTTTCCCTTCCCCTTGCCCGGCAAATCACCGGCTCTATCCGTTCAGCGGAGGCAGCCGCTGGCTCAGCTCGGCAGCATTGTTCCCACACCTAAAGTCTCACCGGCTCCATCCAAGCAGCGGATGCAGCCGCTGGCACAGCAGGGTAGTCACTCTTCACGGATTCCTCCGGGAGGGGGTAGACCCATGACGGCTACCTCCTCCTCGGGGGCTCCATCCGTGATGGAGGCAGCCGCTCCATCGAGCCGGCCAGATGCCAGGGATACGGACGCCCCCACGGATCCATCCGTGATCGAGGATACAGCAGACACGGGGGATCAAGTGGTAGCGGGCTTAATTGATATGGGAGAATGTTCGCCTGATGAAGTATCCTCTTACAGGAAGGTTTTGGCACGTTTTGGCACTGATTCGGCACCACTACAGGCTAGATGAGCCCAAACCGTCCTCAGAGCAGGCCTGGCTTTCGGGTTTGGGTAGGATGGTAGACAACCCGGTACAGCAGAAACCTTCCTTGATCCTACCAGGTGGCTCCTGACGTGTCCCTGGGCATGGACCACGTCGACTAATTTGTCTCGGGGCACAAGAACTCCCTCAGGGCCCAAGAACTCCCTCAGGTCCTTCAAGCTCCTGTCTGGACTGAGGACCCAGAAGAAATTTTATGTGCCTGACGGACTGCCTGCGGGGCCTCGGACTATGGAAGAAGCCGTCGCGGCTCTGAGCCAAGGCAGTGGAGATGACAGGATCCTTACCGCCCCAGCGGAGGCCACTATGATGGAGGACACATCGCAGGACATCATCAATGTGGCCTCCTGGTTGGACTGGTGGGCATGCACCTTAGCAGCAGTTTTCCAACTCTCCAACGATCTCTTGGTGCCAGAGAATCAAGCTCTCTTGCATAAGCTCATACGTTCGGGGGAGCAAAGCCATGAAGTTTTTAACATTCCAGTCTTTTACTCAGACAGCAAACTGGATCTTAAGGAGGAGGGATACGGTACTTAACAGGCTCCCCCGTAGACTCCCCGAACGTGAGGCCAAATTCCTGAGGAATGCTCCGGTGTGGGATGAGACCCTGTTCTCCCTACAGATGGTAGCAAAAACCATGGAAAAAGTGGGGAAACTGAAAGACTTGGCTGAGCCTAGGCAGCCAGCAGCAAGACGCCCTCCACATAGAAGACCGTCTGTGGACGGGGCCTGCCCACCTACGCCACCAGCTACACAGGAGGCCCCCTCCCCTTCCTGGCATCAGTCCTCGTGGCCCTCCCGCAGAGGTGGTGCCCCAGCCCAAGCCTCCTTTAGACAGAAATACTCGGGCTCGAGACGAGGTCGCTCAAACCGTCTCCCCAGAAGGAGATAGGAAGAGAGGCCCCCTACACCTTCCCATGCCACAGGTGGGGGGATGCCTCAAATCACATTGGCAAGCATGGCAAGACAACGGTGCGGACCCATGGACCGTGGCAGTACTCAGGGAGGGATACAGGATTCCCTTCCAGACAGATCCTCCCTCTCTGATTCCCGAGCATCGGGCGGAGTGGCTGGCCCCCAAGGATCACATGAAGAGAGCAGCCTTGCAGCAAGAGGTGTCGGCCATGTTGGAAAAAGGAGCACTACAACCCGTCCGGGAATCGTCCCCAGGGACCTACAGCAGGCTCTTCCTGGTGGAGAAAGCTACAGGGGGTTGGAGGCCAGTCATCGACCTCTCGGCCCTGAACAAGTTCATCAAGAAGACATCCTTCAAGATGGACACGTCGAAGTCGGTACTGGCAGCCCTGAAGGAAGGGGATTTCATGATGTCCCTGGACCTCAAGGACGCCTACTTTCAGATCCCCGTACACCCCTCCAGCAGTAAGTTCCTCAGGGTGAAGTGGGGAACCCAGTCTCTACAGTTCAGGACCCTCTGCTTCGGCCTGTCAACGGCTCCTCAGGTGTTCACGAGGGTATTCACCGTAGTATCAGCCTGGGCACACAAGCAGGGCATCAGGCTGATCAGGTATCTCGACGACTGATTGCTTCTTTAAGCCTCAGAGGCAGCCTTAAAGGAGCAGGGGGCAAAGCTGTTACACTTCTGCAGAGAACTGGAGGTTACCATCAATCTAGAGAAGTCCCAGTTGGTCCCCACCACCAGGATGACATGCCTAGGAATGGTCCTGGACTCCCAAGTAGCAAGGGCATTCCCCTCTAAAGAAAGGCTGGACAATCTGGACCATATAATGCAACCATTCCTAACAAATGCACCAATGAGAGCCAAGGATTGGCAGAGACTCGTGGGCCACCTGGTCTCGCTAGAGAAGCTAGTTCCTCAGGAGAGGCTCAAGCTGAGGCCGGTCCAATGGAATCTGAAGGACCTCTGGTCACCGGGAGACCCGCCTTAGTCCTTACTCAGGATGACTCCAGCCACTAGAAACATGCTCCTCTGGTGGTCGACAGGGCAAACACCCTAAGAGGGGTGCCGTTCGCGTCTGCTCCTCCGGAGATGTTGCTCTTCACGGACATGTCAAAGGAGGGGTGGGGAGCCCATCTGCTCGAAGAGACAGCAGAGGGGAAGTGGTCCCCGGAGGAGAAACTCCTCCACATAAACCTGCTCGAGCTCCTGGCGGTTCAAAAGGCCCTCGCAATATTCGTCCATCGCCTACAGGGAAACACAATAGCCCTCATGTGCGACAACGCCACCGTGGTGGCCTACATAAAAAAACAAGGAGGTTTAAGGTCAAGGGAGCTCTGCGATCTCACGGCTCGGATCCTGTAATGGGCCGAGAGGAAACACATCATTCTCGAAGCCAGGTTCATTCCAGGGAAAAGAAACGTTCTAGCCGACGGCCTCAGCAGAGCAGGGCAAGTAGTGGGGTCGGAGTGGTCCCTACACCCACAAGTGGCCCAGAAGGTCCTACAGTTGTGGGGCTCACCGGCGATAGACCTGTTTGCCACAAGGCTCAACACAGCTCCCCATGTTCTGTTCTCCTGTGCCAGACCCAGCAGCAGCGTTCAAGGACGCCTTCCAGCACTCTTGGGACGGACTGGATGCGTATGCCTTTCCCCCCTTCGGGATTCTCAGGCAGGTGCTCAACAGACTCAGACAATCAAGGGCCTGGCCACCCGTCCTCCGTGGCCCCTACCAATAAGGGAAGATCTGCAGACCAGCCCCACTTTCGGAGGTTGCACGAAAACCCTCAGTGCCTCTGGCTACACGCGTGGAGGTTATCAAGCGTCTTTTAAGGAAAGAAGGATACTCGGAGAAGACAGCTTCAAGAATGTCAGGGTATCTTCGGAAGTCCTCGAACGTGGTGTACCAGGCTAAGTGGGCCACGTTTGTGAAGTGGTGTGCCATGTAGAATCTGAGGCCCCTGGATGTATCAGTCCACAAGATTGCAGACTTCCTGGTCCACCTGAGGGACGACCTGGGGGTCTCCGTTCCAGCCCTCAAGGGGGTCCGAGCAGCCCAGGGGCAGGTCTTTCAACTCAAGAGGCAATCGACCTGGGGGGTATCTCGCCAGATTTCCATGCTCATTAGAAGTTTCGAGCTGTCTTGTTCCCCCCGCGCCTCTCGGGTCCCGCAGTGGGACGTGGCCAAGGTTCTCAAGATTCTGACAAGGTCTCTCTTCGAACCCCTCAAATATATCCTAGATAAAGACCTCACCCTCAAGACAGTGTTCTTGCTGGCTCTGACCTCAGCCAAGAGCGTGAGTGAGCTCCACGGCTTGTCATTCGAGGTCTCGCACTCAAAAGGGTGGAAGGACTTGTACTTTAAGTTTCTGCCTGAATTTGTGGCCAGAACACAGAACCCAGCCATTGCAGACCCGAGGTTCGAGGGGTTCTCTGTCCCGGCGATCCCTCACTTGGACAACCCAGAAGACTTGCTCCTGTGCCCAGTGAGAACAGTCAGAAAATACCTTAGCAGGACAGCCAGACTCCGGCCGGGCATCAAAAGTCTGTTTGTCTTCTCAGGCCCAGTAAAGAAGGCAGTGTCGAAGAACACGATCTCCTTCTGGCTTCGGCAAGTCATCAAGAGAGCTTACGCCAGTGAGGAGTCCTCAATCCCGGGTACCCCGCTGCCCCATGATATTAGGGGTCTTAGCACTTCTTTGGCATTTAACAGCAACATGGCAGTTGGCCAAATCATGCGAGCAGGCACATGGTCCAGGCAGTCCACCTTTACTGCCCACTACCTGAAAGACTGCACGAGGAAGTCTCTGGACGCCTTCTCCATTGGGCCAGTGATTTCCGCCCTGCAACAAGTTTAGGGCTAAAGCCCCGGGTAGCCCGAGGGAAGTAATTGCAAGAGACACAAGTTTCCTCCTTACTCCCCTTTCCTTGCTACCCTTTTGTCCCTTTCCTTCCCTCCTCCCATGTGAGAGATGGATGTTGTGGAAGCCCATGTCCGGATTATGTAAAAAGGTGAGTGACACATACAAGTAGACTTTTGCGTGCTTCCCCTGACTCTCCTACCCTGTTCTTTCTGTCGTCTGGACCTAGCTCCTATCTAGGTCCCGTGTCCTGGGATGGTAGTGGTGGGTCTTCCTGCCTGCAAGTCCACCCCCGCCTCCTAAAGTGTAAGTCTCCTAAGAAAGTAGTTCGAGGTAAGTACTCCGTGTTGGAACAAATCACAAATTTTAAGTAATTTGTATTTTTCCTAACAGTACTTACCTCGAACTACTTTCGGGTTATTGCCCACCCATCCTGCCCCGGGTGACTTACAGGAGTTCGAAGTAGAACACATATGCTTACTGGCGACAAAGACATAGCAGGGAACCTACGTTCGCTGAACCCGGGTCGCCTCAGGGCACATAACCATCCTCCACGGAGGGACCCGACAAGGGAAAACGGAGATAGGGGGAACTGCGCAAAATTCTTGGTCAGTTAGGGAGGAGATCCCAGATACTCCTAAGAAAGTAGTTCGAGGTAATTACTGTTAGGAAAAATACAAATACTTAAAATTTGTGATTATCACTGGAATACCGTTAAAAGAACACAAAATATGTTACTTAACTATGAATAAGAGTTAAAGGATATAAAATCATGAAAATACATATATTTAACGTAAACGTTCACCTAAATACCATAAATCCTAGCGAATGAGCTATGAAAAAAGCTGTGACTTTTTATATTAATTAGCAGTCTTTAAGAGCTTAACAGTGATGTTTTCTGTGATCCTTCAATTATCAACTATTTATTGCACAATATATAATAAAAGTATATAAAATCATATGAAAAAGGGATTTTGATGAAGGAAAAATATATTTCTGGGCGAGAAACCTGTGCCACCCAGTGATATGCTCCTTTAGCATCATTTCTAAGGTATATAACTGCTATATATTACCAGAGAAAAAAGTTGCATTGGAATGCCAGGGATGAACCCAGCTCGCTCACCTATACAAGGTGTCGGTATAGTAACTGGGGCGTGAAAACCACTGTCAGAGGTCTCGTGCCATTTAGATATCTCCTCTTCAAATACCCCCATTACTACGAGGTGCCGTTCTACATTCCACTACTGATCGCTACTACTATTACCTCCACCCACGCGATCATGTTCACTCCTCATAGCACCCAAGCTTGGGCCAATTCTGGGTGGGAAAGCAGTGGGTGGGTTCACTGGGCGGCACAGGTCTCTCGCCCAGAAATAGATTTTTCCTTCGTCAAAATCCCTTTTCTGGGGTCAACCTGTGCCGCTCTGTGAAATAGTACAAGAGAAATGGTCCCAAAGCTTGGAAACCAACACCTGAGAAGGAAAATAAATTAAAATCTAAAGTCCAAAAAACATGGTTTAATGCAAATTGTATATATATGTAAATATAAAAGTATTCCAAAATAAGTTGTTTTAACAATTCCTTATCATAAAGGGTAGAAAAATAAACAAGATAATTTACAACATAATAAATCCCAAATCTATGGAAGTAAAAAGGGGGAGAGCAATACGATGCCCAAATAAATGCCATAAGGTTAAATAACTATATACAATCTGATATCACAAGGGTGCAATCCAGGTGAAAAAATAAAACAAAACTACAGTAGGGACAGTAAGTAAGGCAGGTAGAGGGAAAGTGAAAAAAGATAGAACAAGACCTTATGATTATGGATCATGATTTTCAGGAGGGACCACATTCCCTGCTGCCACTGTTGCAAATTTTAGGGCATCCAAAGGTTTTAAATAGTGGCGTTTAAAAACTGCTGGGGACTTCCAGCCTGTATATCTTTTCACTTCATCGAAATTCATATGGTGAAAGTAATTAATGGATGTAGCTACTGCTCGTATATCATGAACATGTGGGAATGATTCTGGGTTAGCTTGTTTAATGAAATAACAGAATCTGTTGTCTGATCACTTTCAGGGTAATGGTTCCTCCATTTTCTCTAATAAATAAGGGCCCCGAGGACTTATTGGAAGTTCTATTTAAATATGCTTTCAGAGTGTTTACTGGACATAAAGATGGGTCCTGAGTAAGCGGAACAATCTTCCCGGGGGACCATCTGTTCCTATGTCCTCATTTTTTGCTAAGAATCTTTTGTCTGGAGAAATTAGTATTTCTCCTAACGAGAGAAATTCAATATGACCTGGATCTCTAGACAAGGCTGAAAGTTCTGATATTCTGGCGCCAGATGCTAGGCTCATTAAGAACGTTTTTCTTAATAATGGTATATAATTACAAGACTCGTTAAGAGTGTCAGAAGCCAACTTAAGTACATCATTCAGAAACCAAGAAACTGAGGTAGGACGAGTTGATGGTTTCAATCTGGCACAAGGTCTCGGGATGGATGAGAAATATGAATCTGTAAGGTTAATATTAAATCCAATTTGGAAAATCTTCTTCAAGGCTGATTTAATTGTTGTAATAGTATTAACTGCCAGGCCTGATTCAAATAGAGTTCTATAAAAGGTTACTGCCAGATTCATAGTCATCATCTCAGCCTTTGAGTCTCTTAAAAACTTTGCGAGTTTCTTTACAGCTGAATCATACTGTCGAAGGGTGGATTCTCTCTTATCTGATTCTAAAAATAAGGTATTCTGAGGCTCAATATCTGCATCTCTTTGAGCTGCAAGTTTCATAGAGTCCATAAAGTTAGGACACTGAATTTTTGAGGAAACTAACACACTGCAAGTTTGTACTACTGTACTTGTGTTAGTATTGGATTGGGAATCCGTTGAGGATGGAGACCCAATTCCACCAGTAGGGGAAACCAGTTGCTCTTGGGCCAGTTGGGGGCTACTAGAGCCACTTGGCCTCTGAAAGTTCTGAGTTTGTCTAGCACCTTCATTAACATATTTATTGGTGGGAATAGGTAAATTCTCTCCCAAGAATTCCAGTCCCTGGCAACAATGAGAGGCCGCTGGAACTCATAGCACCCTCACACAAAGTGTATTAGTAAACTTAGGGTTTAAATACCTTGTTTAGGGAGCCTTCATGCAGGGATAAACAATAAAAGTACAAAGTAAGGTTATCATAATAATGTTTTGATTTTTATAAGAAAAAAGGGAAAATTTATAGCAAATCTTTGGGCGCGGATTACTCAAAAACATAATTATTCACACTTTGGTACATTTTTCTCTTTTATTTATTGTTAAATTTTAGAGGGAAAGATATCATTGAAAAGAAGAATAAAAATCCCACAATATTGTGTAACAGAATTTTGATTTTTGTTTTTCTCTTTTTTTCATGATCATTTTGCTTCTAAAAAAAAAAAAAATAAATAAGAAAAATTAAAACAAAAAATCTGTCGCACAGAGTTATTCGGTTTATAAACAAGTTTTGATGGTATGATTTTCAATACAATTGGTGTCATATTAGTGAAGAAAAATCTAAATTTTTTTTTCAAATCATGAATTTTGCTAATAAATCAAAAGTTTTTGATCAGATGACTATATTTTAATATGATGAAGGTATCATGTCTGAAACATATATAAAAATGGTGTATTTTGAATAATTAGAAAAAAAAATGCAGGACATAGCGGACGGTCCCCTCCAGGAAAATTATGCGAGATAGGATGTAGGTATGCTAAAGTTAATGGCTGACAGCTTTTATTGGAAAGATTCGAGGTACAGTGCTCAAGATTAAGATTTTTGGAATAAAATGATCAAAGCCATAGAAGATGGACAGTCTATTATATATCTGGATGAAACTTTGGTGAACCAAAATTACTCTCGAAAAATGCTGGATAGATAACACAGCAAAGAGTGCAACAGTAATTAAAGTGCCGACAGGAAAGAGAAGGAGGCTCATTGTATCACATGCCAGATCAAAAGAAGGATTTTTTCCCAATGCAGAACTCATATTCAGTATGTAAAATGACAACGGAGACTATCACAGTTAAATGAACTGTGTCGTATTTGAACAATCGTTCCCTAAGCGGTTGCTACAGAATGTATCACCATCTTCCATAATTTTAATGGATAACGCAGCTTATCATACAGCAAAAGTACATAAACCTCCCACAGCATAAAAAACAAGGCACAAATAAAAGAATGGCTCATCAAAAAAGGCGCAGTACCTAGAGACAATATTTTGATTTCACTTTTTGGAAATGGTCAAGGGATACTCCTGAAATACAGATAATGCTTACGTGATAGATAAAATTGCAGTGAAAATGGTCGCATACTATTCCCAATGTAATCTAGTTTAACTTATTTTGGACACAGTGAAGACCTATGCAGCCAAAAAAAAAATTAACTATTTCAAAATGGTAGATTTAAGGGTACCTTTAAGAGAAGCATTACATTCCGGGATAAAAGAAATTGGGCGAATGCCGTAAAACACTTGGCCAAAAAATTACAGAAGAAAGATGCAAAGCAAGATGTGGTTATCGATAAATATATTGATTCTTTAGTAAGAAGTCTTGAGGCCCCTGATGAGGAATCTTCTTAAAATCTTACGTTATTATCTATACATTATTAATAAAGAAGTTTCTGTTGTATGTCAAAAGACTAATTTCAAAATAAAAGTTAGATGTATCAAATTATTATTATTATTATTATTATTATTATTATTATTATTATTATTATTGCTATTATTATTATTATTATTGCTATTATTATTATTATTATTATTATTATTATTATTATTATTATTATTATTATTAGTCAAGCTATAACCCAACTGAGATGGGAAACAAATAAAGAAAAAGAAATAAAGAAATGATATAAAGATAAAATATAAAAATAACAAAAAGACAAATAGTTATTGTATCATTAAAGAAATGTTAAAATCAAATTAATACCAATAAGAAACTGAAAGCGTGTTGATCTGCCAACAAAAAGAATAGAGAGACAGACATTATGAAAAAAAAAAACTTCGGCTCTGGCCTTTTGAGGAAGATAATCTTTCTATAGGTCATCGATTCACAAAGGAGATTACGTAAATATGGGGTGAGAAGCTATACTACGAAGTTGGAAAAAGGGCAATGAGTGTTTTTCGTCATTAGGTACACCTTGACCTTCTTCATAAATTTGACAGAGTAGTCTAAATCATCGGCGAAATAGTCGACCAAGGGGAGGAATAATGTCGGCATGCCCAACCTATCGGCTACTCTGTGGCACCGTCATGGCACATGTATGTGCAGTATGGTGACTATACTATTTTGCTGACATAATATACAATGGCAACCATATTAAATGATAGGTTAAGCTCATATGAATAGTATATATATTTGATCATGCCTTTAAAAAGATATCGCCTTTAAGAATACAAAATTTTCCCGATCGAAAAAGTGATGCCACAAACAAAAAGACAAGCAAGTTGTTTTCGTCCCTAATTCCGGATTTCCTTCGCTAGGACATGCTACAGTTCATTATTGAATAACAAAAATATAATCTTAAGGCTTACCTCAAAAGGGGAAATACAGGAATTTGTTTTAAAAAACATCCATTGCAGATAGAAACACAAGATGAGAAGACTACACGTCTATATGCTAGCAGATTTTTCACGCCTCGTGTTTTAGTAATGTACAACGTTGACCAACTGAGAGTGAAATAGTGCCAAGACTCTGTTATCTGATTTAAAATTTGTTTGGGGTTTTGCTTTCCCCTTCCTTTCATTTATCTTACTCCTAAGTGTACAGCAGAGATTTAATTAAAAATATTAGAAGATGATGAATCAATTCATTAAAAAATAAATACTAATTGGAACATTTCCTCCCATTACACTTTGGCTTATTCTTTTATGGAAGTTCTCACTTGATTCTGTTTTTCTTTTACTGTTATGGAGTTGTCAAACACAGTATGCAGGAATCTTTTTGTAAAGACTTATTGCATGATTTACTCAAAATAAGATTAAAAAGATTTACACATGTACATGTAACTAGTATTTTTACATTACATTTATTTCAGGTTCACAGTCATAAAAAGAGAGGCTGTCATGCATCTACACGCAAACTTAAAGTACCTCCAGACTTCCAGGTAATTGTCCTATGTTGTCTAAAATTTAGCTTTCCTCATTCAGACAATTTTTTTGGTTGAATTCTTATCAAATCTTTAGAAAGACCATCATTTATAAATTTGGAACTCCCATAAAAAAGAAACAATAACTTAGGACTCTCAATAGTGCTTAGTGGAAATGATAAATGTTTACTTACAAAAGTCGATTAATACTAAACCTTAATATCTGTGGTTTGCATGAGCAAAAAATTTTCTTATATGTTGACCAGTCTGATTTTGTGTGAAATTACATGTAAACTTGAATTTGTTACCTAAACCATATTACTCCAGAGTGCCAAGTTTTACCTTTAAATTATTCATCTTTAATCTTTCTTATATCTGAGATTTTGATAGGAAAATTACTGGTAAATCACAATGATAGGTGAGAAAATCCCCAGCTAGCTATTTAGCTGTTTGGAGTAGCAAATGCTGAATCTTATCTTTCCAAAGCGTAACATACTGTATTGCTTAATATATGGTATCTTTTATGTAACACTAGATGTTCTGTGTAAAATAATAATTAATTTGATGACTTCTGTAACCTATAATTCATTGCTATTTTCTCTAAGAAGCCTGAAAAGTTTGACCACCATAAAAGAAAAAATGTTTTTATAACATGATGTCCATGAGAGGAGTGGACATTATTTGTAATTGATATATTGGTTTGTACTTGATACTTTTATTGCGAATTGTTCAATCATGCCTCCTGAATTTGTTTAACTAAGTTTCTTTGAGGAAATGTGAGGTGAATAGCTATGATAGAGTCAGACTGATCACTCCAGTTTGGTTTAGCTCTAGTGTATGAATTCCATCCTGCTTTGTTGCTTGGAACCAGCTCTAGTGTAAGTGTTAGGCTAGCTTGGGTTACTTCTTGAAGAACCAAGGTAGACTCTTTATTTTAAATACTCTATTCAAGATTTATTTACATTTTTGTTCAGACACCAGAATACAAACCTTTCGCTCTTTATTAGATAATATACTTTCGGCGAAGCTGAAACTACCCATGAGACTTTTAGCGAGGTGTAACTACAACACCGCTAGTTAGCGTGGGGATAGGGGGTTAGTACCGAATACCCTGCTCTCACAGACAAACCTGTGTTCTATCGTCACTTTTTACTTTTGGCTCGGTAAGAGTAGACGTTCGTCTCTCTCTCCACCCAATTTTTTAACTGGCCTTTCATTAATTTTCTTTTGTTTTTTCTTGTATATATCTTCACATACTGTACATAGTTTACCACCCCCCCCCCTTGACATTCGTGAGGGTTAGGGACCAGACCCCCTCGTGAATAGGTCAAATTCCCGAATATTTAAAAAGCCATTTAAAAACGCTTGTAACTGCCTATTATGATATAAAAAAATATGTAATAACCTCAAGAAATATCATCATAAACAATTTAGAATAATTTAAGAATAGCTTCAAGACATTTTCTAGAAAAATATACAGAATGTGGTTCATGAATGCCAATTAACAAAATACCATAACACAATTCTTACATACAATGCTATACAATATTTTACTTAAATTATTACAGTTACCCTTACTGTAAAGAGGTACGCTTACTATCATGCATAAACAAACCGTTTTCTTTAATTGGCTCATATTTTTAATAGTTGGTAGTATATTGTACAGTACAATACAATAATACAATAAATAACCTGCCTGGTTTTTTTACACACTTGTATTTTTAAGCTATTTTATTGTATTACCAGAAAGATTTTTTTGATGTTAATACAGTCAGGCCTCATTCTTTGCGATAGTTAGGTTACAGACACAGGCGTGAAAAACAAATTTTTGCGAATAAATTCTGCACTAGGGTGGGCTACCTCCTAACCTAAAAAGTCACTGCTCCTTGCCAGGAGTGGGTGCCAGAGCTGATGATTAACCCAGTAAATACTGCTTAATATTGTTTTAATTTTTTTTTTTTTTTACAACAATTTACAATCATATGTACAGTGTACAGTACATTTGCACACATGTATACTACATAGTGGACACAGAAATGTTACAGTACAGTAATGTGCTAATGTAAAGTTACCGAGTCATCATCATCCCTTTACTGTTCTGTATAACAAAAGTTGTTCCTATCTAGTAATACTGTACTGTAACCTAATACTCACTGATACTGAAGTGTATATTACTGTAATATATGAACAGTAATATTACTACAGTACAGCTTAATTGAACTTACTGTAAGTGTTCAGTGTTTTCGTTCAAGGCTCGTAGCCTACGCTGCTACTCTACAAGCATTACACAACTTCTTATGTGTTGTCTCTTGCGCAGTATGTTATCTATACTTTCTTAAACTAAAATACAGCTTATTTTATAAACTAAAAATGTAAATATCTCGATAATTGTTTCTTTTGAATGAATAAAAAAAAACTATGCATTCGATTACTTTTCAACAGCTTATCTCTCTCTCTCTCTCTCTCTCTCTCTCTCTCTCTCTCTCTCTCTCTCTCTCTCTCTCTATCTCTCTCTCTCTCTCTCTCTCTCTCTCTCTCTCTCTCTCTCTCTCTCTCTCTCTCTCTCTCTCTCTCTCTCATATTCAATTTCGTTTTGGAAGCATTATTGCATTCTAGAGAATAACGATTATTTAAATAGTTAATTGAGCTTTATTAAAATATTTATGTACTTTTTTTTAAATTTTGGGTGTATTTTATCAATCTAAGTATTTTGGGTGCCGTATCTGATCAGCACACAAACTACTTAGATTGATCAAATAAACCCAAAATTAAAACAAAAGCACAAATGTTTTATCAAAGCACAATTAACTATTTAAATCATTGTAATTCTCTAAAATGCAATAATATTTCTGAAACGGAATTGCATATTTATATACAGAGAGAGAGAGAGAGAGAGAGAGAGAGAGAGAGAGAGAGAGAGAGAGAGAGAGAGAGAGAGAGAGAGAGAGAAAATATATTAGTTCTCTCTTATTCAATGTAAGGATGCCAGAAAACTTTCCTCTTTTATATTTACACTATTCCAGTCTATGTGACCTATAATATCCGAAAATTATTGCTAGAATTGTAAAAAATATTAATATTAAGATAAAACAGAAAAAAATGAATAATATAGCTAAGCCATCGCTAAAGGACAGAGAGGGGAAGAGAAAAGGGTCCTGTATCAAGTGTAGAAGAAGGCGGCAGGATTGCCGCCACTTCCACACAAGACTGAAACATTGTTTCAGTATCGGCGCCATCCTAGGCAGCAGAAGAATATCTATTCTTCAGCCTAGGGTCTGCCGAAGCAGGACTAGTCTTCTAGACCGCAGGGGAGAAGGTGGCGGCATCATACTACCACTTCAAGTGTGGTCTAGGGAGGCTTAGCCTCCTATGTCCGCAGCTCTAAGCCGGCAGGGGAGTGACTACTCACCCTGCCGCTAGCAGAAAGACTGAATACTCTGAGGTTCTGTCGAAAACACTAGCCGACATACTCGCTGGCAAGGGTGGAAGACAGAAAACACTAGCCTAGTCAAGCCTGAGTGAACTACTCTATGGCAAGATTAAGATAGGGTTGTCGCCTGTGGCAGCACTCAGAGGGAAGAAGGGATTGCCCTTAAATCTCCACAGGAGACAAGTATCGAGTTATATGATTAATTCTAGGAGATGTACTATCTCCTGTTGAATTGATAAACGGATTTTGAGCGAAGCGAAAAATCTATTTTTGGGTGAGATAGCCATGTCGTCCTGATGGAAGGTTCCTTCAGTAGCTTCCTAAGTGTATATATGACTACAGTAGATATTCTCAGAGAATTAAACTAAAGGTTTCACTGAATTCTAACTTCTGGCGCGAGTACCCATAAGGTTTCCCTTTAGGATATCGTATAATAACGGGACGTATGCTTGACACGCCACACAGCTATCTGCACCCCACATAGCGTTTACGCTTCGAGGGGGAAGTTGGTGGCAAGTTATGGGAGGAGCCGTTACAAACTTCTCCTCCTCCGTTACTGTTACGGTACTCGGATGACGTCATAAACGACGCCATGTTGGCCGCCATCTTGGTTCATGACACAGTAAAATTGGGAGGGGCCTGCCAAGGCCTAAAATAGAGAAAATGGCGGGTTCATCAGGACGACATGGCTATCTCACCCAAAAATAGATTTTTCGGTTCGCTCAAAATCCGTTTTTTGGGCTTAGGCCATGTCGTCCTGTTGGAAGTGTACCAGTGAATTAATGTATCGTGGATTTTTCCCTTTTAGTAGTGCCTTCGACTTCTAAACAATATTCCTTTGGTCTAATGACCACAGAGACCTTGTGACATTACCGGTATATGTCACCTCAAATAAACATGTGCTATGTTACCGCTTCCTGTCCCCCCAGCAGGGATGAGTCCTATTGGACTTATGGAAAGTCTCGAAGTTACTTGATAAAGAAACTCGCCCAGCATCAGAAGTACCTGCCGGTCCCAGAGCCAGATAGAAGATAAGGTAAGTACAACGTGTTGGAACAAATTACCTTAGTCTAGATGAGTTTGTATAAATGAAGGAACAATAGTATTTCATTGTTCAGATATATTTACATATTATAGAGGGAATTAAAACTCTCAAACAGTATTTTATTACAATATTAGGGCGAAATACGACGCAAGAGTAAAGCAAATTCTTGTATTTGGGCTTAAATAAGAATTAGCATACATGAAAGTAATAAATGTAAATTGTAATGGAATGCAAATCAGTTACATAGACTTGGGACATTAATAGAAATAGATGTGGTATCTGAAAAGGAAAACTTGCCATCATACACGTTAATTCCATAGGAATTATAAGTCTTTCTAGAATGTCTTATATGCACTTCATGTTAGGAGCATGTGGCACAAGTGTTTTAGTCTATGTGACTTCACCTTAGTATAAGAACAGTCCGTAGTGTCACTTGGTGGCACTATTTTCACTATGTTGCGCACTAGGGTCAACACAGACACCCTTAGAGTTAAAGTCCCAAATAACTCACTGTTCATCGCAGCACTAAGCAGCAGGTTTTAACACTACCTGCAGCTACCACGAAGCGTTTCAATTCGTGCGCCTGCTTCACATAGTGTTTGAAAAACACTCTTGAAGACTTCCAGCCTGTGAATGAACGAAGACTTTCTAAGTCCAGTGACTGGAAGAAATTCAGGGAAGAGGCAACTTTCCTGGGATCGTGACCTGCGGGTGTACTGTCAGGATCCGCTCTGCGAATAAAGTAGGTGATCTTCGCCCTTGGTTGTTTGAGTGACAAATCAGAACCCGATGTTTCCCCTTTAAAGAGCTGTCCTCCACCGAAGTCCGAAGTTCTTCGAAGGTAGACCTTTAGGCTCTCCACTGGGCACAGAGAGATATCCTCCTTCAGAGGGCAGATTCTCCAGGGACCCCACCTTTTGGTGGGTAGCTCATTCTTGGGGAGAAACGTTGGGTCAGGAAAGAGGGTGAGCTCGCCTGTTTCTGCGAACTGGATCTGGCTTTCTTCCCTTGATAATGCCACAATTTCACTGACTCTAGCCCCCAAGGCGAGAGCAAATAAGAAAATCACTTTGAGTCAAATCTTTCAGAGGGCAAGTTTCATTGTCCAAACTTGAGGCAAAATGGAGCACCTTGTCACGAGACTAGGAGATGGGTCTCGGCGGGGATGCGGGTCTGATTCTAGCACATGCCTTCGGCAACTTGTTGAAGATGTCACTAGACAGGTTTATTTGGAAGGCATATAGTAAGGGTCTTGTCAGGGACGATTTGCAGGTGGAAATCGTGTTGGCTGCCAAGCCTTGTCCATGAAGGTGAATGAAGAAGGACAAACAGAAATCTATTGATATTTCTGTAGGATTTCTAGCCTTGACAAAGGACACCCATTTCTTCCAAGATGACTAGTGTTGCCTTCAGGTAGATTTTGTTTTATATTCCTCTAAGAAGTCTAAGCTTTTCTTCGAGATCCCAAACCTCTTCTTGACGGCTAGGGAGAGAAAATCATGAGATGAAGGTCTCGGGTTTTCTTCGATGAAGCGAAGACAGTCGACTTCTGAACTTGTTGGGTTAGAACTGGATCCGGCAGGGGAATTAGCTAGGGTTGTAACTCCAGGATCAATGGGAACTAGTTGCTCCGGGGCCACTTGGGGGCCACTAGGGCCGCTATTCCTTGGAAGGATCTCGGCTTGGTGAGGACTTTTAGCAGAAGGTTGGGTGGAGGGAACAGGTAAATCTTGGTCCATCTTTTCCAATCCAGGGACATGGCGTCCACCGCTTCCGCTCAGGGGTCCTCGTATGGGGCCACGTAGCAAGGAAGTTGTTTGTTGTCGCTCGATGCGAAGAGGTCGATCTGCAGTTCCGGGACTTCTTGGGAGATGAAGGAGAATGAGTCTGCATTTAGGGACCATTCTGACTCTATCGGGGCTGTCCTGGATAGAGCATCCGCTGTCACGTTGCGGAATCCTTGTAGGTGAACTGCTGAGAGGTGCCATCTTTTCTTCTCCGCAAGGCAGAAGATGGGCAGCAACACTTGGTTGAGTTGGGGCGATCTTGAGCCCTGACGGTTGAGACATCTGACCACGACGTCGCTGTCCAGGGTCAGTCGAATGTGGACTGAGGGACGTGGAGACAGCCTCTTTAGGGTGAGAAGAACTGCCATGGCCTCCAAGATGTTGATGTGAATCATCTTGAATAGGGGAGACCATGTTCCTTGAACTTGACGCTGATGGGAGTGACCCCCCCATCCTTCTAGCGATGCGTCCGTATGGATAACGACCGAGGGAGGCGGTAGTTGAAGAGGTACCAAGCTTTTAAGGTTCTTTGCCTCCGACCACGGCTTGAGGAGTGATCGTAGTCGAGTCGGCAGAGGTCTCTTGAGATCTCTTCGAGCGTTTGATGCATATCTTCTCCAGACTCCCGATGCATGTTTTAGTTGTGCTCGTAGCACTGGATCTGTCACTGAAGCAAACTGAAGGGAGCCAACTACCCGTTCCTGTTGTCGTCTTGAAATCCGTTTGGATTTGAGGAGTGTCTTGACAGATCCTGCTATTTCCTTTCTCTTCTTTAGTGGAATGGAACGACGGTGTGACTGAAGGTCCCAATGGATTCCTAGCCGTTGGAACTTCTGAGCTGGAGAAAGTCTAGACTTTTTGGTGTTGATCATGAAGCCCAAATGTTCCAAGAATTGGATTACCTTTGTGGAAGCTTGCAGGCATTCTTCTTCTGATGCTGCCCACACCAGCCAATCGTCCAGGTAAGCCATCACCTGGGCGCCTTGTAAGCGTAGCTGTTGAACGATCGTCTCTGCGAGCTTTGTGAATATCCTTGGGGCTATGTTTAGCCCGAAGAGCATGGCTCTGAAGGCGTACTGTCTTCTTTGATGCCTGAATCCTAGGTAGGAGGAGGTCTGGCGATTCATTGGAATGTGCCAGTAGGCGTCTGCCATGTCTATTGAGACTGTGTATGCCTTTTGAGGCAGTAGGGCTCTTATGTGTAGAAGAGTCAGCATTTTGAACTTGTCGTTCACTATGAGCTTGTTGAGAGGGGACAAGTCCAGAATGACTTTGAGTTTGTCGGAGTCCTTCTTGGGAACACAGAATAGTCTTCCTTGGAACTTGGTGGACTTTACCCTCTTGATCACCTTCTTGTTTAAGAGTTCTTGGACGTATTCTTCCAGAACGGGGGTGAAGTGTTGGAAGAATTGGTGGAAAGCTGGTGGTGGTGTTACCCAGCTCCACCCTAGACCGTTCCTGATAATGTTGTGAGCCCAGGGATCAAAGGTCCAACGATCCTGGAAAAGGCGGAGTCTTCCTCCCACCGGAAGCATCTCATTGCTTCTGGTTGCCCGAGGGTTTACCACCTCTGCCGCTTGCTCCCTTTCCTCCTTTCCCTCTGGAGGGACGCCGAGAGGAGTCTCTGCCGATGCCTCTACCTCTGGGACGAAAGGTAGTCGATTGGCTTTCGTAGGCGGGCGTGAAGGCTGGTGACTGAGTCACCACCGGCTGGGGTACCAGTTGGAAGGTTTGTTGGGGCTGACCCACCAACTGGGGAGCAGCGGTTGACGGAAACTGGCGTTTAGCCTGACGCTGCTGAGGTCTAGGCTTGTTGGATTTCTTCTTCGGTTGGGGGCCCTCATCCTGAGAAGATTTCCTTTTACCTGACCTGCCCCACTTTTGGAGAAGGTTCCGGTTCTCCGTGGCGGTCCTGTCAACGATCTCTTTCACGAGGTCATTGGGAAAGAGATCTTTCCCCCAAATGTTGGAGGAAATCAGCTTCCTTGGTTCGTGTTTGATGGTGGCATTCGCAAACACGAACTCTCTGCAGGCTCTCCGTGCCCTGATGAAGCTATAAAAGTCCTTTGTCAGGGTAGCAAGGTGGGTCTTGGCCAAGACCATGTAGAAGCCTGTGGTCCGTTGTTCCCCAGCCATCGTCTCCATTTGCACCTGGAGGGAAAGGGAGGCGGCCAGCCTCTCTTTCGTGTTCTGCTCCCGACGAAGAAGATATTCGGAGAGCTTAGGGAGGTTTTTGTTGAACTGACGTCCAGCGATGTCGGCCTCCAACTTTCCCACAGAGAAAGTTAACTGGATGTCTTTCCAGTTCTTGTCGTCAGGGGGTAGGGCAAGGGAGAGGGGCCTACATTCCTCCAATGTAGGGCAGGGTTTTCCTTCCTCCACCGCCTTCAACACTGCTAGGAGGGACTTCTCCGCGAAGGGGAAGACCATGGTGGTAGGAGCAAGAAAAGACGGGTGTTTCTTGCTCAGGGCCGGCACCTTGGAGTTGGTGTAGCCCTTGTCCTTCAGACAACCGGCTAGCAGAGATTGAGCCTTTGCGTGGTCAAACACAATGACCTCTTTAGGCTCGGTTTCTTCCTTGGAAACGGGTTTGGACTTGAGGCGAATGTAGCAGTCCGGATATGCTTCGAAGCTAGGCCAGAATTCCACCTCTTCAAGGGGGACGGCGCCTAGCTAGTCGTTTACGAATATCCTGCCGCTAGTGATAGGCATGTGCTCTGCATGCCTCCATGGGTTTGTCACAGAGCAGGCTGGAAGGTCCTTCACGGTGATCTTCCTCTGGGGTTGCTTCGTTAAACGAAGGATTTCCTTAATGAAATCCTCGTCCCTCTGGTGGAGTCTCACATCAAGGTCCGCAATCAAGGCTTGGAAATTATCCACGGGTGTGTCCGCTCTTGTGGGCATAGGAGTGGACGATGTAGAGGGGACTAGTTCTGAGATGACTACGGAAGTGATAGAGGGTGTAGGGGCACCTTCTTCTTCGGAGTCAGGAGCCTCTGTAGGTTCCTCTTCTCGACCCTCGGGGTCCTCTAGGTGGTATCCGACACCTCTGACATCCGCTCATCATCATCAAGGTGGATGTCCTGGAGTGCGTCCGAAACGTCTGGATCAACCGGCAGTTGGACACAGGGGATCTCCAGTTTGGGGATGACGGCCTCTGCAGATGCCTTAGGGAAGAGCAAAGCTCTCATCTTCTCACTAGGGAGATAGGGCCCCGTGGCATTCTTCTGGAAACCACGCACCCACTTGCGTAGTTTCTCGCGAGCGATGTCCCTGGCCTCCGCTGACGGGGGAGACTCGAACGCCTCGTTGAGCAGGTCCTTGCAAACTGTGCAAACCTGCGGGTCCCAATATCGCAGAGATCCTTGGGTGACGGAGCAGCTGGCGTGGGTTCGGCACGCCAGGTGGCCGTAGAAGTCACGGGGCCGAACGCTGCAAAAGGCGCTCTCACACAGGATGTACTCCTCCTGTAAAGAAGAAAGGGGTACATGAGTATTTGGAAGTCTATAACATTGACTTAAAGTAATCTTAGATTAGTCTTAAAGTAATCTTAATTACAGTATAAGATTCCTTTCCAAGTGTAAGCTTAGGATAGGTAAGCTGGAAATGAAGCAGGAAAGACACATACTTGTGAATCCCGCCCAGCCAATTGCCGCGACCTTACACCACTACTAACTAGGGCTTTCATTCGAGTAAGCCCTAAGGGGGAAGTTATCCAGTAGGGATAGAGTAGCACAGCTAGTACTTCCTCCGGGGTATTAGCAGTGGTGAAAGGGAGAGAGCTGAGTTCATTCAGCATAGTGAAAAAGGGGAAATAATTATCCCCAATTCGAATAAGTCCCAGCAAGGGACTGCGCATGGATGCACAGAGTATGCTAGAAAGTATTTACTGCATAACTATACACCATAGTTTTCTGTCTAGGGTATGTACTATACCATAGATGTACTGGCTATCGTATACTGCCATACAATAGACACTGCCGGCGTATTGCCGGCAGGGTAGAGTAAGGTGACAGTCCACTTTCGTAATATGAATTAGGTGGAGCCGGCAACCTGCCAACGCGTCGGAGGCACACCAGGCGCCGGCGAGTCTCCGATTGAGGGTAACTCCTTCCAGCCATCAGTCTATGTGACGGGGAAAGGGAGACAACCTCAAGAATTGATGGCAAATCGCCGACATGTCCGGCAGTCGGCAGGCAACCGGCTGTAGGTACTCCAACCCTAACATCAATCTATAGGACAGAGAGGAGACCTAGGCTAAGCTGTCGGCTGTTGCGGGTAGAGTTGTGCGACAGTGGACTGGCACTTGATTAAGAGAGAGAAAGCATAGAGGAAGGAAGAGGGAAGGGCTGCAGCTCACTACCCTAACCTCGCCTTCCTCGAGAAGGAGGGTTCAAATGGAAGGAAGAGTATGATCAGGCTTCCATCCAGCCGCAACTAAGCCTGCAGTCAGCTAGGGTTGCGGATGGCAGTCCAAGGGAGGACCGAAGAACACTCTAAGATAGCAGGGAGGTCTTCCGCCGGCAGACCGACCTGTCGTTATGCTATCCCATAGTTCAACTATATGCGGGAAGCTTAGCAGTTCAGACTAGCAGGCGAAAGGACCGGGCCGACCCCACAACCCGCCGGCACTCGGTCGAGTTGTAGGACGGTGGACAGAGGTGCGATGGCTAGGCCATCACCAAAGGACATAGGAGGAGGGGAAAAGGGTCCTGAGAAGGAGTGCGGGGGTTGGTGTGAGCCTTCCCCAACACTCTAAGGGGGTTCTGTTTCAGTACCGGCACTATCAAAGGTATAGGAAGAATTCATTCTCCAGCCTAGGGTAGGTTAGTACAGTAAAAGAAAGGCATGGCCGTGCCGTCCCAAACTATAAAGAAACAGAATTCCAGGGCCTGCCTAACCTAGGCTAGGGGAAGCATATCCCCTAGCCCGGAGAAGGCAGGTGTAGGACAAGTCGCTAGGCCACAGGGAGGAAGGGTCGTAACCCTACCAGGTGTGGCCTAGGGGGGAGGGCAGCCCCCCCCCCCCCCTTTTGCCATCCAGCGGAGACCAAAAGGAGAGTTCATTCACCTAATGGGGTAGCTGGGGGAAAACGACTGATACTCTGAGGTTCTGACCCCAACTCAAAGCTCATGAACTATGGCTCTGGGCAGGGAAAGAAAATCCTAGCCTAACCTCTCATGAATACGATTCAAGGTAAGGAGGGCTAGGATGTAGCCTAGGCTACCTCAGAGGGAGGAGAGATTACCTTAGTGGAAAGGTAACCCGGGAGGTGTAAAAGTATACAAAAGCCCTAAGCCATAGGTTAGGGGCAAGGGAATCGACTACCAAGATCATCAAAACCCCTTGTATACTTTCTAGAACTAGAAAAACCCATGTGCAATCACTGAATCTTATATGTATAAATGCCTAATATCTTCATTTCATAGATTAACACTAGGAACACTAATTATATCTTGCATGAAAGTAAACTAAAACGACTAGGCTATCGAGCTTAGGGTATGGGCTAGCAACTCTAGCGTCGTAAATTCTGCTACCTACACTCGCCGAAAAAACAAATACTATCGCATAATATAACTAATTCCTAGCAATGAAGACTAAATAACTAATACTGATAATTAGTGAAGAAACCAGGAAAGTTGTTCTGGCTAAATAAATAAAGCATGCGAAGCGAACAACAGCGTCAGGACACCACCGGTTTAGGCAACAGCTCCGCCATAAAACACAGTATTTAAAGATAAAAAGGCGTTACTTTACGGCCAGAGCTGATTTATACAATATAAGAATTTGGTACTCAACTTTCCAGGGGCAGAAGAGGCTGAAGATTGCGGCATGCTGGTAAATAATATCAAACAACTGGGAAAAACACCTGGTAATAGACGCTACAAGAGAAGGAATGGAGAAGGCGCGCGGTTATGACGTCAACCAACATGGCGTCGTTTATGACGTCATCTGAGTACCGTAACAGTAACGGAGGAGGAGAACTTTGTAACGGCTCCTCCCATAACTTGCCACCAACTTCCCCCTCGAAGCGTAAAGGCTATGTGGGGTGCAGATAGCTATGTAGCATGTCAAGCATACGTCCCCTGTTATTATACGATATCCTAAAGGGAAACCTTATGGGTACTCGCGCCAGAAGTTAGAATTCTGTAAAACCTCTTAGTTTAATTCTCTGGGAATATCTACTGTAGTCATATATACCCTTAGGAAGCTACTGAAGGAACCTTCCATCAGGCCAACATGGCCTAAGCCCAAAAAAACAATACACGAGGGTAACCGGGGATAATGAAAGTATACTAAAGCGCATAGGCTAGGTACCCTAGCGCAGGGCGATATCTCGGTTACCTAAATCACTGAAACTCTAACGTATACGATCGACATAAGGAAGAGGAAATTTGTATGCATAATATATCTTAACTAGTATAATTGTGCCTAAATAGCTTTCATAATTTATTAATACTATTACCACCGGGAATGTCGTTCTGCTAACTAAATAACAAATGCATAACAAATGACAGCACCCATGGCGCCTCCAGTGACTGGCCAAGCTCCAAAACACATTAAATTAAGCTAATTTTTCTGTGAAGCAGGAGCTAAAAATTATACACTGTAGAGACTAAATACTCAACTTTCCAGGGGCAGAAGCAGCTGGAGATTACATATTAAGTCCTCTCAATAACAATCAAAAACGTTAGATAACAGGGAAAACCAGTGTGCGCAATCGCTACTGAAATAGGATTGAGCACCATCTTGGATACTCGTAATAGTACGGGAAGAAGGGTAACCTTGATAACTGCTCCCCTTCAGTTTAGCCACTTTCCCCCTCGAAGCGAAAACGCTATTCGAGGTGAAGATTGCTTTGTGTCGTATCAAGATATACGTCCCCTGATTTTATGCGATATCCTTAAGGGAAATTTTAAGGAAATTCGCGCCAGGAGTTAGAATTCTGGAGACCTATAGGTCAATTCTCTGGGAATATCACTGTAGCCAAATATCCCTTAGAAAGCTACCAATAGGAACCTTCCATCAGGACGACATGGCTTGAGCCCAAAAAAGGATTATTTTACTTGAATGGACCGGCTTAGAGAAGCAAAGGAAATGAAGAGTTGAATGGTCATGTGAAAAGTTACTATGGAAAAACTTCTTTTGAATTATCTGAGGCTTGCTACTTGATTCATAACATCCTCTAGATCTTTTTTGGACCTTGAAGGTGTAGTATATGACAAAACTGGCACTTTCAGTAGGCATTCCACTTAAATTGTTATTTTAGTAAATATATGCAGTAGTTGATAGGTTTTGATGAAACTTTTTATAACTCAAAACCCTTTCAAATTCATTATTTGTGTATTGTATCCCCCCCTCTAACACTGGAAATTTCACAGCCTTGTCTACAAACTACACACAATATGAGGCGAGTTAGTGATGCATAACTCGATTTCAAGTGGTTCTTGTGTTAACCACCATATTTTTCTAAAACTGGTCGAACAATTTTTATACTTGGAGTGTGGACAAATATATGACGGATGGCTTTGTAGGAAAATCAAAAACTTTATTTATTTACTTTTTTTTTTTATTTATTTTTTTTTTGCTGATAATCTCTACCATGGCACTTAATGTTTTATTTTTTTTTTTTGGTATGCAGATGCTTGCTGATCACTGTGGATCCATCCCTCGAGTGTACATGGAACTTTTTGCCGTGGTCTGCATAGAAACATCACATTATGTTGCTTTTACCCGTTGTGGTTCTGGGGCAGATGCTACTTGGTGTTTCTTTGATTCTATGGCAGATCGTAAAGGTAAGAGCATGTGTATCAGCATGAATTTCTTTAGCTGCTAAGTTACCTCATAAATTATATGTAGGGACACAATGGTATGTTTATAACAAATGTGGGATGCAAGTTAAGGTGTCACACCTCGCCAGCTGTCTAAAATGAAATTGGTGCTCTTAAGTGCAACCCAGCTTTTTCAGGCATTTTATATACTGTACTGTACTGTAGTTTAAGTGTTTTACATTGCTGTTAATTTATATTATTTTAACAATTGGAATTTTGCTGCATTAAATAAAATTAATTAAAGCTAGAGTACAAAATTGCAATCATTGTAGCTCAAGAGTTGTATTTATTTAAATACAGGATTTTTTAATCATATAGTATTGCAGAATTTTATATAGTAGATTTTCATCTTCATTTTGAATAATTTAAAAAGAAAATTATATCTTAATCAGGGGAACAGCATGGGTATAACATACCAACTGTCGTTGAATGTGGCGACTTGATGCAGTGGGTTGGGGAGGAGGGAAGCCAGATGCTTCATGCTGTTACTGATAACAAGGCCTTACCTGATTTACCTCGTCGACTCTTATGTGATGCTTACATGTGTTTCTACATGAGCCCAAAGGTGATGATGTATAGGTAAGCCACTGATGTGCTGATCATGCTACAAGTATTGAATGACCTAGATTCAATTTTGACAAATATACTGAATAATGAATATATATAGAAATTTTAAAAGTTTTATTACTTTTAAGTTCCACTTATGCAAGAATTATTAGGTCCTGTTCATCGAGTGCTTGGCAGAATATACCGACTCAATTTGTTTTTGGGTCATCTACAGAGCATGAATGAAAACAAATAAAATAGTACCGGGACTCAATTGTTTAAAGATGAAGTTTGAATTACACAATGTTTTATTCATTACAGCGTAATAAATTTCAAATGCACGCTGTATTGGTTTTAATTGAGGTGACCAAAAAAGACAATGTTCTAACTATACATTAGACTGAAACTAATTATTTTTATGAACCTCCCCTGATGTTAACCTGGATCTTAAATTTTGGTAAGACTTACATTTCTCAGTGTATGGAAAAACGTATCCTCAATGATAAAAAGAATGATACTGTATGTATATTATTAGGCTTAAATGATATGTATACTTTTTATCAATTCAACCATGCCACCAAGTCAAAATAGTACACCATGTGGTTATAAAGTAATTTTGATTTCAGGAGAATTATAAGTAATATTTAAATAGATTTGTAATGTTGTAAAGAATACTATAAAATGTTAAATTTTGAGAGTTTACTGCTTGATAACTATACATCTTGGCTAAGTACTGAGCTAATTTTGAGCTTTTTAATGCTATGGTTTTAAAACCTTTATTGCTCTCTTTTGTATCCTGGTTTTTAGTCCTTTTACATAGTGATAAAGAAAAATTCAGTTCCCCTGTGTCTAAAAGATAATTTTCATTCATGTGTGAATTACAGTGCAGTAGCAGGTTGATGAAAATAATAAGAAACGTGGATTATTGTTCCATAGACTTTGGTAATACTGTTTAGTACTAGTTATTCATCAGAAGGTTCAGAAAAGCATGGAATTAAGCGCAGTGAAAATGATCTGTACCAGACAAGAATTTGGATAGAAAGTCTATAACAGAAGTGACTGAAGCAAGCTTGTAACATGCCTAGCCCTGTGCAGGAAATAACCAAACAGAAAAACAGGAATGATAGTCGGGATCGTAGGCGTGAGCTTTCCAGCTTTAAATATGGGTACTAGTGACAAGATATTCAGGGTGGCTGAAGTTGGAAGCAAGTATTAATAGTTTTTCCATCTTGATAAGTTTCCCACGGCCACTTGATGATTTTCATGTGTATAGATTTTATATATTGACTATAAATTGAAGGGTATTATTTATATTTAAACATTACTGTTGATTCTATGAATGTTCAGATCCTTAAATAAGTACCATAGTATTTTGAAGGATTCATATACTTTGCTTAAGTTAGATTGCTAGAATACTGATTTCAAAATTTTTCCAAGCTGAAATACACAGCAACAACATTAGCCCTTAGATATATTAACTTAGTTTTTGTGGCTATAATTGACAGTGAATTGAAAATCTATCCAGGCCAGAGTGAAGGAAAGTGGCTTTTATTTGCTTAATTTTGAATTTTCATTTTGCCTATTGTTGTTAGAATCATCATATACAAATACTTTAGGTAGTTAATACTTCATAAACCAGCTGTTTGTATAAAGAAGTCAGTTCAATATAATGTTAAAAACAAATCCTTAGGATCATCTATACGAGTTATTTTGACTTGGTGGATGATTTGAAGTGTCTGATAATAATACAGTAATGGTAATAAAGATAAATTTATTCAGTCAGGAAATGTTTTAAAGTTTTTCTTTAATTCATGTAGTTTAGATTTCCCTTTATGAAGAGCTAATCTGTTGTACCCCCTAAAAGAGCTGGATTGTCTCTGTTGTCTGGTATTATATAACTATAATATTGACCTGTTAGCTCTCCTGGAAGAACTTTTCTCCTCCTTCCCCTCTTTGAGTATTAGTAACAAAGCATAGCATGATATAATGCTTCCATTTCTTACTCCTGTTATGCAGGAGATTTACTGAACCTTCTGAATTCAATGTAAATTTGTATTATAATATCACGTCATCTGTTACTCACAGGAAAATCCTAGCGCAAAGGTTGAATGTAATGGTTTTGTGAGGGTGATAATTTTTAGTGTTTCATTTTACATTTTAGTGTCACTAGCATATCTTTATGTTTACTAAAATTCATGTGCTGTATTGTACTTGGTAAGCTGAATTGTCACTAGATGGTAAAAAATGTTATCCAGTACAGTATTGATTTATAAATTGTAACTTTGAAACAATGAGATATCTATATTTCAGATGATGAAGCATAAAGAAATCATAGATTCTCTTCCTTTTTATTGTGAATTACAGTTAGTGACAGATTATTTCTAGATTAGTTTTGTGAATATAAAGTCCGGTTTATAGAGGCAAGGGTTGTGTTTTTTGTTTTGAAAAATGTATACATTTTTGTGAAACACTGTTCAAGAAAACTTGATGTCTACAATAATGAAAGGACAAGTTTTCTTTTGCAGTTGTTTGTTTCTTTTGAGCTAAATAGAGAGAGGGATTATCATGTAAGTTAATTCTGCTCAGATTATCAGTACGTTGATTTGATCTAGTAGCGAGAATAAATAATATGAAGGATGCGTAGTATTATTTTATTGGAGGTTTAACTCCTACATCAAATAGTAGTCAGTGTTAGGTGTAAAGTATTATTTTTTTAGAAACATTAAGTCAATCATATCTGTTAGGTGTACTTTATATTTTAGAGATTTTGGTTTACATTGACGCTGATCAGGAAAGGAAATTTCAGGGCCTTGTCAAAAGACAAGGAATGTTCATGAAGCTTTAAATTCTCTCATAAAAGTTTGCCTGAAGAGAAATACAAAATTATGAGGCCTTGAAAATTTTATATAAAAGTTGAATCTTCTTAGCAGAGCATTGAAAAATAGACCACTTGTAGATTTTATATGGTTACGAGGGAAATAAAATTGTTAAATATACTTCGTATCAAATCTCATGCTAATAATTATCATACGTTGCAGAATAATTCATCAGGGATAAATGTATTTATGTTCTTTTAAGGAAAGTTGTGATCATTATAGAAATGTATAAACCACTACTGTATTTTTAATTACAACGAATTTTTTCATCATTATCCCTTATTTAAAGCTTTTGAGATGTCAAGCATCTGAATACCGACAATTTTGTCACAGAATTGTTCCAGTGAACTATTGCAATAATTTTCATGTGTTATAAAGTTGCTTATCTGATATTGTGCCAAAAAGGTGTAAAGATCTGGAATGTAAATGCCGTTGATAGTTTATTTTGCTACATACTGGATTAGATGAACAAAAATAAAGTTCTGAAGTTAGAGGATATTGTGGTTATTGTTAAGAGAAATTGAAATGTACTGTAAATAGATATATTTTTTGACCTATTGAAAACCTGTTGAAATGAAAAGTTGTTTGAATTTATCATATGATATTGTACAGGTATTTTGTGAATTCAAAGGCATTTTTTTGTGATAGAATAGTTTTAGCTATCTCATGTTTCAATTGAATTCAGTAATAGTCGCTGAATAAAATATTGTACTTAATCATGCATATTTGAAGAATGATTTGCATTGTTGAATATTTGTCAATGTTTGGTCAGTATATCAAACGTAGCATCAGGCTTATTTTTGTTGTTGAAGAAAAAAATATTTGCATTAATGTTGCATGTGAATATTATATATTATTGCTCCAAAATTTCTTGAGTCATTTCAACATTTGATTTTATGGACCAAGACGACTTGAGGTCGAGTGAGGTTTCTTAGTTTTTCTTATATGT
The DNA here is from genome assembly GCF_036898095.1 of Palaemon carinicauda. Classification (NCBI taxonomy): domain Eukaryota; kingdom Metazoa; phylum Arthropoda; class Malacostraca; order Decapoda; family Palaemonidae; genus Palaemon; species Palaemon carinicauda. Next base: position 28,840,987 of record NC_090755.1, on the reverse strand, counting down.
TAACTGAATGTTTTGTTTGTGTAACTTTGCAAGTTTCAAGCTTTAATTTTTGTAGTTCAGAAAATGTATGCTTAGAGAAAGCTGACTTTTATATGCAAAGTATAGCAATACAGTACTGTACAGAGGCAATCTTTGCTACATCATAATAATGGTTATGACATTTATTTTGCAACATATTTCAGGTAATTATTTTTATTTTCTTCATTCTTATTTGTGTTATACGGTATAATAAATATAGGCTACACTTGGTTGTGATTATTTTTTTTGTAAGTCAGTCTAGTTTACTTTTACCATGTCTTTTATGTTTCACCGTCATTTTGGGGGCAAGTTTATTTTAATATTTTTGTTCAGTTGTAAACAGTAGCTTGTAATACTATTTATTAAATAAATAACCAAAGACTTGATGTTTAAGTTACAGTGATAAGAGTAATGGCAAACTTATTTTAAATTAGGTTTTTCCACTTGTATACTTGAAAGTATCAGGAGGATGAACATACTTTACAGTTTAAAAGATGAGATAGCTTTTCTGTTTTGAGTGTAACTCAGTGTTCGTAGTTATTTTGCTTCAAATAACAATTCAAAATTTAACAGATCATTTTGTGTTTCATTTTGCAAAATTATATTTGAGAAGCAATCTAAGTTTTCTCACAGACACTGCTGTACTACCAGTAAATTATATTTATATTTGTAAACAAATTGCTATATGTATAACTTCCATTATTTTTATTTATTTTGTTGTGAAAGATTGTGAACTTTTAGATAAATGTATTGAGAAAATATTGTGTACCAAATGATAGGCTTACTTTCTCAAAAAGAAACCATTTTATGGTACATGTGCTTTAATCTACTAGTAGTGGAAGTAATCACTAAAAATTGAAGATAGTCTGATGGTTAGTGGTGTGATGGTTTGTGAACTATATAGTGTGAAACCACCAGCTGATTTCTCATAACTAAACATGTGCGCACAATTCTACTGGTCTAACTTTGGAGCAAGTGTTCTGGACTTTTTTTCTCAATATCATTCTCCATCAATATTTGCCATTTTCAACTTAAATTTCTCAGTGGTTGCTATCACTGCTTGTTATTTCAATATAATTGAGGTAAAATTCTTGTGTTTACCATTTTTTACACCATAAGTTGTAGATTTTTTAACTGGTTTTAAGGTGATTTTTAAGGTACTGTAAAGTTTAAAAAAAAAAATTTGTTGATTTGATTTGAATGAAGCCCATTTTTTGTATACGCTTTTAACAAATCACTACCCAGATTACATACTGGTCAATGATTGGTCACAACCTTATTTCGATTAAGTTTAGTCGTCAAGAGGTATTCTTACAAGATTTAAGGCATATTTTTGGTGGTGCTAGTAGGTATTTACCTCTTGTTAACTGACCGACTTATCTTAGTCTTGATGTCTTTCCAGTCTTGATGCCTTTCCAGTTGAACTTATTAAACGGTAAATGCATTTCATAGTCATCTTATTTTGTTATTGCTAAACACTAGTATGTTTTAAGAAAGCTATTACACTGCCGTGAACCTCATCCTCATATTAATATTTAATATACTGCCAGCAACACTTCCTGTGGCATATCTTGGCTTCTTGATCATCAATACCAAATGACCATGTCACTGTTCCATAGATTAATTTAGCTAGAGTTCACCTGTGATCTTAACTAGCCCAAAGGTAACACTTGCTCCCTGATTATCACCTATTATGTTACGCAAATCAAAGATTGCAAATTTTGATGTTACTCTATCACGCACATTAAATTTATTCGCTGATGTATGTCAACCAATTTCACTTTGGTCATTACTTACCACTGGAAAATAAATGACTGTCATAATATCTGCCATCTTTGCTACACAGATTGAAGGGTTTGAATTTGTTTAAGAAATGCATCTAATTTCTTATCAAGTTGTTGTTTTCCAGTCTTCCAAAATTATAATTATAATCACTTGCCGCATGCTAAAGTGTTATTCCTTCATTTCTGTGGTAGTGTACCCTCTATGGTAGCCAATTCAGGTACTCAATTCAGTAATTATATCAATTTGGATTAAAGCACATGTATGGTTTTCCCTATTTGCAATCATTTGCCTTTGCAAATTATTTATATTTGCTTCATTATCCATTGCTTCATACTATTTTCTACTTCATTGCCACTTGTCATTTTCTTGATAGCAAATCAGTAATGTTCCAATTGCAATGTTGATTAATAGTTTAGACATGGAGAATGTATGTATGGAATTTTAATATGCTTTGTCATAATAAATGGTTTGTATAGAGGTTTTAACTGCAGAATGTTAAGTTCTCCAAAGATTTTAGAATACAGATAAATGTTTGTACAGAGTAAAGATGTTTTGATAATGAACCTGTACAAATCCATTTTATCAAAGTTAATCCTCCATTAGTGATTTTCTTCTAGTCAGCATTACCCTTTGAAGTTTATTTGGTATTACCTCCTATCTTACAATGCCTTCAAGTATCAAGAAACAAGGTAGCAAAATGTATTGTATTGGAAAGTTATGAATATTAATATCTTCATTTTGCTAATAAACTTATGAAATATATTGTTTTTTATGGTGTATGACAACCCTAATTAATTTCCCAAGCAGTGATTTTCAAGGATCACTTTCACAGTATCACCTAATATTTCCATCTCGTAAGGGTTAGGATCCGTGCACCTCTCACAGTTATAGCCTATTTCTTATAGTCCAGTCAGTCTGGTTATATATACACCACAAACTGCAACAGAAACAAAACCATTTTTTCTCCCTCATGTTGTGCTACAAAACAACATGCTAAAAATCAAGCAAAATCTATGTGGTGGAACAGTCTCAAATTTAAGGATTTCTGATAACTAAATTTAACCAAATTTTGCGATAACCGATCTTCAGTGTTTATGCAACATAAGCTACATCACATCAATAATGTGTATAAATCCAAGCAAAATGGCTCCATTAACATATGTCTGGTGTAATAAACCTTGCATCATTGTCTGGAAATTATTTAGCTTGCATAAAATGATGATTATTACCTCTTACGGCATGTGGCGTTAGTATGACATATTGAAAAATATATACCGTCATTAAAATTTTATGTTGAAAAATATATAGATATTTAAAATTCCCTGAAATTTGGAAACTGAGTAGCTAAATCAAATAGTTTGAGGAACTTTACCCCCATAGCATTGTGTTTTTATCTCGTGTAAGCTTTCTGAATAATCTTTGTAATTCTCTTTAAATAAACAGTACTTTTACAGCTGAAACTCAAAAACAGTAATTACATTGTTGCAGGGC